>NC_081288.1:84730410-85072654 GCF_030490865.1 Poecile atricapillus
ACAAGGAACCAGAAGATAGAGACTAACAAAGACTATCCAACATGTGCTGCAGACTCCCTGTTGGGGAAAAAGATAATAAAAAGACTGAAAAATGTGGACTAAAGAGCATGAGAAGTGGGAAATCAATAACCAATAGAAGATAGAATACTAATTAATGAAGAGAATTATGTAATTTAGAACCAATTAACATTAATTTGTTTGCTAATAATGTATAAATAAGTAAAAAGTTTTGCAAGTTGTGTGCACCTAGGTAGAGCTATCCTCCTATGCACCCTGGCCTGGAATAAAGTAATACCTACTCCTTAATACTAAAAAAAATTGTGTTAGAGAGTTTAATTTATCCCAATATTTTCAGCAAGACATGTTCTTTGCTTCCTCCTTCCAAATAAACTCACTTCTATTCAGAAGTTTTAGACCCCAACATATACCTAGCTTGCTCTCATCTTTCACATCTTACCTAAAAAACCTCAAGGATCAAGAGAATTAATTCTTTACATAGAATTATTGTACTACAGTGCACTAGAAAAGTTTGGGCTTTTTTAAAACACCTTTGAATCAAATATTTGAATAACAACTACACTAAATTCTACTGACATTAGCGATGGAAAATACCGATGTTTGTGATACATTAGTATCAGAAAAGGTGACACATATTATGAAGTACCACTATATTAAACCTCCTAGATAAGGCTGATTGCAGCAAACTGTGACCATGTATTTTTTCTCCACACTAATCTTCAATTCCATGACAATCTGATTTTCTGGGGAGTGAAGGGCCACACTGGCTCATAATCTTGCAGAATTCAACCATCTACTCTTTACTTTGTTGCACACCATTGACAGCTCATTATTAAAACATTGATGCTATTCAAGTCTAGATAACAGCCATGTTCACAATGATAACTCATGACAAAAAGAACTCATCTTTAGATGTTATGTCTGCCTGAAAACTATCAACCAATAACATTTTCCTTGTCAAAAACACAGAATCAAAGAATGGCTGAGGTTGGAAGAGACATCTAGAGGTTCCAATCCTGTTCAAGCAGGGCCAGCAAGAGCCAGTTGCCCAGGACCACGTCCAGACTGCTATTTGAACATCTTCAAGGAGGGAGACTCCAGAAGTTTACTGGGCCATCTGTGTCAATGCTGTCACCCTCACAGCTTAAAAAACATTTTCTGATGTTCAGAGGGAACCTCCTGTGATTTGCTTTGTGTCCATTGCCTCTGGTCCTGTCACTGGACACCACTGACAAGAGCCTGGCTCTGTCCTCTTTGCACTCTTCCTTTAGGTATTTATATACATTAACAAGATCCCCCTTGAGCTTTCTTATCTCTAGGCTAAACAGTCCCAGCTCTTTCTCTCAGCTTTTCTTCATAGGTGAGAGGCTCCAGCCCCTTCATCATCTTTGTGGCCTTTCATTGGACTCTCTCCAATATGTCCATGTCTCTCTTGCACTGGGGAGCCCAGAACTGGACACAAGACTCCAGGTCTGATGGGGCGCAACTGGCTCAACTGTGCTGACATGAGAGGCAGATGTCATGTTTTAAAAGATGTCATAAACCATCAAAGACCCCCAAGGTGCCCCCAGACTCATTTCTGAGGCCTTTCACCAGAGGACTGAAAGCACCCCCCCCAAGGGAAGTACATGGACATTCCCACCCAGCCTGAGCATATTTTAACCTATTGGACTTTGTGTTTCGAGGGTTTTTTCCCCACCTCCAATGAATCAAGACAGTGATCACTACTGTGACCAACTGACATTGAAATTGCATCAATTCTCATTGCAGATCTATGGGTAGTGATATGTTCCCTTACTCTTATCCTTTCTTTCTTTTCCCTTATACATTTTCTTAAAATATATTTTCATGCTTTCATACTGCTGTATTACTATAGATAATAATAACCCAAATGGCTACATACCTGCTTTCCATTGAATCCAAATTGTTCTAAAATAAACCCTATATGTATATATTTATAACCATCAATCAGTGTCATTTCACTCTAATCCACCCCAACGGATTAACAAGAACCTAGGTTACCCTTGCCTTCTAGGGCGGGTCATAACACTTCTGTACCAGTCTCGAACATCTGGTAACATCATACACTACACTTGAATACAAAACTAGCTCTAACTGTAAGAGTTCACTTCCATATGGCTACCTAGAAGACTGCATCTTAATCTAAATTCACAGGCACTGTGATTGGCTCTGGACCCTATCTGCTACAATTAATTGCCTTTACCTGCAAAGGCTCACCACACTTAGCAATTCAAAGTTAACAATTCACTCCTAACTACCCAAGAATCTCACATCTGTGACCTGTCTCATTAGAGTAGGTACATGGTATGAACATAAATAAGATGAAACTCAATTGCTCAAAGGTTCTTTATCTTCTTAACAGGAACCAAAATCTTAACACAAGATTAATTGTGACCATTACATTTGCATGCTTCTCTGTCCAAACATTTCTCAATGTCCCTATCTCTCCATCAGCATCCCCACATTTCAGTCAGCCAACTTCAAAATAAAATCATAATTATGCCTCTTCTCCAGCAGTGAATCAAGAATGCTAATATTTTTTACACATGAAAAGCAAGCCAATATTAGGTTGTTCATGTCAAACTGAATAGACACACAGTGGTTAAGGTGGCCTACAGAGTGCACACACACACAAAAACTAGAGAGGACTAGTATCACCAAATTTCACATTTATTTCAGGCTTGTAAATAGATGGATTAATAGTTACTTAGATAAGTAACAGAGTTTTGCATTGCATGCAGGTTTATAACTCTAGGCCCAATACCACTACTAGCACAAATGTATTGCAAAATTCAGAGAAATTTTCTGTATTGGTATTTGCATAATCTAATGCTTCTCTCATTAAATCATGATATCATTACATAAACTCCCTTTTAGACATTGACTCCTGTGTTTTCTGTTCAAAATACTAAATTCTTATGAAAGGACTGCTTTAACACTGATTGCTTTGTCTCTTCACTTTCAGACATGGTAAATATACAAACCATTTATAGGATAGAGTCTTACTAATACATAAATGGAATAGTATCTTGTACTTTTGATAGCAAAGGAAAAAGCTTCTTTTAATCAATCAGTCCTTCCATTTTCTCAAGAATACATTTAGGATTAACTATGAAAACAGTTTTGAACTTGAACTGTATTCCAATTATATGGTTTTAAGGTAATTTCAAATCAGTTGTTCAGGTTCTTAAGTCTACAGACCACCTCAGCTCCAAAATAAAAGGAATTACAATTTTAAAAAATGAATCTCCACTTCAAAATTGCAGATATATATGGATCTTGGTTTATTATTCACTCAAAGATTGTTTATATACTTACAAAAAATAATCCTCTATGTTATTTAAAAACTCCTTCATACCCCATGACAACCCAGTTTCAAATTTCACAACTGTCAAGTAAAAGATAAACATACTGTGAGCACCTAATCAAAAAAAAAGAACAAAAAGATTAGCTAAGTTTAATCCTCTCCTTTAACTATTATGCATTGGAGTAAATGAAAATTAATTTATATCCATTTCCAGAAAATAATCACTTGGGAGTCATTCCAAGACCCACATAAAACTGTATATTCCTGAAACTATATCAGGTATGCAATTTTGATTAGCTAGATAACAGTAGCACACATCTCCATTCATTTGCCAATAATCCCTCATACTTCATGTATTTGCTTTATCCTACTATTTTCCCATTAACCAAGACTTAGGAGTAAAGGAAGGCCTTTATTATAAATTTATAAAATTAATAATAAAGATTCAGATATGAACTTCAAGGTGCTACTCCAACATAAGCCAAAAATGTGATGTTCGTGATTGTATCTGAGTTTTGCCAAATTAAGTAATTTGATTTCAGAAAAAGTGAGATAGTAGATGCTGCCAATTACTTTTTAACAGTCTAACACACAATTTGGATGCACAAAGAGTACAAAGATATAAAAATTTAAGGCAACATACCTATACAAAATATATGGTTACAGGTCCCTGAGCTCCACTATAAGACCTGCTCCTGATCTTGGACACCCAAGCAGGAAATCTTTTTAAAAGGTGCATGGCTCCAAAAGTACTTTTTCTACTTTCTGATATATTAATTATATCATTGCTTCAGTGGAATGGGACAGTCCCCTGTATTTTCTGGTGCTTCTACTCTTTCCCTTATCTATCCAGTCTCCCATAGGTTGGGTTGGTGTAATTTTAACACGTGTTAAAAAGGATTTCATCCTCCCACACTGACATAGGGGGAAGCAAAGACTTGGGGAGCAAGCCCCATCTTCACTGAAGGAGAAGTGTCCGGGGGGGGCAGCACACAGTAACTTGTTGGCGTTGTTGACTGTAAGTGGCCATTTTAATTTAAGGGCCCTAGGATCTGATGCTGCCTCCTCCGCGGTGTCCGGCTCCACCTCCTCACCCTCACACCACTGGAGATACAGGGAGGTCCTTATCAGGATAAGAAAACACACCTGCGGAAGAGGCAGATAAGCAGATGGGTCCCAAACACAACTATCGCGGAGGAACGGGTTGCAGAAGCAGGCCCCGCGTGGGGCGGAAGAGAGAGAGAGAGAGAGAGAGAGAGAGAGAAAGAGAGAGAGATCGAGAGAGAGAGAGATCGAGATCGCGGTGGTTACCTATACTGGGCAGCAGCCCCGCTATGGGTGAATCCAAAGTAGTTGCCGGTGGCCATTTTGGCATCTTCTCCCAGGCGGCTGGGCACTGTGGCGAAGATAACCAAGAGGCGGCAGCGGTCGGGGCCATGACAGGAGGCCCGGCAGGGGAGAGAAAGGGACAGACAGACAAGAGACAGGAGTGCGCGCGAGCGCCAGGTCAGAAACGGCGCCTCAGGACCATCGTTCCTCCGCCCCGCGCGCAGGCCGCATCTCCTCCCCCTCGCCGCCGCCCCCCTCCCCCCACGCTCACGGACACACAGAAACATCGAGCGCCATTACTTACCGTAGGTGAAAGAAACTACCGGGCATATAGGAATCATGAGTGCAAGCTAGCAGGGACAATGGCGGTTGAACTCTCACCCCCCTCCTCACCGCCGCGTTCGCTCGCTCCCTTCCCCCCTCCACACACACCTACGGCGACAACGGCAAAGTGAGGCCGGACCAAGGCCGTGCGCACGCGCGAGATGTGTGAAGGGCTGCTAGAAGTTGTAGTTCAGCCAATGGCTACGCCCCCGCCCGCAGAAGAGCACCCTGGATGTCGCGTAGGCCGCCACCACACTTGAGGTGTGAATCCTCCTGCGCTTGATGTTGCAAAGGCTCTTGGGAGTTGTAGTACCCCTCGCTGAGGCTCGGGCGCGAGGAAGAGCTGTTCTTAGAGTAACGCTGCACGTACCACTCCCGCCTGTCCTCTTTCTCCTTCCATCATCCCGTGTCACACCTACAGTCACACCGCACCTGTACCCGTGGACTCATTGCAAAGATAGGGTCGGTTTCTCATTCTTGCCTGCAAACCAACAACACACCTCAGTAGTGATAGGGAAGATGTGTGCTAATGTCTTTACAAACAATTCCATGGGTGAGGGTATGGGTGTTAACGTCTTTGAAATGGTTCTTAATGTCTCTACAAGCTTCAAGCGGAAGGTTTGTTACAGAACTCCGACAGTTAGACTCCTGAAACAGACAAATGGGTCTGCACAAGCCTGAGTTTCTAAACTTTGGGAAAAAATTACAGGATGGGGGGGGGGGGGGGGGGTGTTATGTGATAGGCGATTCAGGAAGGCTGTACCTTCCTAGTACCTCAGCCAATGGGGAAAGGAAGAGGGCAACATGTGGCCCTAAACTTTTGTTTTTCTATCATATGGACATCACCCAGAGCTTGCCCATAATCTGTTACCTAGTTCATGGATGTGAAAAACGAGGTTCACATAATTTTTATAGAATTTAAAAGTTTAATAAAAAACAATTAGGAGAAAAAATAAAGTATACAGATACGGCCGGGTGTCTCTGCATTCAGCCAAGAGAGCACATCTTACTAACAAAGGATTGTCCCTTAAAAACAGAATCCTACTACATATCCATAAATTCTCATACATATTCATACATTCTTCTTAGGATCTTTGGTGTTCTTCTGTTTAGTTTTCTCTTGTCCCCTTCCCAATAGATCAATCCTCTTGGTGCCATTGAGATTTACATTCTCTGATACCAGGAATGCAATAAATTCCTTCCCCCAGAGTTCTGGTCACTGCTGTCTTCATCTGGATAAGATAGTTTACAAATGCAGGAGTCTCTAGCTATTTTTTTCTCAGTCTTTGGGTTATACAAACAAAGGCAGTTTTTATTTTAATACTATGCCATAACCTAACATATATGTATTATACTACTACTTCTAAATTTTATCAATAACAGAAATAAAGAAAACTATATTAATACAACAAAATTTCTCATTCTTATACACATAACATTCATTTTAATATTTGTGAAAAGCCAACAATATAAAATGTATCTATAACAATCCTAGTTAAGGAGTGGAAAAAAGCATCATTGGTAGCAAAGTGGCGTGGACCTTTCCAGGTGTTGCTGACCACAGAAACAGCCGTCAAGACAGCTGAACACGGGTGGACACATCACACTCGGGTCAAGGTCTCTGAGGCTCCAGAGGTTTAGACATCTCAGCTGGAGGAGAAGGATGGGAAGCCGTGACTGACACTCCGCAGGAGTGGACTGGAGCAGTAGCTGTGCGTTGACATCGGGGGAAGCCCTGAGTGCTTACCCACAGACTGCCTGCTGAAATACTCTGTATGGGCATCCCTTCTCTCGAATCTCCAGTCACTGGGAGCCAATCCATGCTGTCATTGTTTTCTTTATGCTAAGCTGTTTCTGTGCCTTCACTTGCCACAAGTGGTGTAGAAGACAACGTGAAAGTGAAAATTAGGTTAAGAAATTAGATTATTACACTATTAGAATGTTTCTCTTAATAATTTTACCTTTATATTTTCAGTTAAGTTGAGTCTAAAGTGGGAAAATAATTTTTTTAACCTTAGGAGAAGAAATAGCAAAAACCTTTATCCTTAGAAATTGTTAGGTCTGTAGAGGGCCACGGAGATCTGAAAACTGGCCATAAGTGGCCAGCCTGGTCAAACCTAAATGGTAAGTTAGCACCCTGAGTGAAGTCCATAATAGAACAAAATTTTAGGACACGGAAAGAAGTCCATGGCAGCTTCATTCTTCTGAAAGAGGCATATATTGCCTAAATAGAAAAAGAAGCACATATGTAGAAAAGAGCATTTGTGACTAGACTTTAAGTTTAAATTGTTAGACCCCAAATGCCCTCCTTATGACTGTTCCAGTTGTAGCAACTCTAATCTTTTTTACCATGCATTATCCCTTGCTTAACTCATTCAACATGTGATCAAAAGAATGCAAGTAGTAGCCGTGCCTACTGACCCAGATGGCTACAAAAAGGCCGAGAGTGATGCCACTGCAAATAATTGCAAAGCCAAAAAAAGACCCAAGAAAAAGAAATTAAGTCAATGATAACTAAAGTTTGTAAAGACAATTATTAACAAAAACTAAAAGAGGAGGGATTGAGAGGAATGACGGGTTTGTCTTTACAAACAAGCTGTGGGTCTGCTGATAAGATGCAGCTATCAGTGAGAGACAACAGAAACAATGGGATAGATTCCACTAAAAGATCAAAGAGGCACTGAAAGATCACCATGAATTCCACAAAAGTTAAGAATTAAGAAGGGATTATGCGTGGGGGGGGGGGAAGGTATCCCAGGTATCAGGCGTTCTGGGAAGCCTGTACCTCTCAAGTACCTCAGCCTATGGGGAAAGAGAGAAGTGTTATAAATGCAATGGCAAAATAGGGTCAATAAAAAGCAATTTATTATAAAACAATTTAAGCACCTGCAACAAAAGAGAAAAACCACAATAAATAGGTCAGCGCAGCGCTGGGTGGACAGGGGTCTATACCCAAGGTATAGGTGTTCCCAAATCCACGATCGAGGGTTTTCTGGCCTGGGTTTTTATAGGGATTTTGTGTCCTGAGGCTAAATTCTAAGCAGGCACCATTCACCAAGGGTCCTTGATTGTTGGATGAATGTATTTCCTGGCATTGGAGAATAGAGTCCATAGACGTCCGGGCAGAGTCTCCTCATATGTAAAGAGGTTTTGAGTGTTGCTTGATTTCATTTTGGTTCGGGCCATCAGGATGGAGTGGTTGGATCCGGGTTGGAGCCGATGAATATCTTGGCTGGGCTTCTCCCTTTGTCCAGTCTGATTGCTTCTCCAACAGTGGTCTGCAAGGCGGGGTGCTCAGGTCCAGCGATGATTATCTTGTCCGAGCTCGTTCCTTTGTCAGCCTGATGGCCTGTGTCCTGCTCATTCTCTTCGGTTGATGGGTGCCGGCTAGGATTGTTATCTGGGTGCGGCTAGAATTGTTATCTCCTGAATGGGAATTCGTGACTAGATCTGGGGAAGGACTCTTTGGCCACACTGTATTTTATATTTTATATTATTATAGCTACCAATATATTTATTTAGACCTCCACGAATTTTCATTCATAAGTTCATTTATCACAGTCCCCCGCCTAATAATCCATCACATTAAAAATTCGTGTTATTTTATCCAATTCTACGGGGGAAGTACTATATATAATTCTCAATCACATTCATTTTCTTCCCAGTCCGTTAGCGAATTCCCACAATATTCTTGAGACAGGTTATATTTATTTTCAAAATTCTTTAAAGCCTTAATTGCGTTTTTGTTTTCCTTTTCCTCCTCTAATTTCATTAGTTTAGAGAGGGAAGTAGGTTTCCCTTGTGCTTTCTCGGGATCGATTGGAAGGGCGGCAATCTGCATTCCTTGCACAACAGAGTGAATTAGTCTGATGAAACAAGGAATTAAACAGGGAAGGAAAATGATTCCGGCAATTGAACAGACTATGAAGAATACTAGCTTCTTCCACCAAGCCCCTTGCCTGAATATTTGGTCCCACTAGGAGGCTTGTAGGATTGAATTCCATTTTTGGACTGGTACATGCGCTACTTTCTTTATTTCAGCAGCCAATCCTTTTATTGTTTCCACGTAATCGTCTATTTCCATACAGCACTCAGATTCGTTGTATCTGCCACACACTCCTCCCTCCTCGGCTAGCAGATAATCGAGAGCTAATCTGTTTTGATACACAAAAGCTCTCATTTGTGAGTGTTGTTTTGCTAGGAGTTCCAGGGCTTCTGAAGTGTGGTTGGAAACTACCTCTACCACCACTTGCAACCTGATAAGTCTGTTGAGGAGATAAATGGGGGTTCTGTAACCCCAGCTGCCGTCATTTGCCCAAGTAGCGGGCCCATAATATTGAATGTCTTTCGGCAGGCCATTCTTCTTCTTTCCACTTCTGGTTGCCTCCTGCCATTGGTAGTTCCCGTTTTAATTCCCTCTTGTGTCTGTTTAATGTTTCAAAGAGAGGGGCTCCCAATGATTTACTCTCTGTTTTGAGTAAAGAAAAAAGGCCGAATTATTCCGAGTGTGCAGGATCCTTTCCACCTCCTAGGTAGCTGGCTGTATGCCTTCTTTCCACATATCCAATATATGCCATCAGGAGCTTCCCAACCTGTCTGTTTATGGACTTTTAGATTTGGGTTCTTTTTCCCTTTGAACTGAAGATTGATGAGAGGGAGGCAGGTTTTTTCTCGTTCGGTCTCAGTTGTTTATTTTTTCTTATCAGCATTACAAGGTACAAGGAGCTATGTGCACTATGATAGAAAAGGGGTAAAATGGCTAACAAAGATCTTCTTCAAGGTCTTTTATATGTCCATTTACCCAATTAACAGATGCCAACTAAGCTATTTTTCTTAGTGACCCAATGACCCAACACCTGTGTGCTGCACTGTGACATTTTCTACCCAATCACTTACTACTACCCAAAAACCCCTAGGAGAAGAACATGAAGAAGAAAGAAGAAGGACAAGAGACAACACCCTAAATCCTCCATCTTGTCTCCTGTTCTCTAAACTACTTTTTCACCCAGTGATTTAAGAAACTTTCTAATCTACACATTTACACATTTCCTATCTAACTTTAACATTTGTTTTCATGTGTCACCATGAAAACATGCACATGAATTTCATATTATATGAAATTCAGTGTTTCTTTGAATCCTGGAACTAAATATTAAAAGCAAGGGCACACAGTCTGTATCTCAGACTCCAACACCAACCCTTGTTCAATTTTGCTGGATCATCCCAGTATTCTTTCAGGCCTATTAGTGCATGGAAGGGATTGGCCCCAGAGTTTTTGTACCAGCAAAGTCCAATTATTTCCATCCATTCACAGTTATTATCCCGGGAGCGACTCCAATAGCCCACGGGTGGTTCAGGTTGCCAAACTTTTGTTTTGCTGTCAGAATTCACCGTGAGGGTGTTTATACACGGGGTATAGCCTACCAAATCGGTGAATTCTTTTCCTTCTCTGCTAATGCAGAAAGTCCCAATTATTCTTTGATCTATCACCTACCCCTCGGGTCTTCGTGTAGTTTTGGATAATTTTAAACCCTTCCATTTTAAGAGTTGCTCTGGGGTGAGTCCTTCTCCCTTCCATGGCCACCTTTCGGCTGATTTCAAACCACCACATATCCAGCAATTTGATAGACCTAATTCTGTGGCAATCTCTTGCATCAGGTCTATGAATAGGTTTTGGTTGGGGCTTGGTAATCCCCAATTACTGTATTGTTTTTCCAATTGTTTATAATGTTCACTGAGAGAGTTAAGTCTCTCTTGCTCTAGCCTCTTTCTTCGATTCTCTATTTCTTGTTTTTTTAGTTCTAGGGTTAGTTGTTTTATTTTGCTTTCTGGATCTAACCCTTCCTCATCTCTAGAAAAACAGAATACCTGGTCAAATTGCAAACACACCCGATCATCATCACTTTTTAATAAATCCAGAATTATGGGTTCATTGTTAAAGGAGGCTTTTTCTTCATGTTTCAAATTTTTACCCTCCTAATACAATTTTCCACCTATAGTACACGTTTTCAAGTGTGCTTTATTATAACATAAAGGATTGATTTTGTAATACGCTATAAAGGTGGATTGCCTTTTTCCTCCGATCCAGACAGTTTTATTACATTGACTGCAAATTGAGATCAGAGGAACTCCCCCCACTTCCCTCTTGTACCTGAAGTGGGTTGTTTTAGTCTTTTGTCTCTTAGGAGTTTGAAACTGTCTGTCCTTAAAACTTGCCCCTGGGCGGAAACACCAGAGCTCCCCCTTTAAATTACACAGATTATACTGAGTGCCATTGGACAAACATAACCCCTTTAGTAGTTCCGGAGGACAGTCAATCATTCGTTCGGTTCCTGTGGCAGTCTGACACTGCTCACACTTGCCCAGGGGACTCTCCCCCGGAGGTTCCTCGGGACTCGTTCCCTCGGCCAAGCACATGGCTAGATTCAGGACTGTCAGGATTCCCCACCATTGCATCCCTCTGCCTTGCCCTTCGCCCATATAGGAACATACGGCGGGGATTACCATCTTCTTGGCAGCAAGGACTGTCTTCAGGGGCCCTTGTAGTCCTTACGGCGTACCTTCTCTTGAAAGCAGCCCACCAAGACGCTTTGATCGTGTCTGTCCTACACGGTACTTTAATCGTTTTTCGACACTCAATTACTAACGCCTCTGCTTTAGAATCTAGCTTGCCTCTCAACCCTTTTTGGAAAAACAGGAACCACTCAGGAGAGTCTAGTTCCAAAAACCCCGCCCGGGTGGCAAGTGTTAGAAAACGGCCAGTTTCCTCCTGTTCCTTTTCTAGACACTTTGTACACAATCCCTTGGGTTTGTATCCCCCCAAACAGTGGGCTACCCAAATCTGTTTACAATAAGCACACTCGAAATGGATAAATGGAAAACAATAACAATCAGGATTAATGCAACTTATCTGCCCGTCACTTGTCATTTGTGATGACGCCGGAGTTTAATTTTCAGTTCTCCCAGAGGGGTGGTGACTTTCCACTCGGAGGAATTGTAATCCGTTACTTTTTTTACCCGAGATGAGTGTGTCCAACCCCTTTCTGCAGTCCGGACCGTGGTATCTGTGGTCAGGAGGACGAGAAATGGTCCTTCCCAGTGGGGGCTGAGGGGGAGCTCTTTCCACGTTTTGATCAGAACTTTATCCCCAGGCTGTATTTGGTGTATTGGAAATCCCAGTGTTGTGCTTTGGGGAATCAGTCCTCTTTTCCGTAGATCCTGCAAATTTTTGTTTATACAAATGAGATATGGTTGAATCTGCACATCCTCTACCTGAGGGTGTGCCACCGGCATTCCATGCTTATATGGCATCCCATATAACATTTCAAAAGGGGACAGACCTGTCTCAGAGTGTGGCATAGTTCTTATATTCAGTAATGCAAGGGGAAGACACTTAATCCAGGACATTTTTGTTCCAATTATAAGTTTAGATAGCTGGGATTTTAATGTTTGATTCATCCTTTCCACCTGTCCTGAACTCTGAGGATGCCAAGGGGTGTGATATTGCCATCTGATGCCTAGGGCTTCTGATATTTGTTTGATAATTTTTGATGTAAAATGTGTTCCTTGGTCTGAATCGATATAATCTACTATCCCATATCTGGGAATGATTTCTTCTAATAAAATTTTCGACACCGTGTGGGCTGTTGCCCTTGCTCTGGGAAAGGCTTCTACCCAATGTGTTAATTTATCCACTATTACTAATAAGAATTTGTATCTACCGATTTTTGGTAGCTCAGTGAAATCCACCTGGATTCTTTCAAATGGTCTGTATGAGAGAGGGCGACCTCCCCAGGCTGTTTGCTTAAACTTTGATTGGTTTACTTTTTGGCATATCACACATCCTTGCACCTCCTGTTTGGCGAGTTCAAAGATTCCTTTGCACCCGAAAAATTTGAGAAATTGCTCGGCTAATGCCCGAGTTCCCCAATGAGTCTGTTCGTGTAGTCTCCGTAGTATCCCCCTTGCCATTCTTTTTGGAATTAATTCTCTCCCATCAGGCAACCACCATTTTCCCTTTTCAAAGTTACCTCCTATCTTTTTGAATTCTTCTACCTCCCTTTCCGAAGGGAGCATGGGGATCTCTGGTGATTCCTCCGGGGTTATTTCGGGAATACTTACGGTTAACAAGGCGGCTCGTTTCGCCTCTTTGTCTGCCAGGTTGTTTCCCCGAGTGTGGAATTGCCATCCTGTTTGGTGTCCTTTTACATGGACCACCGATATTTCTTTTGGTTCTCTGACTGCCTCTAGAATCTGCCGGATTATTTCCCCGTGGATCAATCCTTTTCCCTTCGTATTTATCAAACCTCTTTCTTCCCATATTTTCCCAAAGGTATGTACTACTCCAAATGCATATCGTGAGTCTGTATAAATGGTCCCCCTTTTTCCTTTCAATCCCCGGAGGGCTTTTAGGAGAGCATAGAGCTCGCAAGCTTGTGCAGACCAACTTGCTTTTAGGGGGCCCGATTCTACAATTTCCCCTGATATGCCATTTATTATAGCATACCCTGACTTTCGTTTTCCTTCAACAACTTTCGAAGAACCATCTATAAACCACTTTTCTCCCCCTTCTAACTCTTGATCTTCCAAGTCAGGTCTAACCTTTGTTTGCAATTCCACCGTTTCAATGCAGTCGTGTAGCAGTTTTTCTGTTGGTTCCCCAAACAGGAACTGCGCAGGATTCTGTGCAGTGGTTGTTCTTAACTCTAGACCCGGCGAGCTGATTAAGATGGCTTCATATTTCAGAAGCCTCGAATCAGTCAACCATTTTTCTGCTTTTTGTTGTAAGATATTTCTTACATCATGTGGGGTGTAGACTATCAAGGGAGCTCCAAAAGTTATCTTTTTAGCTTCCCCTACCAACAGAGCTACTGCCACAATTGCTTGCAAACAAGTAGGCCAGCCCCGACTAACCGGATCTAAAATTTTCGAGAGAAACCCTATGGGCTTCTTCTTTTCTGCCCATTCCTGGGTCAGAACTCCTTGTGCTGTTTGCCCACTTACATACACAAATAGCTGAAATTCTTTATTGGTGTCTGGTAAAGTTAGTACGGGGGCGGTTATAAGGGCATTCTTTAACTCCTGAAAATTAACTTCATCTTGCTCAGTCCACTTCAACCTATCAGTGTTCAGTCTTTCATACAAAAATTTTACCCTTTCACTGAAACCTTCAATCCATTGTCTGCAATATCCCAAGAGCCCTAAAAATTGTCTAATTTGTCTTTTTGTTTTTGGTGCAGGGAGTGCAAGGATCCCTGCCACCCTCTCAGGGTCTAATTTCTTTTTCCCCTGAGATATCCAATGGCTAAGATATTTAACTTCAGGCTCTGTGAATTGTAGTTTGGATTTTGATACTTTCAACCCCTTTTGTCTCAAAAAATTTAACAAGGCAATCGTGCTTCTTTTTACATTTTCTTCAGTTGTCCCAGCTATCAACAGGTCATCAACATACTGCAGAAGTTTTGTCCCGTCCTCAGGAACGAATTGCGTTAGCAGTTGTTCCAAAGCCTGCCCGAAAAGGTTCGGAGATTCCACAAACCCCTGAGGGAGGACCGTCCACCTTAGTTGTTGCTTTCGATTTGTGTCTGGGTCCTCCCACTGGAAGGCGAAATAATTCCTACTCTTTTCATCCAAAGGGCAAGTCCAAAAAGCATCCTTTAAGTCAATTACACTATACCATACATCCTCAGGTGAGAGCCTGTTCAGCAAAGTGTAAGGATTGGCCAGCACCGGGAACCTGGTTCGGGTTCTAGCATTTACAGCCCTGAGGTCCTGAACCAATCGGAAACTGCCATCTGTTTTTCTTACCGCCAGGATGGGGGTGTTATGCTGAGACATACAGGGTTCCAGGGTACCCCCTTTAAGGAGGTCGTCAATTACTTGTTTCAATCCCCTCCTCCCTTCCATCGGGATGGGGTATTGTTTGATCCTAATAGGGTCATCAGGGTCCTCGATTTCTATTTTAATAGGCTTGATATCTAATTTCCCAATTTCCTCTTTTGAGTGCCACACTCTAGGGTTAATTTCTTCTTCGTCCTTGGGAGTTAGTTTGAATAATTTTACTACTAATTCAGAGTTTTTAACAACAATATTAATTCCTAATGCAACAATCATGTCTCTTCCTAATAAATTATAATCTGCTTCTTTTACAAGCAATAAATTTCCTAAACAAATTTTATTTTCCGATTCTATTTCCACATTCTTTATTACAGATACTTTGAAAGGATCCCCCTTGGCTCCAATTACAAAAACCTTTTCCCTGCTTGTCACACACCCCTCTGGTAATTTTTGCAGAGTACTCCTCTCTGCTCCAGTGTCTACTAAAAAGCTTACCTCCTGCCGCTGGGGACCCACTTTTAATTTTATCAAGGGCTCCTTGGATGTTCTTGTCCCCACAAAAAAGAGCCCCCGACAGCCCTAATCTTCTTGAAAAATCTTTTCATCTTTTATTCTTTGCCTATAGTCCCGCTGAATGTGTCCTACTTTCTTACAGTAGTAACATTCGGGGAGCTCTCTCCGCGGGGTGGGGGCTGCCTTGTGAGTGCCTTTCTGTTTTCTAGGTAGTGTTTTAAACTTACCTTGTGTTTGTTCTTGCTTTTGGACTTCTTTGACCGCAGCTACCAAAACCTTAGCTTGCAATCTCTGTTTTTCATCCTCCCTTCTCATATATACTTTTTGAGCTTCCCTCAGAAGCTCCTGGAGGCTTTTATCTTGCCACCCGTCAATTTTCTCCAATTTCCTCCTAATGTCTTCCCAGGATTTAGCAACAAATTGCGTTTTTAGTAAGACCTCTCCCACGGGAGAGTTCGGGTCAGTTCCAGAGTAGATCTGAAAACTCCGCCGTAACCTCTCTACCCATTCCGTGGGCGATTCCTCCTTTCCTTGACATTCCCCGAATACTTTACTAATGTTCTGACCTCGGGGAACTGCCTCCTTTATTCCCTGAACAATCATGTTTCTTAAATCCACCATGTTTCGCCTACTCTCCTCTGTCTGGGCATTCCAGCTCGGGCTCACGCTAGGCCATTTCTGGTCACCAGGTGTCCCTTGTGGATTGCGTCGGTCCCAGTCCCTGATACCAGCCTGCTTAATCATTTCTCTTTCCTCTTGATTAAACAGCGATCTCAGGATGGCCATAAGATAATCGTATGTATAAATACTACTTCCTAAAAAGTCATCCAGCCTTTCAGCCACTCCAAAAGGATCGTCCAACAATCGTCCCATCTCCTTTTTAAACGTTTGCACATCCCTGGAGTTAAGGGGAACATTCACAAATCCAATCACTCCCGGGGCTGTCGGTACTTCCCTGAGAGAGAACAACCGGTGCTCACTCTCACTACTTTCTCCCCCCTCCTCGCCCCCCATTTTTGCTCTTAACCGGGTTCTACTTGCAGGAGGGGAACTGGGGTTGGTGGGAGTTTTCCCTTTTGTTGATTGTGGGAACCCTGCCGCCACCCGGTTACCGGGAGGGACCCCTTCTGTTAGATGGGAGGGTCCTGGCTGTGGCGGCCGGACTGGCAGTTGCGGATAATGTGTTCCCCAGCCTTGTGCCGGAAAAACCTCTGAAGAGGTCGCGGTGGCTGTGGTATCCGCTGGCGGGGGCAAGGGGAGCGCTGCCGGCACGGCTGCCGATGCTGATTCTTCCGCTCGGGATGTGTACATCCCAGTGGGTTGTTCCTGGGAGCCCGAAGGTGCTGATGGCACCACTTGATCTACAGAAGAGGGCTCCGCCGGTCCATGGTATGGGGGTGGTAAATGGTCGAGAGGTTCCCAGGGTTCAGCTCTCGACCTATGTTTCTCTTTTTGTTTTATTGGGAATAACCCTACTCTGGCAGTTAACCAGAGCCTGGCATATTCCTTTTCCTCGGGGTCCGAGGGGACTTTGCTCTCTACATATGAGAGCAATTCGTTACATGTCCATTTCTCAAACGTGCCTAACACCGGCCAAGTGAGGTGATTCCTCAGCTCCTGCCCTCCCCAGACCTCTGCACAATACTGAATCATTTTTGCCTTGGATTTCTTTTTTCTCTGGGGACAATTTTCCCAATATTTTAACATCCATCCCAAGGGACTTTCCGGTGGAATGTCCAGTGTAATAAATTATTGTTTGTATTAAAAATTCGAAGTTTATAAATAAGACAAATGTGTTTGCAATGACATAAAAATATGAAATGTAAAAAGGCCTCTCCTCAGAGCGGAACGGGGTTCTCTCCGAAAAACCACTGATTGCCAACAACACCCAGATAACGAACTCAGGCAGGCCCATCAACTCGAACAAACAGACTGGACACGGACCATCAGAAAGACAATGGAGCTGGCTCGGGGAAATTATCTGCCTCCGGACCCGAGCAACGCCCTGCAGATTCCTGTAGGGAACAAACTGATCAACGAAAGAAAGACAAGCTCCAAAAGATAGGCCTTGCCAGACCTGAACATCCCGGTGTTGAAAAGGCAATCAGGAAGGACAAAGGGGAAAAGCACGGCCGAGATATCCATCGGCACCAGCCCGGATTCCACCGCCCTGCCATGAAAACCTAACGTTGCAATACATACAGAATCTCCTTTACATATGAGGAGATTCTGTCCGGACACCGGTTAATGTCATTATTCCATGTCAGGAAATCCATTCACTGGACAATCAAGGACACTTGGTGAATGGAACCTGCTTGGAATTTTCGCCTAAGGACAGAAAATCCCTATAAAAACCGAGGCTTGGGAACCCTCGATCGTGGATTTGGGAAACCTATACCTCTGGTGTAGACCCTGTCCACCCAGCGCTGCGCTGATCTTTTTTATTGTGGGTTTTTATCGCTGTTTCGCTTGTTGTTGTTTATTAATAAATTTCTCTTTTTCAATTCATATCACGAATTTGCCTTTGCATTTATAACATCCAGTGATCCCTCCTCCCGATCAGAGAGACTTTTTCCAGTGTTCTTTTTTTGTATCTTACTCTTCTTTTGTCCCATGTTTATTAAAAATGCCTTACCTTCTCTATGAGTCCTTTTTGTTTCTGCGTTGTGTCCGTTCTGCTTTTACCCAAGAAATCAGAGTTCGCTAATACTCACCTCTCAGCTAGCTGAGCCGGGGTCTCTTGTATTTAGCACTCCGATCCTCCTCTGGACCTTTACCTAGGTCCGTTGGCTGAAAGGGTTTACCAATTCCCGAGCCCAACAGGACGTACCTTCCCCTTTAGCCCCTTGTGATCAGTCCCCCGAGACGCCCTTTGTCTCAGGTTTTTACAAGTGTGTAAAGAGAGAACTTTTTCACAACCAGTCGCTTCCTTCGCGGCCGGCCAATTCCCTCGCGGGAGGATGGAAACGCGGCCTTGAAGTCCGCACTCGCTCCGTGATCAGATCACGTCTCACACACACTCGCCCGATCACCTTGCTCAACCAGTAGTACTTACAGCTATTTCCTACGTGGATGTCTTCGTGCACAATAGACGTTTTATGAGCAAAACAAGCCGCGGCTTCCTGAAGGCTCCTTGCCTTCCCGAGCTTTCTCCTCTGGATCCGTTTCTCTTTTATTTTGGTTTTTCTCAGCCTAAATTTAGTTCGGATATCGGAACGAGCTACGGGGGTTCTCAACTCACCAGGTCGCCAAAATCAGCGAGGGTATCCACCCTGGACAGTGAGATTCCCCCGCAGTTTCTCCGATCCGAGTCACGGCACCAATCTGTTATAAATGCAATGGCAAAATAGGGTCAATAAAAAGCAATTTATTATAAAACAATTTAAGCACCTGCAACAAAAGAGAAAAACCACAATAAATAGGTCAGCGCAGCGCTGGGTGGACAGGGGTCTATACCCAAGGTATAGGTGTTCCCAAATCCACGATCGAGGGTTTTCTGGCCTGGGTTTTTATAGGGATTTTGTGTCCTGAGGCTAAATTCTAAGCAGGCACCATTCACCAAGGGTCCTTGATTGTTGGATGAATGTATTTCCTGGCATTGGAGAATAGAGTCCATAGACGTCCGGGCAGAGTCTCCTCATATGTAAAGAGGTTTTGAGTGTTGCTTGATTTCATTTTGGTTCGGGCCATCAGGATGGAGTGGTTGGATCCGGGTTGGAGCCGATGAATATCTTGGCTGGGCTTCTCCCTTTGTCCAGTCTGATTGCTTCTCCAACAGTGGTCTGCAAGGCGGGGTGCTCAGGTCCAGCGATGATTATCTTGTCCGAGCTCGTTCCTTTGTCAGCCTGATGGCCTGTGTCCTGCTCATTCTCTTCGGTTGATGGGTGCCGGCTAGGATTGTTATCTGGGTGCGGCTAGAATTGTTATCTCCTGAATGGGAATTCGTGACTAGATCTGGGGAAGGACTCTTTGGCCACACTGTATTTTATATTTTATATTATTATAGCTACCAATATATTTATTTAGACCTCCACGAATTTTTATTCATAAGTTCATTTATCACAGAAGGGACAAGCGGCCGGGAAATAGGATAAAAAGGAGGCTGTGCCCTCCAAAAATTTGAGAGACCCCAGGGGAATGCCCCATGGCCTCTTCCTTTATTCAAATAAAGTAAAAGGACTCCTCTGTCTCCTTTTTGGACATAAACCTCTGGTGTTTATGGATTAATTTTCCTGACATACCCCTTGTTTACTCCGATGGTTATTAGTAATGTTAATTACTTACCAGTTTTTGAAGTGTTTTAAGAGTTCTTATGAGACATTCCTCTATCCCTTTCCCTTACTTCCCTGTTACTATGTAACAAAGTTGCTCCCATGGGAGCTGTGCCACACTGGAACAAAGCAACTCCCAGGAAGCTGTGCAACCAAGTAATATGCAAACTAAGGCATGCAAGACACCAAAACAACGAGCTAACAAAAGAATAAAAGGACAAAGAAACATATTCTAGCAAGCTATGATGAAAGATCATCTTCCTGCATCACCTAAGCCTGCTTAGAAACCATCTTCCTGCATTACCATGACCTAAAGAGGACTGGAAAGGACTGACCATCCTAGGCAATGAGCCAGAATAACGGGCCTCCTGGTTACTTCCATGAGGGTAGAAGCCCTAGCTCTGCAGAGTATGCTGCAAAGCTTAATTGTGCCTCCTCCTTGAAGCTGCCAGTGTGGGAGCAGCCGTGGTGCAAGCGACCCCTCGGGTCCCCACCCCAAGAGCTGCATTCTAATAAAGGCATAAAATAGGAGCCTGTCTCCTAGCCAATTTCTTTCATGGGCAGCAGGTTTGTTACCTGGTCCAGACAGTTTGCCTCCTGAAACAGATAAGGGTCTGCACAAGCCTGAACTTCTGGACTTTGAGGGGAAATGACAGGTTCAAAGGGGGATATGTGGTAGGCAGTTTGGGTAGGCTGTACCTTCCCAGTACCTCAGTCAATGGGGAAAGGAAGAGGGCAACATGCGGCTGGGAGTTTAGGAAAAAAGGGAGGCTGCACCCTCAGAAACCTTGAGAGAGAAAACTCCACGGGCATGTGCCCCAGTGGACTCTCTCCTTTATTCAAATAAAGTTGCAGGACTTCTCTGTCTCCTTTTTGGACATAAACCTCTAGCTTTTGTGGATTTTTCCTGGCAGCAAGATTGTCAGATTATATTTTCAAGGGTTTTTGCTTCGAGGGATTTTAAAAAGTAACTGTTTAGAACAGAAGCTGACATGTATTTCTTAATGGTTCATCCCCTGCAATTCAGACGTGCACTTGACCCAAGGTGACTGCCAAGCTAGGAGCCATAAGGCTCACCCGTTCCTCAAACGCAAAGCCCGTCAGCAAGAAAAAACCCAAGCCACACGATGACAGAAAGGGGAACCGGCACTTTTTTCAACAGCGCCTCAACGTGCTGCGATTTCAGTATGCAAAGTGAACGCAGCTACACCCCTTCAGAGCGTTTCCTCTCCTTCCGTCGCGCACGACTGCAGGCGGGGAGGTTCTAAATGAGATCGAGGAAGCGCTGCAGCGCGCAAAAGAAAACAACTATTTACAGATTTATTTTTAAGGGTTCCTTTTAGATATTAAGGGCCCTCCTCTCGGTCCCCTCTCACAGCCCCCAAGTGGAGTGCAGGCCTTCCCTCAGCGGGTCTGCAGTCCCGACGGGGCCTGGCTCCAGGTAGGGCCCTGCCGTCGGTCCCATAGGGCCCCCTCGATTAGAATGATGCAGCTGACTAGCCCCGTGGAAGCCACTTTGGGTTTTTTGCGGCTGTCCTAGCCGGGGCGGGGCAGGTAGGAACAAGTTAGAAAGGTAGGCGTCCCCTTTAAACACCTCCCCCTCCTCTCTCCCACGTGTTGCACGGCTAGGGCGGGGATTCTGCGATGAATCTCTTCTGTTTCTGTCGTGGTGTAGAGGAGCTGTATGCGAAGTGAGACGTGAGCATTTGGGTTCTTTTGCGTGTTTAGTTAGGGCTGTTGCCGTGTTCTCTTTCCTTCACCCCCAACTGTAGGGCGCGCGGCATCTCCTAGCGTGGTGTGGGAGAGGCGCGCTGGGTAACCGTATGGGTGAGGCTTTCCCTTTTCCTCGAGTGTCCGCTATGCTCTGTGGGAGGAATGCCCTGCCGTGGAGCGGGTCTGGAGCGGGAGTAGGAGCCGCTGCCATATTGGGGGGGCAAAGAGGATTTGAGTGAGGGAGAAAATGGTGGTGGGGAACCGCCCAGCTCCGTTCACCCCGCACCGGGATCAGGCCCTGCCTGCTGACGACCCCCGACCTTTTTTTTTTTTAATGTGTGTGTGTGTTGTCTTTCCTTCACCGCCAGTAACCTGCATCTTTCTTGCTGGCACTCTGCCCTGGGAGGACCTGGGTGTTCTTGCCCGCGCCCCCCTGCCGGGCCCTCGCTCCTTTCCCTTGGGGAGCAACTCGAGCCGTAGAAAAGAGAAAGAGGGGAGGAAAATGGCGGCAGGCATCCGCCTATCTGGTGTTCCTAGTTCGTACTCGCTTTTCTTTCTCATGTTACTTTCCCTTGTCTTTGCTTGTCCCGTCTCATTCTACCCTTGCTCTCCCCGGTGCTTCGGTGTCCTCACGTTCTGCTTGCTAGTTTCTCACGAGGGGACATCCACCCCACCCCATTTATTTTTCCTTTAGTTTCCACTCCCATCTTCCTCCATATTGTTATTCTCCCTTCCTTATGCGGACTCTGGAGTTGTCCTCTGCAGGTGTCCCGCCCTCCGCGTATCAGACTTTTCTTGTTTAGCTTCCCTATTTCATGTTATTGCTGTGCTTATTTTTGCATTGTCCCATTCCAGCTCTCCTCTGCCTGCCTCCGTCCTGTAGTGTGGTTTATGTGTGCTTCCCATACCCTGTTTCATTTCCAGTGCTACAGCTTCTATCATTGTGCTCCAAACTATTATGACAGAATTTACTTTAGAACCATATTTTTTCCTTTGCACATAGTTTATTTCATTGTCAGTTTAAAAGCATTGCTATTCCTTTTTTCTTTCCTGAGGTATGCTTCTTTAATATTTTATTAGCCTTTCCTAGCTAGTTTATTTTATACAATTTCTCCCTGTTATGCTTCTTTTTATTCTGAAATCACAAACGAGCTATTTATTTGTTAGAGTTTTTAGTAGCAGGCAAGATGTTCAACTGCTATATCTAATCATGTTTGCATACTAGAGAGATGTAGAAGTACACCTGGCAGCATGCATTCAAGGAAAGTTGTGTCCACTTGTCTAGTAAATGAATATATTCTAGTGATGTGGTGAAGTGGCAATGGAAATGTTAATTGCAGTACTGTAGTTCTCTGTAACTGAGAAATTTTCAGACTTTTGTATTACTGATGGGAACTAGCTTAATCTGTGACAACTATGCAGCTGTTATTCAATTTCAACTAGGCAAAATGCTCATGTAATAATATATGTAGTGTTGGGGCCTTGTTTGTTTATATTTATGAATGTTATCTTGAGAATTCATCTGGACCCCAGTTTTGTATTGTTTTTGGTTTTTTTCTTCATTATAGTATCTACCATACCTGGGAGAATATGAAACAGGTGAAAAATTGTTCTTTTGTAAGCAGTTCAGAATCTAAAATACTGCATATAAGGCAGTTGCAGCAAAAAGGGGAAGAGCTATAAGAGGGAAAGGTGTTTGTGATTCCATCTACAATGTGTATTAAAGGTTATATGAAAAGGCAGGAAAGTCTTCAGAAGGGTTTTGAATAAGATGAGCCTTTGCAAACAGGTTTGAAAATGGCTTTCTAGCCATAATGGGATGTATTCCTTGTAGTGTTCTCATGTTGTCTTTCTCTTCCTAGAATGCCTAAATCAAAGGAACTTGTGTCTTCAAGCTCATCTGCCAGTGATACAGATAGTGAAGTTGACAAAAAGGTGAACATTATATGCAGTTTATAACTACTGTATTGACTGTTATATTTCATGCTGCGGTTAAGGAATTAGTTGAGTGTTATGTCACGAAATGCATGTCATTCCATATGATTTATCTGACACTTAAACCCCAAATACCCCCTCCCAACCCCAAACCAAACCCCAACAAAACCCACCCCCCAAGGTTATGGTTTGGGTGGATGCTTTTTGCTTTGCAGTACACTTTTTTCTTAGGATGCCTTTTGCTTCATGTTTTTCTGTATGGTATATCTAGACACAAGCTTCCTGGAATTCTTTGCTGATTTGTGGCAAGTGATTGAAGGCTTCTGTATGAGCTGACTCTGGTGGCAAGAGTTTGAGCTAATTTTGAGGACATTCCCCCTCCCCCCCCCCCCCTTCATTTTGATATCTGGTTTACTTGCAAGTCCAAAACAAAATCCTCCACTTGCCTTGTCATCCATGTGCCACTTGCTTGTCTTGCTCACATTCTTTTTTATGTTTCAGAGTCTTATGTTTACTGTAATACTATTTGCTAGTTTCTCAATTAAAAGCAGAGCCAACCAGAATGTTTTTGAGTTGATAATTTTAACATTAACCATTTTAAATGCCTAAATGTAATATTTTCATTTATTTTAATAGTTATTTAATTTATAAATTTGTATAGATGTGCCAGTCATTGCAAACAAATTGAATACAACAGTCAATTTATCTTTTTAAGAAATGGTAGGTGGTAATGCAGACATTGGGTCTTTTAGTGCAGTTTGCAAAGAGAGTCTGATTTACTGAATTGGTTCAAATGTGAAAATGTGATTTGGTTGTACCTAGCAAATGAGGTATTTTGTGGAATCTTAATATAAGAGAAAATGGTCAGGCGATTTTTTTTTTTGTTGTTGTTGTTCAGGAAATATATTCCTGATAAGACATAGTCTAACAATCTACTTCAGTGGGCAGTAAGGTGGTTGGTTTTGTTTTTTTTCTATGACAATTTCCCATATTTTTTTAAACTGTTTGTCTTTAAAAGAGGTTATCTGCAATATGATTCTGGCAGGTGGGAATAATTTTTGGTATCTTTTTATTCTAATTTACAGTGGGCATAATTACTATATAACCATTAGTGGAAATGTAGCATGCTCTGTAGCATCTGCTAACAAAGTAATCTGATTTGCAGGTGATATCACCTGAATGTTTTAAAAACATGTTTAATTTCTCATGCTATGAACAGAGATTGGACTTCAATTAAAAAAATATTCTCTTGGATTTGATTTTTCAGATCCTTGTTTTTTCGTTATTTTATCTACTTTTTTTTTTGTTGTTTTGTTTTTTTTACCAGAGTTGTTAGCTGTTACCCATTTTTCATTGCACTTTCTGGAAAGTGAAACTTCTGTCAGACTTTAAAATTGTAGTTAAAAGTGACAGTATTGCTGCACAAAGAAGGTAGGCTTTTTTAAATGTATTTTGATCTAATTAATTTCTCTTTAAAGCCAAATTATTATGGTAAGCTTCACTGAGAATAGAAATAGGCTTATTTGAAGATTTTTTTTTTTTTTGCTCCAGTCTAAATGTACAGTATTGGATTCCTGCCTTCACAGGAGGAAGGTGTTAATATGTATTGCATAACAGTAGTTTGTGACCTCTAACATAAACTTTTTTTGTAACTTATGAGTTGTGCTTCATGTTTTTTTTTTTATTCTTGCTCCAAGGCGAAGCGGAAAAAGCAAGTAGCTCCAGAAAAGCCTGTTAAGAAACAAAAGACTGGTGAAAGTTCAAAAGGTGCAGCTTCTTCTAAGCAAAGCAGTAACAGAGATGAGAATATGTTTCAGGTAAAATTGATGACTCTCTTAGAGCCTGGTTAAGGTAACCATTTATGTAATAATCTGTAGAAATTTTATGAGGCTATGTGAATATCATGATAGCATAGTTCTTGGTCTTCTGAAATCTTGGCTGAAGGGGATTACAATGCTAGCATGCAGATGAGATGCTGAGAAAAAGCACTGTTAGGTTTCAGTAGAGTAAAAGAATCAGAGTTATGGTAATTCTACCCCTCATGTGGTAATTCTCTGGGTAGTCATTTTATCTGTAAATATTAGATCATTACAGTCTTGGAAACCCAAAATATGGACTCTTAATTCCTATTTAGCTAGGTCAAGGGAACTTGGCTACTGTCTTCTAAGACAGTGTCTTGGAGTAAGTTTTGCTTGTTCCTTTATAATGCAGGTTTTTCTCACAGAAAATCCAAAAATATTGCAATTTTTGACATTGTCAAAATAGGATGAATGTACGTTTTTTCAGTAGCCAGAAACATTTGTGAGTTCAGGGTATTGTGTATCCTGGGGTTTGCTGATGAAGCAATGTATGCTGAAAGCTATGCAAGAATATGCATAGCTCAGAATTCCTTTTTTTAGGGGTGTGGATTAAGACATTAAATATCTGACTAGCTGGCTTGAAAGGGGCAGGGGATGAGAAAGTGACTTAAATTTTTAGCGACTTTGATTCTTAAATTTGTGAAAAGTTATGGGAGAGGTGTCTAATAAGATGGTTCCAACATTGAGTAAGGTAAAATAAATGGTTTTGGGCTGTAGCTGTACAAAGTAATATATGGGGGGAAACTAGTGAAGGCCCATGTCAATTTTCACTTTCCTCTGTATATATAGTTGGAGGGAGAGCTTCAATTTAAGACCCTTAGCATAATTGCTTGGACTTGTCCATTGAAGAAAGAATATAATACTTTTAGTTCTGCTGGGGCATGCTTTGATCCATGTAGGAAAAATGAGATAGTATCTTCTGCATCTAATGAGGAGAACTGCATTATGGATGCTAAATGCGAGCAACAAGCAGGGAGCACAGTGCCTGTGGAAAAGCAGGCCGTATATTTTCCTCAGACTTGCCTGAGAAAGCAGCCTGGAAAATCATAAGGAGGAATTAAAACAGTCCTCAGAGATAGAAGACAGCCTTGCAGGTGTTGTTTGTCAGTTTCTTGTTTTCTTGCAAGAGAAGGTCGAGGGGTGGTGTACACCACTGATGGTAATGTGTTAGTTCACTGACCAATAAGGGTTTTACCTTTCTGTACTTTCATGTATTGGTCTATAAAAGAAGATCTGAGGTAATAAACCTTGCTCTCCTGTTCAACTCACAAGAGAATCTGTGTCATACCGCCTCGCTGTTCCTAATATAGTGTGACACTGCATTTAGAACTCAAAACATGGCATGAAGCCATATGTTTGGGATTTTTTTGTAATAGGTTCAGAAATTTCAGCCTTGGGGAAAAATTAATTTTAATGCCCTCCCAATAAAAAAAAAAAAAAAAAAGAGAAAAAACAAAGCAACATAACAAACCACCATAACCAAAGCAAAAAAACTTTCAAATAAAAGCAAAAGTATTTGTGTGATCTGATTTCTTTCAACCTTTTTTAACCCAAGGTAATAAGTTACTAAAAGCAGACAGTACAGGATACATATTACTCTTAAGCGCAGGATTCTTCCAGTGTTGACTACAAAGCAGAAAAAAAATTCAGTATCACCCTGACCTAAACCATCAGTGTTCCTAAGTTTCTGCCTGCCTTTAGTTACTCAACAACAAAAAATTTTTTTAGATTGTTTGTTATGTGCATTCTTTTTTCATGCAACATCGGCTTATGTGTGTTAACTAAGATGCACCTGTTTCTGTGTAGAAATAGCACTGTAGGTCTGAGGATGCTCCCCCTCTCTCCTCTCTACCCAAGAGAGCATGCTAGAAGATCTAGTTGCATGTTAATTTTGTAGGTATTATTTTGTTTGTTGTAGGATCATTAATAATACTAGAATCTCTCCTTTCTGCTTCTCCATGGTAATAAAAACTATCTGTGTGCAAGTGATTTTGCAGCATAACTTACAAGTGTGTCTTCAGTTGATGGAAATGAGTCTGTAAAGCATTCATATGATAGTCAGAAATTCTGTGGCATCCATATTGTGTGTGGCAATTATAGCAACTGACGTGAAACTTAGTGGTTTGCTGTTCTACACCTTTGGGCTGTGTTCTTAAAGTATACAGCTTCCTTTAATATTGAACTCATTGTGACTGCTGTATTTAGAAGATTGAGCATTTTCATAAAGATCTACACTTAATTATTTTTGTTTGAAACTAATGTTTGTATAATGGTATTCTTGAAACTAATCATGAAGAATAAAATAATTGTAAGAAGAAGGGAATTAAGTATAAGAGACCAAGTATGTTTTATTTATTTACATCATGGTCTTTTTGGATATTATAGGTAGCCTAGTATACTTTGGAATTTGTTAAAGGATTTGAGTGCAGTTGGGCTGTGGAAATTTACCTTACTCCCATTTGTGATGTATTACTGGAGGCCCTAAGGACAATCATTATTCATGCTACATTAGATTCTTGTCTGTGGCTTCAAGCCAATGTGAGTTGTTCATCATGTACCTTGGTTAGTTTGACAAATCCTGTCATCTACCTATGCCTGATTTAGATTAGGTTTGTTAATGCTGATGGGTTGAAGTATTAATATTAATTATCCAGAGTGGAACCATATTACATGATTGGACATTTCACAGAAATTGTTACTTGAAAAGTAGTTTGCCTGTTGCATGTGTGGCTCCCCCCTCGCTTTATTTAAGTTTGGCTCAAATTTGCTTTTTTTACTTGTGAGAAATAAGTTCTTCAGTTTCCTGGTGTAATGTTTACCTATTATAGGCTCCTGAAAGTAGATAAGTAGGTAATATATGTTTGTGATGCTCTGGGATGTGATTGGTTGTGTGTCATTGTTTAGCAATAGTATTCTCCAATTTAGTCCTTGCACAAAAAAAACCCACCCACCCATGTGGCACTCCCTCTTCCCCCCACCCCCCCCAATCCAGTTGGAGGCACAAAAGGCAAAGATCATGGGTTGACATAAGAACAATTTACTGAAAACAGCAATGAGATAAGAAAATTAACAATAACAATGATGTTAATAACAAAAGTGTACAAAAGAAATTATTTACATGGAAAGCCCCCAGCAAGAAACAATACCAGACAGCTCCCCTGTCATGTTTTCTTGACTGGAAGGAACCTCCTGTCCTTGGAAGTGACAGTCTCTTTCCCCTGCTTCTAGCAATGATGAGAAGTGGTATGGAATAATCTCCCTGTCTTAGCCATGCCACCTCATGGCTACTTCAAAAATTAACTCTATCCTGGCTGGAACCAGGACATTGTGAAATGCATCGATGACCACCTAAGTTTCAGAATTAATTTGCTAAACCAATTTGCAGTATTACAGATCTCTGCTGTTTGCAGGACTCTCTATTCTAGAAGTTTATATTAGCTTATTGTGCTTCTAATGCTATACATATATGGTAAAAAAGAAGGAATTTTTTTTTTCTGTTTTTTCTTCAACAATATATATACAGTTTAATCAAGGGAAATAGGAAGAAAAATGGTGAAGAAGATGGTTGCTGAAACAAACTCAGACACAGTTCAGTGCATTTTATTGTAAGAAATGGAAACCTGGAAATAACGCTTTTAATATCTTGTGTTTAATTTAATAGAATAATATGTCTAAGGAGCTGTAATATTTAATAGAAAGCTGATGTGTTTTAACCCCAGCCAGCAACCAAGCACTGTGCAGCCAAACAAGGAATTAATTCACTTTTTCCCATGGGCAGGCAGGTGTTCAGCCATCTCCAGGGGAGCAAGGCCCCCATCACATGCAACAGTGACTTGGGAAGACAAATGGCATCACTCCAAATGTCCCCCTGTTCCTCCTCTTTCCCCCCATTTTATATACTGAGCATGATGTCATATGGTCTGGAATATCCCTTTGATCAGTTGGGGTAACCTGTCCTGGGTGTGTCATCTCCCAACCCCCCATGCACTCCCAGCCTCCTTGACACTGTGGCTGTATGAGGACCAGAAAAGGCCTCCGCTCTGGGCAAGCCAAACTTTCTGAGAAGAAAATGAACTCTACCCCAGCCAAAACCAGCATGGAAGCATATGATTTTGTTTATGAAGGTTGAACAGCAGCTACCCTGCTATTAATTAATGCAGCCCTTGGAAGATTAATGTGTTGTTACAGAGATACAAAGGTATCTTAGAGGAGTGAAATTATTCTAGGTCTATCAGCTGCTGCATGGAAAAAGAATTTGTCAGAAATTACTCAATGCCAGAATTGCAGGTCACTGAAATTCAGGAAGTATCACTTTGCTTAGCCAAAATCTAGGTCTGAATTTTTTAAACAGTACTTTGAAAGCCTAGATAAAGCTTTTCAGCAGTGGCAACAGTTTTGCATTGAGTTTACCTAAACATTTGAAATTTAATGTGAGCATTCAGCTGAAATCTAGACAGTGGTGTAAAATCTAACAATTTTAGCATTTTCATATGGAACTGTTTACATTTAAGGTAGACTTACTGCCTGAATAAATGTTGTATACTTTGTATTATTGCCCCTCACCTTACTGTAGTTGAATTAAGACGTAGCCTTATCTTTAATAGTCAAATTCTGCACCATTTTGCTGTATTTGCAGCTATAGTCTGCTATATCATATCAGGATTTTTCTTTAAGTAAATCTGGAGTTACTTGGCAATGGACTAATAGTCTTTGATAGATCTGGGGAAAAAAAGGTGTTGAGGAGTACTACCACTTGAAGCTGGTTTATAGGTGACCTTAAAATTCACTGAAGCATTATAGGGAAAACCAATAAATGTTGTTCACATAGGCTATTTAGGATATCCTTTTCCAGCAGTGCTGATGGACTTGGACATGTTACCAAGTTTCATCTGAAAGAACTTGGCTATTGTGACATAATACCTTATTTTTGAATGTTAGACTTGTAGTGCTGTGAAAGTATTTAATAAATCAATTACAAAATACTATCTTATAAACTTTTTTATTTTAAAGGATACTTTGAAGTAGGAAAACAACTGCTTCAGGCTTATGCTATTTAAAGAGGTCCTAATTGTTTAAAAATAAATTTTAGCGTTAAAATAGCATGATCTGCATAAGAAGAAAAATTAGTTTAAGCAAGCACAAAGCCTATTTGTTTATGTATATTTTGTGAAATAACTTTTATGACTTTGTTTTGCTGGTGGGTAGGGTTAGCACCAGACACGGACACCAACTTAAGGAATAGTGTAATTTACTATAATGCAAAACTGCAAAGAATTACAAAAGGATAAGCTAAGCAATGCACCTAATCATTACTACAGAAGATTGCCTATAGTGATTAAGATACATCACCAGTTACCTTAATACTTTACCCCTTCATCCAGATCCACAGTCATCAGCTGGGGGAAACTGTCACAGTGAAGGACTGGAGAACCACTCCCAGTAACTGGGAAATTCTGTGGTGCATCCACCTTGCAGGCAAAGAGGCTTCTGACTTTTCTGTGAGAGTAGCCCAGCTTTTATAATAAAAAAAGCTACCATTACTTCTAATGTGGGAACATCTGGTTTTATTCTCCTGTTGGGTTTCTCCCAAAGCCTGGCCAGGGCTCAAGGAGGAACCAAGGGAGTTGTCTTTGATCCTACACCCCCAAACAAGGCCAGATATGGCTTTGTCTGGTTTCTAAATACAGAAAGGTAAATACATGTTTTGCCAAAGAATGGATACATATATCATATTGCTAATAATACTTCATTAATGAGTGGATACTTATAACATTTGGTTGGAAGGTTCATCTAGAGTTCAACTTCAGCTCAGGGCCTGTTGTTCGGGCCTTAGTACTTCAGATTTAAACATCTGTGGATGGTTTTAGTTGATTGGAGAGTTGCTCATGCTTTCTGGTTAGACAATGCTAGTAAGATGTGTTTTGTCCCCTGTTAAATTATGTCAAAGTGCAAGATGTATGCATTAAGGAAGGTGAAAACTAAAACTAATGTTTTATCAGGAAGGCATATTCTCTTTTAAAAATTGTTTACTTTGTGTTCTTTCTTCACAAAGTGTGTCTGGAAGGTACATACAAAATACTAAGAATTTTTTACATGAATTGTTTAACTCTGCTTTTATTATTATCAAATTTCTGATTCTCAAATTCACATTATATTTTGTATTTATGTGAACAAATAATTTTTTTCAATCAATTTTTTTCAAATTTGATAAAGCCTAAATAATGTAATCTGTAGTGTGCCTTTTATCTCTTTTCCCTTTGCCCTTTCTTTGGAGAATAAAAAAAAAGCCCTCATAATTCAGTTAAGCCATTGTGTGAAAATCTGATATTTCAAAGTAATTTCATACCATTGCTGTGTTGATAAACTTAAAGTATTTGGATAGGTTTTTTTTGGTAACATTTGGTACAGTCTTTTAAAAACAGTTCCAATAAAGTGTCCCAATGAACTGACAGAAGCAGGCATGGGGCAGTTGGTGGCTTACTTTGGTTTCCATCTGTATTTACTGTGTTTTAAAAAAGAAAAAAAAAACGGGGGGGAAACAAGTTAGAAATTGGGCCCATCTCATGTGAATATCTAATTTGATTTCTGTACATATGGAATAGAGTAAAACTTAGATTTGGTGGTAGAGTTCCTTCTTCCCTGTTTGTTTACAACTGTTACTAACAAAGATGGTTATAATAGAGACAAAACTTTATTTCAGAAAATCGTAAATTAGTGGGTTTTGTAAGATGTAAGCTTGTTAAGAAGATGACAGTTATTTTCTTGTTCTAGGAGAGCGCTACTCTTGCATTGAGCATTGAATCCTTAATGCTCAACTGGTTTTAAGTTCATCTATTTATATTGACATAACTTATTTGCCTACAGATTGCTCTGGATTAAGCTCTTGATCTAGTTGTTTTACCAGTGTCTAAAATAAGCTGCAGTGTGCAATGTCGCATGTACATGTCTGATACTGCTGGGAAAAGTAAATGCTGTAATATGTAAAATATCTAAAAAATATCCTTATATGTGTTTTGACAGATTGGCAAAATGAGGTATGTTAGTGTTCGTGACTTTAAAGGAAAAGTCTTAATTGATATTAGAGAATATTGGATGGATCAAGAAGGTGAAATGAAGCCTGGCAGAAAAGGTATTGTTTTGCTTCATAGTATTTTGTATTAAAACATTGTCTGCAGTTTGCTGGAGATCTTTGTGTATCAGATTTCTATACTTTGTTACTACATAGTATTTTTAGAGTAATATTTTTACTTATTAATGATTTACATTTTAACATATAATTAGTTTTATCTGTACACTGTAAACAATAGCAAAAACAAAGTGGTTTCATTGGCCTGAGTCTGTTTTCCTAAATGGTTCCCCCATAATTTATGGAAAACAAGGCATCAAATACAAACATATTTAGTATGGGAGTTATATACATAGCCATACATTTTCCTATTAATTAGCTTCACTTCTTGCTTTTATTACAATTGGAGTTCCATAATGGTTTTTGAGTGCTAGGGAGTAGTAATAATCTCTCCAAAATGTTACTTATAGTTTGTTATTCACAGTGCTTTAAGAAACATGAGGGGAAAAACCCCCCAGAATTATGGTACTTTAAAAGTGTATAGAAGTTCAGTCCACAGAGGTATGGCTTTTAGAAGCCAACAGGAATACAGTTGATTTCCTCGTTTCTTTTGTACTACCATCTGTCAAGGCCATCACTGTATTTCTGTGTTTAGCCTAACACTTGTGAATGAATTTGTTATACTGCACTCATTTTCTTTGTAAGGAGATAAGCTAAAGTCTAAAGTTTACCTGTAGTGTTCCAAATGAGTAATTTCTTTGTAACTGAGGTGGTTGTTACACTTGAGGTAGGTTAAGCATTAATAGTCATGACATACACTGTATGAAAACAGCCTTGACAGTAATTATGCAAGATTCTGCACTACAAAATTTTTTTTTGGCCTAAGTATTTCTTCTTAATGCATTTCAGGTATTTCTTTAAATCCAGAACAGTGGAACCAGCTGAAGGAACAGATTTCTGATATTGATGATGCAGTAAGAAAACTGTAAATACAGAGCTATACAGGAACCTTTTATCATTTCAGTTAAGTGGTCTTTTTACATTGGCATTTATTTTCTAAAATATTGTTTTCCGAGCTATTGTATATTTATTTGGATTGCAAAATGATTTGTAAAATGAATACTTTATGTGCATTAAAAGTGTATTCCGAGTGAGGCTATTTGTGTATACATTACTAAAAGGAAATGTGTTGCTTTCACTTTGTAGTATAAAATAAAAAAATCAAATAATATGTAAAGCGTAGATGTTTATGGCCTTTTGATTGAAGATGCTGGTATGGCTGCCTAACAGCTTTAGTTTTAGTTTAGTTGACCATTAATGTGATTTTTTTTTTTTTTTTTTATTTCTGAGGAGATTTCCTTAAATGTCTCCATTTTAATGTTTTTTTTCTTTTATTTCATACTCTTTGGTATTTCCCTGGAAGCTTTCAGCTTTTAAAACTTGATACAAACTGAATACCTGGTAAAACACTTTTTTGTAGATAATTTTAAATACTGTATTTGCTAATTTGCTGTATTTATTCAGATGTAAACAGTCCTGAGTATATAGACTTTTTTGCATTACTTGCATGAAGTGTTATGCTAAACAATAACATTTGAAAACAAGCCACACACTATTTCTTCCCATTTTTCTATAGCTTGATTGACTTAGAAAATACAATTTGCTTTTGTTCTTAGACCCTAGATTTTGAATGTGATTGTGACAGGACCTTTCACCCCCTGACACAGCAAAAGACTTCTCAACTTCCCCCATGGCTAAGCTAGGCTGGAATGGTTTGTCTTGTGATGAATTATCTTGGCTGAAAACACCCTTAGTCAGCGATAAACATCCTTCATTGAATGGTAGGAAAGGATAAGCCACAAATAAGTGACAGACAGACAAGCACTTTTTACAACTATACAAGACCACTATGATTTTCACCAAATCAGAAATCTTATACATTCTCTGAGTGTGTAGAGAGTTCTCAATGTGGAGACATTCACACTGAGATACTTCCCTGGGATTGAGAGAAATTAGGAGATTCTTTGCACACCACCATCATTCGTTGGTGACATTGGCTCCTAATCTATACTATTTCTTCACTAGCTGTAGCATAGGTACCTTTCTTATCATGCACTGTATTTTATCTACTAGTAGTTCTTTGTGTTATCCTGTGTAGTAAGTAATCTGTTTAAAGTCTTATGTCTGTTTTCCTTAGCCTGTTCAATAAATAATTCATGTTGTAATAGGCCTGATCAGTCATTATTAAGAACTTGTGATCAAGAGTGGGTTTTGGGGTGCTGGCTGCCTCAATTAAACTGCTGTTTACTGCCAGAAACCTGGAAAGGCACTTGTCTAAACTTTCCCCTCTCATTCATAACAGTGATGCATAAACTTTTACAGTAATAGACATAGAGTAAGATAGTATTTAAAAGCTCCAAATGAGAGTATTGTGTAAACAATGATGCTTAAACTAGGCTATAACACAGATTAAACAATCAAAGGGAGTTAAGATTGCTTCTGCCAAGACAGTTGGCTATCATGCTTCTGCCCTATCCACACTGCCTGCCCAAACAATTTAACTTGGCTTGTGTGGCTTGCATGCGCACAACTGCTTTATATTTTGTACAGAAAGTACTTAGTACTTACAATGGAACACTGGTACACAGTGGATCATTACTCTAGTGAACTTTGCTTGTCTACCAGTGTACTATTCTGGTAAGAGTCTTCTGCCCACTGGAAGTTCTATTAGACTAGATGCTGCCCCAGATGAAGGGCTTCTTGGTAGGTGTCACAAACTATGGAATGAAGAAGGGAGAATATGATGTTCGAGTAGAACTAGGAGTGATAAGGGGCATGTCAGTGCAGAAGTTAAAGGTAACAGATCAAAGTTAGCTGACAATAATACCTACAGTGAAGAAATGTGTTAGCAAAATTGGATAAGAGTTTATTTTCTGACTTAACTCAGTTAATCAAAGAAGATCATAGAATCATAGAATAGTTTAGGTCAGAAGGGGCCTTTAAAGGTCATCTAGTCCAGCCCCCCTGCAATGAGCAGGGGCATCTTCAACTAATCTGCATAATCCAATCTGACCTTGAGTGTTTCCAGGGATGGGGCATCTACCACCTTTCTGGGCAAAACTATTCCAGTGTCTTACCACTCTAATTGTAAGAAAGTTCTCCCTTATAGCTAGTCAGAATCTCCCCTCTTAATTTAAAACCATTTCCCCATGTCCTATCACAACAGGACCTACTAAAAAGTCTGTCCCCATCTTTCTAATAGGCTCCCTTTAAGTAGTGAAAGGCTGCAATAAGGTCTTGCTGAAGCCTTCTTCAGGCTGAACAGCCCCAACTCTCTCAGCCTTTCCTCATAAGAGAGGTGTTCCATTCCTATGATCATCTTTGTAACCCTCTTTTGGACCTGTATATTTGGATTTAAAACAGCTTAATGAAAATTGACATTTCAAGACTATGTAGTAAATATAACAATTTCTTGATTCAGCTGTAATTTTCCAATTTGATATTAAATTTATTGTATTTTTTTTAAAGTGTGCATAATCAGGATTTACTATTTATTTTTTTGACTATTTTAATAGAATTGTTTATATTGCAAACATGCATGAAAGTCCTATTCTCCTAAGTGCCATACACAGACTGTTCCTGTACTGCAGACTTTATCATTCAATACAAATGAATATTGAGAGGTGAGGAAACATGATTTCATCAAATATATATTATTTAATAATATATAATTTAATTTTAACCATTATGTCAGATGCCTCCACCCACTTTTTAACTTATCCATTGTTGACATATTTCAAATAAAGTTAAGCTATGTTTTTGTATAGCTTAATAAATTGGAGTTTTTAAAAACTGCTTGAGGGTGAACAAAAGCATGAAGAGATGTTTTGTGGTAGCAGCTGTTTTTGGGGCACAACATTGTTTTTGAAGTGACTCTTAATGACATGTCTCAGGGCATTTGGTCGAAATAGAAAAAGTATGAAATATCTGCTAAAATTTTCAGATGAGCGTATAAAAGAAATTACTTCAGATAATAATCAACAGATTCTAGGTGTAGTTTTTATTTGTGGTATGTACATATGATTTTTATTTTCCTTTAAGTCTGAAATTTTGCAACTAGATTTAACCCATTTTTATTTCAAAATTTTCATATGGCTACTTTAAGCTACATGATTATCATAATAGAGGGAACATTGTCCTCACTTAGACTACTGTGGTAGTAGGTCATTGGAGGACAGTTGTGTACAATATAATTGTGTTCAGGAAGGTGGAGAATTAAATTCATTACTTTTGGGGGAGTAAGGAAAAAAATTTTCATAATAGTGATTAGTCCTTTTATGGAAACTGATGGTAGAGATGTTCAAAGAAATTAGTATTTGTTAATCAAGAACTATTAGCTCCTCTTATAACACCCTTGCTTAATTTGTGCTTACAATTGAGAAAACTTGGCACAATTTGATTTTACTTAGCTTGTGTGCTTAAAAAGTTTTCCATCTGACAGTTATGTTTCTGCCTCTAATAATAATATTTTACCTGAGCCAGTCTTAATGTCTGCATGGCTGTCACTGGAAATATGAACCCTCCAACTATAATTATATTAATCTTTAAATAAAAAAAAAATCATTAAATGGCATATGTGCAATAGCAATTTGAACACTTGGAAATAAATGAAGATTTCTGTTGGCATAGTGTTATTTTAAACAAAAATTTAGCTGCACTACAACTTATATTTTTTAATAGCTGTTTTCATAACAATTTGTTTCTTGCAACTGTTGTAGTTTAGAAATCTGAAAACTTAATCATCTAATAGTTGGTCCATGTTTGTGGGTGGGTGGTTGCTTTCATTAGCACGGAGTTTTTCATTATGATAGAAGAACAAATGTCATGTGAAGATGGAAGCAGTAGATATAAACACACTTCAAACACCAAACAGAAGGAAAACACCTGATAAAGTACTATTGAGAAGAAAATGGCTGGTTAGCTTGAATGGAGTTTCTTTTTGGTTTGACAATAAATGTAACCATAGATTAGATAGATAAAATGGGTGAGAAGCTGTTTTTTATCATTGGTCATAGCTAGATTAATGTGGGCTTCTTGAGGAAGGATATTTGTTTTTCATAGGCTTGCTATGACTGATTTGTGTCGCAGTTGAGACAGACATGACATGACACTCCAAGGTTCATGCAGCAATAGCAAAACTATTATTCACCACTTGCTTTTATATGGTTGACCCCGACTGGCTAGAATCTTGGTGCCACTGACTAATAGTTGCCTGTGTACATGCTCATAAGGGATTGGCTGGTGTCCATTCTCTGCAGCCAAATCCCTCCACCTCTCAGTGCCCTCTCTCCCAAAGATGTTTCCTTTCTTTCACAGGTATAGGCTGATCGAGTTAAGGTCAGGGTTACTTGTGCCTGTGAGGCTTTCAGGCCAGCTGTTAGCCGTCAGATCTGTAGGGAGTGGATTAACTGTGTCAGGAAAATTAATCCATAAACACCAGAGGTTTATGTCCAAAAAGGAGACAGAGGAGTCCTTTTACTTTATTCGAATAAAGGGAGAGGCCATGGGGCATTCCCCTGGGGTCTCTCAAATTTTTGGAGGGCGCAGCCTCCTTTTTATCCTAATTCCCGGCCGCTTGTCCCTTCTCTTTTTCCCCATAGGCTGAGGTACTTGAGAGGTACAGGCTTCCCGGAACGCCTGATACCTGGGATACCTTTCCCCTCCCCCAGTGCATAATCCCTTCTTAATTCTTAACTTTTGTGGAATTCATGGTGGTCTTTCAGTGCCTTTTTGATCTTTTAGTGGAATCCATCCCATTGTTTCTGTTGTCTCTCACTGATAGCTGCATCTTATCAGCAGACCCACAGCTTGTTTGTAAAGACAAACCTGTCATTCCTCTCAATCCCTTCTCTTTTAATTTTTGTTAATAATTGTCTTTACAAACTTTAGTTATCATTGACTTAATTTCTTTTTCTTGGGTCTTTATTTGCAGTGGCATCACTCTGCCCGTTTGTAGCTATCTCTGGGTTAGTAGGCATGGCTACTACCTGCATCCTTTTGATCACATGTTGAATGAGTTGTATGAAGCAAGGGATCATGCATGGTAAAAAGATTAGAGTTGCTACAACACATAAGAGGAAAAAAAGCATTTGTTTGACCCATAGGCCACCAGGTAACCATGAAAACATGTCCCATTCCCATCCTTTCCATGTTTGGACCGGTACATGGGCTTTCTTATTCCTTTTGTTATTTGTTTCACTACCTTTCCATTGTCATCTATTTGCAAACAGCAGTTTGAGTCATTAAATTTTCCACACACCCCCCCTTCTTCTGCTAATAAGTAGTCTAATACCATCCGATGTTGAAATATTGCATTTCTCATCTGAGTAGACTGGTCAGCAAGAAGGTCAAGAGCTGTAGCTGTCTGGTTGATTATTATTTCAAAGACAGCTTGCAACCTAATTATCCGATTTAGATTATAAATGGGTTCTCTGGCACCTGATATTAATTCATTTGGGTTCCAGGTAGCTGGTCCATAGTGTTGTATGATTCGTTCAGGTGGCCATTCATCTTTTCCCCACTTTTGGGTGCTCTTTCCAACCAGGGATGTATCAATGGACCGCTTTTCTCTAATTAGATCATCATATACTTTGATTCCTAACTGATTTCCCTGAAGTTGTGGTAGCAGAAAGAACAATGGTCTAATATACCCCACATAACATATTCCTGACCAGTTTGGGGGTAGCTTGCGGTAAGCATTTTGGCCACAAATCCAGTAATGCCCCTTTAGAGCCCAGGTCCCATTAGCGAAGGGACCTTTCCAATTTTCATCATCAACTGGTGGGTCAAAATACAGCTTGCTTCCAGGGCCTAGTGGTCCACCAACAATAGTTGCCTCGCCATAAGAATCACAATATTTACATTTCCAAGCTCCTACATGAGGCTTCCACTTGCAATCACATCCCAGATCTGTTTTATTAGATCTGGACCAGAACTTACTGAAAAGGGTTCGAGTTCCATTCCGGTGTTGCCATTTCCACTGATAGTCTCGGACAACATGTGTCGGACTTGTGGAATTATCTCGGGGGCAGCTTAAAAATAAAGGGTCAAAAAACTTATCCTTCCCCACTGCTTTACAGCCTTCAAAATCTTTTTGGTAATTATGGAAGGAACACCTTACCCAGCTACCATTAGTGAGTTTAACATGTGTTTGATTCCATCTGCCTTGATATCTGGAACAGTCATAAGGAGGGCAGTTGGGGGTCTAACAATCTAAACCCAAAGATAAAGTCCAGTCACAAATGCTCTTTCCCACATATGTGCTTCCTGTTCTGTTTAGGCAATAAATGCCTCTTTCAGAAGAATGAAGCTGCCATGGACTTCCTTCTTTGTCTCAAAATCTTGTTCCATTATGGACTTCACTCAGGGTGCTAACCCACCATTTAGGCTCGACCGGGCTGGCCACCCATGGCCAGCTTTCAGATCCCCCTGGCTCTCTACAGACTCAACAGTTCTTAAGGTTAAAGGTCTTTGCTATTTGTTCTCTTAAAGTAAAAAAATTATTTTCCCACTTTAGACCCCAACTTAACTGAAAATATAAAGGTAAAATTATTAAGAGAAACATTCTAATAGTGTTATAATCTAATTTCTAATTTTCAATTTCACGTTGTCTTTTACACCACCTGTGGCAAGTGAAAGCACAGAAACAGCTTAGCATAAAGAAAGCAATGACAGCCTGGATTGGCTCCCAGTGACTGGAGATTTGAGAGTAGGGATGCCCATGCAATTTCAGCAGTCAGTCTGTGGGTAGGCACTCAGGGTCCCCCGATGTCGACGCACCGGCTACTGCTCCAGTCCACTCCTGCGGAGTGTCAGTCGCGGCTTCCCATCCTTTTCCTCCAGCTGATATGTCCAAATCTCTGGAGCTTTAGAGACCTTGACCCAAGTGTGATGTGTCCACCCGTGTTCAGCTGTCTTGACGGCTGTTTCTGTAGTCAGCAACACCTGGAAAGGTCCACGCCACTTAGCCACTAGGGGTGCTTCTTTCTACTCCTTAACTAGGATCCAGTCTCCTGGTTGGATATTATGCACAGCAAAGTCCAAAGGCAGGGTCTGTGTCAGCTGAGCTTCCTGTCGAAGAGATTTCACAAGAGACAGTATCCGAGCCACATACTGTTTTAGATATACATCACTTATCTCTACCTCCGCCCCAGGCTGAGAATTACAAGGATAAGGAATTCCAAACATCAATTCAAAGGGAGATAGTTGAATATCTTCCCTGGGTCTGGCTCTTATTCTTGCTAAAGCCAGTGGTAAGAGCCGCAGCTATGGCATTTTCGTTGCAATCACTAGCTTTAGAAGATGTTTTTTTTATCTCTCCATTCATCCTTTCAACCTGGCCTGAGCTTTGGGGATGCCAGGGAGTGTGGAGGTTCCATTGTATCCTTAAAGCAGTCATTACTCCTTTAAGAATTTTTCCAGTAAAATGAGTTCCTCTATCTGAGTCTATTGCTTCCACTATCCCATATCTTGGAATTATTTGTTCCAAGAATACTTTAATAACTGACCCTGTGGTTGCTGAAACAGCAGGGAAGGCTTCTGGCTATCCTGTTAATTGACATACTATTACCAAAAGATATTTAAATTTCTTCACCCGGGGCATCTCAGTAAAATCCACTTGGCATCTTTGGAAGGGACTACAGCCCAAGGCCTCCCCACCCTGGCCAGTTTCTTTGTAACTTTGTTATTTGTCTTAGCACAAATCAAACAACCATCAACAGCTCGTTTTGCCAGAACAAAAAGACCCACAGCAGTATACATCTTGAGGAAGGTCTTTGCTATCCCTCGGGAGCCTCGGCACCTCCCCCATGAAGCTGCTTTAACAACTGCGATGTCGGAACTCTCGGCATCTGCTCACTATCCCTTGCAAACTAACCACCTCCCTTTCCCTCTGCCCCACTCTCCACAACTATCTCAAGGTTCTTCAGTGAAAAAGACAACTTTTCTGGCAAGGGGGCAGCCACTGGGAGCAAGGGAAATATCTTAGAAACTTCCGGCAACAATGCAGCTTTTCGCTTCTTCATCAGCTGGTCTGCTTCTCCTTGCCTCTTTTGAGCACCCTGCCTGGTGCCTTCTAATGTGCATCATTGCTACTTCTTTTGGCAAATTCACCACCTCCAACAGGCAGGAGATTAAATTCTCATGAACTAACGTCTTTCCTTTGCAGGTTAATAAACTTTTTTCTTCTCACAGTTTCTCAAATGCATGTATCACTTCATATACATATTTAGAATCAATAAAAACATTTACTGTCTTGTCTCGGTATAATTCACAGCCACTCACAAGAGCATACAGCTCTGCGTCTTCCTTCTATCACTTTTGAAGACCCATCAATAAACACGTTTTCTCCTTCAGGCCATGGAATGTCTCGCAAATCATTCCTTGCCCTAGTTTGTAGATCTATTACTTGAATACAATCATGGAATTTGCCTTGGCTCTCTTCTTCAGGGACATTCAAACAGGAGGCTGGGTTAAGGAAAGAAACAAAATACTTTCCTTTAAAGTTTTCCTATAACTTCTACAGAGGAAGTGCATGACAAATATTCAGGCCTTCCATAGGACACTATTTTTACAAGGTTGCAGTTACAGAATTTGCTTTAAGGCTACAACAAACCACAGACTGGTGGGGGTGTTCCCTATAAGGTATGACCTGCAGCATTGACTTCATAACTGAAATTTGCTAATTCTGGCTTTTTACAACAAAACATACAAAAAGCAGAGGGGTGTGGTCCCCTCCAAACTGGAGCCATTCTGCACAAAACTTCATGTAGACAATTAAATCTCCAAATTAATTTACTACAATGTTTACAATTCTTTCAGAGAAAGATGTGTTCAAACTTCTGAGCCTACAGAAGAAACCACAATTTTCACAACTCCTTTGAACGAAAAAAATCTTTAGACAATTTTCCCCCTCGGGGATAAAAATTAAGGTGAATCGAGAGGTCTTTGTTTTTACTAAGACACACACCTCTCCTCGATCCAGACTCACTTTAAAAGTTGACAACGGCTCTAGGTTGGTGGATATAATGAGAGCCTTTGACACTCTTAACAATCTATATCTCTTATCTTCTGGACTTTCTCGACAATCCAGCTGTTTTTGGCTTTTTTGCAGACATTGCCATTTTCAGTGTCCTACGCCCTGAAGGCAGCACACTGATCTTTTCTCAACCGCTGTTTGGCTTGGGTCTCCCCTGCTGGGGAGAGAAATCCTCTGCCACTTCCTTGTGCTCAATCCCGTCCCCTCTGTCCCGGGGGACCCCTTGGACCTTGTGGTTTTTCCCTCTTTGGCCTGAAAAAGGCCATCACCTTCGCCTTTCCTCCTTGTGCTCACTCTACCACACACCGAATACCAGAGCTAGTCTCTGTCCTGCCACATTGTCCAAACAGCTCCTCCCCTCTCCAGTGTTCCCGGCGGGCACGGCCGGCAGCACCACAGGCGGCCAGGGTGTCCCGTAGCCTCAAAGGGCCGGCAGCTGCTCCTGCCCCTGCCCGGGGCCGGTGGGGTCAGGCACTGCCCAGTGCTGAGTCCCAGCAGCCTCACAGGCCCCCAGCCAGTGCTCCTGGTCCTGCAACTCCACTCCTGGTTCCTGCTTCAACATATCTCTTCACACTCTCCATTAACCAATTCTGTTCCAGCACACTAACACAATCCATCCATCTCCTGCTGCCCGTACAAACCACATTAATCCACATTCTCTTTCAATCTATCTTTTCCAGCTCTCCTCTAGACACCTTCACAGAACTCAACACAAATGAATTCTGTTTTCTAAGGTGGCCATATAAGTCCATTTGGCAACTTATACTCTGGCCATACATAATAACAATATTTCACCATCATCTCTATAGTTACTTCTGTGTGAATGCATAATCTGTCCCAAGATCTCAGCATTCTCCCCAAGGGACTCTCCGGGGGTATTGTGGGATCGTCATCCCTTTTGCCGAGACCCCTTCCCGGCTGTACCCTTGCAACCCTCCATGGGTGCCCTGTTTAGCCTGTGCTACCCTCCATGGGTGCCCTCCCAGGCTTGCCTGTGCTACCCTCCCTGGGTGCCCTCCCAGGCTTGCTCCCCGAAGATCCCATTTTACTCACCGGTGAGATTTTCAGTGGTCCTTCCCTGTGGACTCTTCACGGACCCCCCTGGTCCGCCACTCGTCTGTCTCCTGGACAGTCTCGGGAACCCAATCAATCACCCGGTGCCGGCGGCCACCAAGGGGAGCTGATCACCGAAACTGGGTGAGGCTGGCTGGCCGTGCCCACCGGGAACACTGGAGTGGGGAGGAGCTGTTTAGACAATGTGGCAGGACAGGAACTGGCTCTGGTATTCGGTGTGTGGTAAATAGAGTGAGCACAAGGAGGAAAGGCGAAGGTGATGGCCTTTTTCAGGCCAAAGAGGGAAAAACCGCAAGGTCCAAGGGGTCCCCCGGGACAGAGGGGACGGGATCAGGGACAAAGAAGTGGCAGAGGCTTTCTCTCCCCAGCAGGGGAGACCCAAGCCAAACAGCGGCTGGGAAAAGATCAGTGTGCTGTCTTCAGGGCGTAAGACACTGAAAACGGCAATGTCTGCAAAATAGCCAAAAACAGCTGGACTGTCGAGAAAGTCCAGAAGATAAGATAAATGGATTGTTAAGTGTCAAAGGCTCTCATTATATCCACCAACCTAGAGCCGTTGTCAACTTTTAAAGTGAGTCTGGATCGAGGAGAGGTGTGTGTCTTAGTAAAAACAAAGACCTCTCGATTCACCTTAATTTTTATCCCCGAGGGGGAAAAATGTCTAAAGAATTTTTTTGATCGTTCAAAAGAGTTGTGAGAATTGTGGTTTCTTCTGTGTGCTCAGAAGTTTGAACACATCTTTCTCTGAAAGAATTGTAAAAATTGTAGTAAATTAATTTGAAGATTTAATTAATTTGTCTACATGAAGTTTTGTGCGGAATGCCTCCAGTTTGGAGGGGACCACACCCCTCTGCTTTTTGTATGTTTTGTTGTAAAAAGCCAGAATTGGCAAATTTCAGTTATGAAGCCAATGCGGCAAGTCATACCTTGTGGGGAACACGCCCACCACTCTGTAGTTTGTTGTAGCCTTAAAGCAAATTCTGTAGCTACAACCTTGTGAAAATAGTGTCCTATGGAAGGCCTGGGTATTTGTCATGCACTTCCTCGGTAGAAGTTATGGGAAAACTTTAAAGGAAAGTATCTTGTTTCTTTCCTTAATAAAAGTTTTAAATGTTAAAGGTTATAAAATGTTATAAATATTAAAGTTTCCTTAATAGAAGTTAATTTGTTAGTCACCTCCATACACCTAGGATGAACTTGATGCAAAAAAATTGAGATGGAGAGTGGTTAGTTACTAAAAAAATAGAGAAATGTAATGTAATTGGCTTGAAACAGTGGCATTACTTGCTACTGAACTAAATCATGTTTATACAAAGTCACCTGTTTGCGCAAACTTCACAAAAGAAAAATGTTAAGAGAGTTTGCTCCACCCTCAGAAGTTAAGTTGTTGCAGTATGTGCATGATTTGCTGTTATCAAAAGAACAGGAAGAGAAGTAATGCAAAAGAAATTTTAGTTCAGGAGCATGAGGGAACACAAAGACCTGTTGACTATTTTTCAAAAATGTTAGACCCGGTGGCCAGAGGCTGGCCCCATTGTTTGCAAAACTGTGCAGCCACAGCTCTGATGGTGGCTAGGGCTCGAAAGCTGACAAAGGGGGGGTTACCTGATTGTTAAAATTTCACACCAGATTAAAGCTTTGTTAGCTGAGAGAGCCTCTAAGTAGATGACCAGCTCTCAGTTGTTGTAATATGAGTCTTGTTTATTAGAACAGGAAAATTTAAAATTTAAAAGCAGAGAAAGTTTTAACCCAGCCTCCTGTTTGAATGGCCCTGAGGAGGGGAGCCAAGGCAAATTCCATGATTGTATTCAAGTAATAGATCTACAAACTAGGGCAAGGAATAATTTGCGAGACATTCCATGGCCTGAAAGAGAAAACGTGTTTATTGATGAGTCTTCAAAAGTGATAGAAGGAAGACGCAGAGCTGTGTGCTCTTGTGAGTGGCTGTGAATTATACCGAGACAAGACAGTAAATGTTTTTACTGATTCTAAATATGTATATAAAGTGATACATGCATTTAAGAAACTGTGAGAAGAAAGAAGTTTATTAACCTGCAAAGGAAGGACGTTGGTTCGTGAAAGTTTAATCTCCTGCCTGTTAGAGGTGGTGAATTTGCCAAAAGAAGTAGCAATGATGCACATTAGAGGGCACCGGGCAGGGTGCTCGGGGGAGGCAAGGAGAAGCGGACTAGTTGATGGAGAGGCGGGGAGCTGCATTGTTGCTGGAAGTTTCTGAGATGTTTCCCTTGCTCCCGGTGGCTGCCCCCTTGCCAGAAAGGTTGTCTTTTTCACTGAAGGACCTTGAGATAGTTGTGGAGAGTAAGGCAGAGAGAAAAAGAGGTGGTTAGTTTGCAAAGGACAGTGAGCGGATGCCGAGAGTTCCGACATCGCAGTTGTTAAAGCAACTTCATGGGGGAGGTGCCGAGGCTCCCGAGGGATGGCAGAGACCTTCCTCAAGATGTATACTGCTGTGGGTCTTTTTGTTCTGGCAAAACGAGCTGTTGATGGTTGTTTGATTTGTGCTAAGACAAATAACAAAGTTACAAAGAAACTGGCCAGGGTGGGGAGGCCTTGGGCTGTACGTCCCTTCCAAAGATGCCAAGTAAATTTTACTGAGATGCCCCAGGTGAAGAAATTTAAATATCTTTTGGTAATAATATGTCAATTAACAGAATGGCCAGAAGCCTTCCCTGCTGTTTCAGCAACCACAGGGTCAGTTATTAAAGTATTCTTGGAACAAATAATTCCAAGATATGAGATGGTAGAAGCAATAGACTCAGATAGAGGAACTCATTTTACTGGAAAAATTCTTAAAGGAGTAATGACTGCTTTAGGGATACAATGGAACCTCCACACTCCCTGGCATCCCCAAAGCTCAGGCCAAGTTGAAAGGATGAATGGAGAGATAAAAAAACATCTTCTGAAGCTAGTGATAGAAGCCAAAATGCCATGGCTGCGGCTCTTACCACTGGCTTTAGCAAGAATAAGAGCCAGACCCAGGGAAGATATTCAACTATCTCCCTTTGAATTGATGTTTGGAATTCCTTATCCTTGTAATTCTCAGCCTGGGGCAGGGGCAGAGATAAGTGATGTATATCTAAAACAGTATGTGGCTCGGATACTGTCTCTTGTGAAATCTCTTCGACAGGAAGCTCAGCTGACACAGACCCTGCCTTTGGACTTTGCTGTGCATAATATCCAGCCAGGAGACTGGATCCTAGTTAAGGAGTGAAAAGAAGCACCCCTGGTGGCTAAGTGGCGTGGACCTTTCCAGGTGTTACTGACTACAGAAACAGCCGTCAAGACAGCTGAACACGGGTGGACACATCACACTCGAGTCAAGGTCTCTAAAGCTCCAGAGATTTGGACATCTCAGCTGGAGGAGAAGGATGGGAAGCCGTGACTGACACTCCGCAGGAGTGGCCTGGAGCAGTAGCTGGTGCGTCGACATCGGGGGAAGCCCTGAGTGCCTACCCACAGACTGACTGCTGAAATAGTCTGTATGGGCATCCCTACTCTCAAATCTCCAGACACTGAGAGCCAATCCATGCTGTCACTGCTTTCTTTATGCTAAACTGTTTCTGTGCTTTCACTTGCCACAGGTGGTGTAGAAGACAACGTGAAATTGAAAATTAGAAATTAGATTGTAACACTATTAGAATGTTTCTCTTAATAATTTTACCTTTATATTTTCAGTTAAGTTGGAGTCTAAAGTGGGAAAATAATTTTTTACTTTAGGAGAACAAGTAGCAAAAACCTTTAACCTTAAGAACTGTTAGGTCTGCGGGGGGCCGGGGGGATCTGAAAGCTGGCCATGGGTAGCCAGCCCAGTCGAGCCTAAATGGTGGGTTAGCACCCTGAGTGAAGTCCATAATGAAACAGGATTTTGGGACAAAGAAGAAAGTCCATGGCAGCTTCATTCTTCTGAAAGAGGCATTTATTGCCTAAACAGAACAGGAAGCACATATGTGGGAAAGAGCATTTGTGACTGGACTTTATCTTTGGGTTTAGATTGTTAGACCCCCAACTGCCCTCCTTATGACTGTTCCAGATATCAAGGCAGATGGAATCAAACACATGTTAAACTCACTAATAGTAGCTGGGTAAGGTGTTCCTTCCATAATTACCAAAAAGATTTTGAAGGCTGTAAAGCAGTGGGGAAGGATAAGTTTTTTGACCCTTTATTTTTAAGCTGCCCCCGAGATAATTCCACAAGTCCGACACATGTTGTCCGAGACTATCAGTGGAAATGGCAACACCGAAATGGAACTCGAACCCTTTTCAGTAAGTTCTGGTCCAGATCTAATAAAACAGATCTGGGATGTGATTGCAAGTGGAAGCCTCATGTAGGAGCTTGGAAATGTAAATATTGTGATTCTTATGGCGAGGCAACTATTGTTGGTGGACCACTAGGCCCTGGAAGCAAGCTGTATTTTGACCCACCAGTTGATGATGAAAATTGGAAAGGTCCCTTCGCTAATGGGACCTGGGCTCTAAAGGGGCATTATTAGATTTGTGGCCAAAATGCTTACCGCAAGCTACCCCCAAACTGGTCAGGAATATGTTATGTGGGGTATATTAGACCATTGTTCTTTCTGCTACCACAAGTTCAAGGAAATCAGTTAGGAATCAAAGTATATGATGATCTAATTAGAGAAAAGCGGTCCATTGATACATCCCTGGTTGGAAAGAGCACCCAAAAGTGGGGAAAAGATGAATGGCCACCTGAACGAATCATACAACACTATGGACCAGCTACCTGGAACCCAAATGAATTAATATCAGGTGCCAGAGAACCCATTTATAATCTAAATCGGATAATTAAGTTGCAAGCTGTCTTTGAAATAATAATCAACCAGACAGCTACAGCTCTTGACCTTCTTGCTGACCAGTCTACTCAGATGAGAAATGCAATATTTCAACATCGGATGGTATTAGACTATTTATTAGCAGAAGAAGGGGGGGTGTGTGGAAAATTTAATGACTCAAACTGCTGTTTGCAAATAGATGACAATGGAAAGGTAGTGAAACAAATAACAAAAAGAATAAGAAAGTTAGCCCATGTACCGGTCCAAACATGGAAAGGATGGAAATAGGACATGTTTTCATGTTTACCTGGTGGCCTATGAGTCAAACAAATGCTTTTTTTTCCTCTTATGTGTTGTAGCAACTCTAATCTTTTTACCATGCATGATCCCTTGCTTAATACAACTCATTCAACATGTGATCAAAGGAATGCAGGTAGTAGCCGTGCCTACTGACCCAGAGATAGCTACAAAAGAGCAGAGAGTGATGCCCCTGCAAATAATTGCAAAGCCAAAAAAGACCCAAAAACAAGAAATTAAGTCAATGATAACTAAAGTTTGTGAAGACAATTATTAACAAAAATTAAAAGAGGAGGGATTGAGAGGAATGACAGGTTTGTCTTTACAAACAAGCTGTGGGTCAGTTGATAAGGTGTACTATCAGTGAGAGACGACAGAAACAATGGGATGGATTCCAGTAGAAGATCAAAGGGACACTAAAAGAACACTATGAATTCTATAAAAGTTAAAAAGGGATTATGCATGGGGGGGGGGGAAAGGTATCACCGCCGGTATCAGGCGTTCCGGGAAGCCTGTACCTCTCAAGTACCTCAGCCTATGGGGAAAGAGAGAAGGGACAAGCGGCCGGGAATTAGGATAAAAAGGAGGCTGCGCCCTCCAAGAATTTGAGAGACCCCAGGGGAATGCCCCATGGCCTCTCCCTTTATTCGAATAAAGAAAAAGGACTCCTCTGTCTCCTTTTTGGACATAAACCTCTGGTGTTTGTGGATTAATTTTCCTGACACTTTCTAGTTCTAGGGAGTGATATGATATGCTGCTCCCTTCCCCCTACACCACTGTTATTCTCAGGTGGAGCTGTAGGAACAGCATTTCCCTGATCCCTTTGCTCTGGAAGGTAAGGATACAGGGACCTGCAGCTGGCCTTGGGTCAGCTGGTAACACCAGAGGACAAGACGGGGGAAGGTGCTGAAAAACATCCCAGTCTTCACCATTTTCCTCTTCCCCCCCTTTTTCCTTTTCTTTTTTTTTTTTTTTCTTAACACATAGATTTCTCCTGATGCTTGTTTAAACCATATTAATCCACATTCTCTTTTAATCCATCCTTTCCAATTCTCCTCTAGATACCTCCACAGAATTCAACACAAATGAATTCTATCTGTTCCATAAGATGGCCACATAAGTCCATTCGGCAACTTATACTCTGGCCATACATAATAACAATATTTTACCATCATCTCCATAGTTATGTTATAAATTTGTATTGTGATATTGGCTTTCGCGGATGAATCTTATATGTTAAATACTTTTAGCTATGTATGTACTTTTTTCTTACTAACAAGTCTTAAGCTTAAAAGAATTTCCTAGGTACAATGCAAGGAAACCCCAGAGGGCAAGGACAGTGGGGCCCAAGCTGTTATCAGGAAAACAATAGAGCCCAAACTGTTATCAGCGAAAGACAGGAAGACCAGCTACCCTCAAAAGAAGGATGAGGGGCCTATCCCCTTATCGAACATTTCCAGAGGAGAAGAAACCAAACTCCAAAGTAATGCTGATCAGCAAGAATCATGATGACCAGCAAAAATAGTGCTGACCAGCAGAAAAATAAGTTGTGCAAAAGCATGATCTAAGAGGGCAGAACCAGGGGAAGGGACATGCTTGAATATGCATCAACCCCTCACAGCAAGGATGGGATAAAAAGGGGTATTCCCAGATACCAGGGGTGTTCCTGGCAACTGGCCAGGGCACCCGGCCGTTTTAACCCTTTGCTTTATTTCTTTTGTCTCCTAATTGTCTTTTTATTTATATTAAATTCTTTTTATAATTTATTAAGTGAATCTCGTTTTTAAGAATTTTGGGGGCTCTGTCCGGGATAAGTACCTCACCTCTAGGACCACCGGAGATCCAGAACGGGGAACAGGCGCGCCCCTGCTGAGTTCAGCAGACCCCGCTCCGTTTCTCCTAGCGTGGGCCAAGCGGCTGCAGGTCAAGACCCCGAGGACAAGAAGGAGAAGAAATAAAGCAAAGGAAAGGGGAAAAGGCTCCCTAAACCGCGGTATTTTTGCTCCATAATTCTTGTGCACGAAGACTCAAAGAAGAAAACGGATTGTAAGTAATCTTTGGGGGAGCGGGAAGCGGGGGTTTCAAGATACCCCCGGGGTTACTGGGACTGGGTCTCAGGGGAGGGGTTAGTCCCTCAGGAAAGGGAGCCGAAGGTTTTCCTGGCACAATCCACTGGGAAAACAGAGTAAAATGTAGATTTTCTAAAACTTTGTCAAGTTGAGGATTAAATCCAAGAAATTTAGACTTAAAACTGCCAAATTGAGGAATAATCCAAGAAACTTGAGATATTTGACATATTACAGTGCCCATGGGTGGATATTAACAAGTAACTGGGAAATAAAGAGTACCTTATTGTCTTGCTGTGACTGGGTGGAGTGAATGAACAGATGTGAGAATGCGTAAATAGGTGTGATTGTTGCGTTAAAGTTTGGGGGTGGTTTTTTTTGGGTTTTTTTTTTGGAATTGTGTTGCTAAAGAGGAAAGGTTTTCTGTGCTGTGCTGGAGTAAGAGTGAACACGAGTCGATGTTTCCACAGGGACTGGATCACGGTGGGGACACATGGAGTGATTCGCTTCCTCCCTGTGAGCCCCCGTCTTGGAGCCCCAGGGTGGCAAACCAGAACTGGGGCTTGTAACCCAGGGGCCGCGGGGGTGCTGTATCAAATTTGTTCTCAGCAGGATAGCAGCTCTGGTCTCAGAGCAGAGCCAAGGTTATCTTTAGTGGTGATCTTCGCGCCTTTCCTCCCCCTGGGCAACAAGAGCTGCTTGTGGGGGGGGGGGTCGCTTTGGTGAGCTGGTATGTGATTCAGCGTTTGGAGTTGTTGGGGGGTTTTTTTTGTTTTTTTTTTTTGTTTGTTTGTTTGGTTTTTTTTAAAGTTTTTTTGCCCCACCGTGGCGACGGTGAAAGGTTTTTTCTGGGAGATCGTGCTCCCAGAGCTACTCCCCATCGAGCTATTGAGGCGGAGTGGCGGGTCAGCCTCAGGAGTGCAGGGACTCCTGGAGCTCTGGCCGGCGGTGAGTCAGGCCGAACCCTGATAAGATCCAGGCATGGAGGGTGCCCTGAGGGGATGAGTTCAGCTCGTCCGTCTTGAGTAAAGCGAGGGCAGTGGCCGTCTAGGTCTTGGTGCCCCTGGATTGTTTAAACTTATTTTGGAGCTCTCAAGCCGCAGAGCTGTGTTTGGATTGTTCTGGTGGCTGCAGGCAGGCTGGATTGAATCACAGATGCTGGTTCGGGTTCCCTGCTCCAGGCACAGGGGGATCGGAGGAGCTCTCAGTGACTCCTGGAACCTCCTGAAGCTGTGAAACAGGCCGGGAACATGCCCAATGGTGAGAGAGCTGAGTGAGTCCCTCTGGGACCCAGGTTTTCTATGCCGGGGTCTTATGAGACCTCGGGCACATTAAGTTCTGTGATTCCGGGAGTAAAAACTGGTGTCAAACTGTCTCAGAGAGATTTTTCTTAGCCAGATGTGTGAGTGAGATATGGAGCAGTACTGGCGTATAGTATCAGCTCCAAACCAAGGGAGCTGCAAGTTGCAAGCCTTTGTTTTACCGGGTTCTGAGAGAATTCTGTGTGTGATTGTGCTGTGGGCTTCTGCAGCAGTAAGCTGTGTCAGTGCTTAAAATTTGAGATTTCAGGAAAAACAGAGAAGTTTGGAGGGGTGCTTAGAAGAATTCCAAGAAATGCATCCTGGGAGAAAATAGAAAAAGGAAATAAGCTCTGTTTGTTTTTTTCTTGAGTGACTGCAATATTTATTTTGTAGAGAAACAAACCAATTTCTTAGTATGCCTTCCAGTTTCTTTACTTTAGTGAATATCGTAGAATTTTGTGGTTGATTTTAATTTTAAAGGCAAGTTACAGTAATTTGCATAGTACTCACTCCTTAAAGTGGAAACTTACCAGTTTGTCAATAAGTGTTAGAGCTGTTAACCCTAATGTTGTTTGTGTCCTGTGCTGATGGGCACAGCCCATGGTTCTTAACAGCAGAACCTGGTGCCAGCCTAAAAGCAAAATCCTGTAGGTTGTTGTAAATCTTTTTTCTGCTGCTGAAAATTATTTTGTCTCTCTTTTCACAATATGAAATGCTGATCATCTCTCTGATGATTTCTAAAGAGTTGTGATGGTGTGTTTAGTTGAAGATCAGGCTCAGAACTGCCATGATTTCTTGTTCTTTTGAATTTGCCAAGAGAGTGCACATGTCTCTAGGAGTTCTTTTGTTGTTTTGTAGCTGTGCTTATTATAGAAGCAGAAGTAGACCCAGTTAAAAGATTAGAATTAAGATTGTTGGTGTTTTGAATTGAGAAGAGAGTTATAAAGACTCTAAACTTGGTCTATTTTAATAAATACATGTGTTAATTTAAAAATGAGTCTTATTTTGTGAAAGAAGAGTTTGAAAACAATTGTAAGACTGGTTCTTGCTATAGATGGTTCATAGTATATAAGCTGCAAGTACTGTTGAAACATAAAGGTATTGTCAGAAACTTGTCAATGTATCTAAATGCCTATAAAAATAAAAGACCTGATCATATCTTGTCATGAGAAAAGTTACACTAGAGATTATTCACATTAAGCAGCTGTGTGAAAATAGACTCCTTTGTACTTGTAGAAGAAAACTTAGAGAAGAATGATGTCTGTGTCTTCATTTCTAGCTTGACTGAAGATCTGTTCAAGGGAGTGGAAATAGTAACTGCAGGTTTGTTTTAGTTAGTAAAAGTAGCTGGCTAGCTGACTGGTCTCTGTGTCTAGCGCCTTTGATGGCTTTGGGGAGGGTCCCCAAAAGGAGGTGTTGGAATCTGTAGTTGATTCTGAAGCAGAGTAATTTGTGTAGTGGAGATTCTGGAGGGATGTGGTGTAAAGAGTGGCAAGATGATAGTGGCAGAGAGAGAGAGAACTCTGCGATCCCTTTCATTAGAGTTGTAAAGATTTTTAGAAAGAGAGCGAAAAGTGTCTTGTTGGCTCCAAAGAGTGAGCATTGGCTTGTGAGGAGAGAAACTTTCAAGTGCGATTAGAGGTGAGAATTGTGCTCGAAATAAGAGATGTTAGGAGCATCTGGAGCGCTGGGTTTAGGTGTTGTTTTATTGCTTTTATGTAAAGTGGCTGTAGCAGGACCCGGTCCCTGTGAGTGGCGAACAGCGGGGCCCGGAGCGGTGGTTCCCGGTCCTCTCCCACCCGATGTGAAGGGTGCAGAGCGCGGTTCGTGAGGGGCGCTGCTGGAGCGGGACCCGCCGTGTCTGTGCCGGGGTCTCGAGGGGTGCGGGGTGCCGGCAGCGCTCGCCGGCCCGGCAGCGGTGTTGGGTGAGGATTGCTGCTGAGGAGTGAGCTGGCCCAGCAGAGGAGCCCCAGACCAGAGCACTGTGGACTCCGAGCTCTGCCCCTCGGCTGTGGTGGGAGCTGAGTGTGTTTGAAAATGCCAGTCCTGTGTGTGAAGGGACGGCGCAGGGGAGAGAGAGGGGACACGGGCTTTGCCCCAGGGTCAGCACGCAAGTGACAGCCTATGGGCCCCTCCCTGCAGAGCGAGCGGCTGAATAGAACCTGCTCGGCCCCGAGCTGCGGCAGCAGAGGGGGAGAGAGATAGCCTGAAAAACTGCTGGGAATGAGAAAGAAAGAACAGAACAAAAGCCGAGAAACAAACCGGTGTGATAGGACCAAAGCAAAAACAGTCTTGCTTGTTAGGTTCTGAAAACCTCATCAAGGTGTTTAATTTCTTGAAATAAGATCTTTTTTTCTCTTATTTTTTTCTTTTTTTCCCGTTCCTTTCTTTTACTCTTGTTGTTAAAAGGAAGGGGTTCGTTCTAAGAAACTGATAAAAGAAGTTTGTGAAGCTAAACAAGTAAATATTAACTAAAGAATAAAAAGGCAATAAATGTAATTTATTTGAAGTTAAGACTAACCTAGCCTTTCTTGTTTAACTAATTTGAACATGCAGAAAGAGACTGGCTCCTAGGTTTAATGTTAAATTTCGTTTAACCCAAGAATTTTAAAGAATACTGATGGAAAATTTTAATGTGATGTTTTCACTCTCCCTGTGTTACTAAGAAATCGTTTTCAGGTACTACTGATAATTAAGGCAGAGAAGCTGCAATCTAAACCAAAGAGTGAAGTTGGATCCACACCAGCAGAATCAAGGGACCTGTGAAAAGACCCGAGGAGTGGACTATAACTTCTGAGCCGGGTGATACCAAATTGACTCTAAAGCGGGGGCTGGGTGGTAATGAATTGGGACAATCCACAGGATCCAAGGAATGAGCAAAGAATCACGACTAATTGGGAAGTGAGACCAAGCCTGTATCAGTGGTTTCAAGTCCTGCCTGGACAAGTTCTGAGACACTTTCGATATCGACCTTGGTGGGAGGAAAACTCCCACTCCAAACAGGAGAACTGGGGCTGTTTTGGTGGGGAAATCCTCGTATATTTTTTGCTTTTGCCTGTGATTTGTATAAAGCAGGGGGGAGAACCACAACTTCCATCAGTGCCACATCATATACCTTGTCTAAATCATCCCAATACGAGACATGCTATCTGGATTAAATATAAGTGTTTAAATTAGAGAAAAATAGGTATTGTGGTTCACAAAGTTAAGCCTCTCATTGCAGGAAGTGTTGTGTGCCAAATCTATTAAAAATAACTTAAATGATAACTTTTTTTTACAGATGGGAAATTACTAGTGCGTGTTGAGTGGGAAATACCTGAAGAACGGTGGGATACTATGGTTAAAAGGTGTCAAAAGAGATTTGCTTGGAAATTACAAAAGAGGAAGTGACAAGGAAATAGGGGGCAAGACCAGATTGGCCTCTACAACTCGCCACCGAGAAGAATATAAACACCTGCTGTGAGCTGCAACCTCATAGGCAGAGTGGGTGGGAGTGTAAGCCATACTGGACCCCTATTATTCCTTCTTCTGTCACTTATCCTTTTCCCTTTTGAGACACCAGCAAAGCCATGTTACAAATGCTATTGAAAGCTTTACATGGAAAGACACCGGGGTTTCTTTCTTATTACCCACACCAGTATCAATAATCACTGCTATAACCCATCCAAATTAAGTACCTGTATGCATAAAAGGAAAAATATTAGACCACAGAAAATCTAGGAACAAGTAGTAACAGATTAGAAAACAACTGCCCAAAAGGAGAAAAAGATGGATTTGCTTCACAGTTGTTGCCAAGAGAAATAACCAAGATTTGGTAAGAGAGCAAATGGTAAGTGAAAAGATAAAGCCAACACAGCAACCTAGACCTATATTAACCTCATACCAGGACCTGTAAGCAAAGCTCAAACAGCAATTAAATGGAGAAAATTTCTTCATGAAGTAAGAAATACTCCTAGTAAAAAGTATAAAGTTGGTAATAAAACTTGTACATAGTAAGTTCCAGAGAAACCAACTCTGTATTAAACCCAAAAGAAAGTAAAAGAAAAATTGTGTGCATGGTAATAGAACCAGATTCTCCCAGTGTAATAGTACAGGGAAAAATCCTTACTCTGGAATCCCAGAAATAGCCAAATTTTAGAGAAATATAAATCAACAGAAAAATGACTATTAGAAAGCACCAGATGTCTTATTTTGGGATATGTGAGAAAAGAGCATACCCAAAGCTCCCTTCGCAATGGAAGGGGAATTGTACTCTGAGAATGATTCAACCAGAATTTTTCCTTTTGTCACGACGAGACAAATCAATTGGGGGTGTTAGTTTTTGAGGTCCTAAAAAGAAATAAAAGAGAATGGTTTTGAGCACCTCAAAAATGGGGAGATGAGAAATGGCCCCTGAACGCATATTGGAAACATTCTTGAGCACAAGATGGAAGTTGGGGATATCAAACCCTAATTTTTGCATTATGAAACTCCAAGCTGTTGTAGAAATCATAACCAATAAAACAGCTGGGGCTATGGAACTAATAGCCCTTCAGAGATGAAAAGCCAGAGCTGCAATATGTCAGAGTAAGCTGGCTTTAAACTATTTATTGGCTAAAAGAAGGGGTGTTTTGTGAGAAAATTAATACATAAGATTGTTGTTTTCAATGACAATAAAAAAAATGCCATTCTAGATATCGCCAAAGGTATCAGAAAAATGGCCCATGTGCCAGTCCAAAAATGAAAATCAGTAATGACCACTAATTGGTGGGATAATGTATTGGGGATAAAGTAGTAGAAGAAGCTAAGTTTCTTCCCCTTGTAGCAGTGCTACAGCTGGTTTAATATTTCTTCTTTGTTTAATCCCCTGTTTAAATTGGCTGATCACCAGTATATTTTAGAGCATAGCAAATGCCTACAGACTTAAAATTGGCTACATCTGGAATGGCAAAAACAAAAAAATCATGGTATTAAGAAAACAAAATAATGTGAAAGTTCCGTTGAAAGAAGCTAAATTGTTGAACGAGTGCTAGAAGCTAGAAAACAAGAATTATTGCTCAAGCCAAATGATTTATAAAAAAAGAAGAGGAGGGGTTTGTTATAAATTTGTATTGTGATATTGGCTTTCGCGGATGAATCTTATATGTTAAATACTTTTAGCTATGTATGTACTTTTTTCTTACTAACAAGTCTTAAGCTTAAAAGAATTTCCTAGGTACAATGCAAGGAAACCCCAGAGGGCAAGGACAGTGGGGCCCAAGCTGTTATCAGGAAAACAATAGAGCCCAAACTGTTATCAGCGAAAGACAGGAAGACCAGCTACCCTCAAAAGAAGGATGAGGGGCCTATCCCCTTATCGAACATTTCCAGAGGAGAAGAAACCAAACTCCAAAGTAATGCTGATCAGCAAGAATCATGATGACCAGCAAAAATAGTGCTGACCAGCAGAAAAATAAGTTGTGCAAAAGCATGATCTAAGAGGGCAGAACCAGGGGAGGGGACATGCTTGAATATGCATCAACCCCTCACAGCAAGGATGGGATAAAAAGGGGTATTCCCAGATACCAGGGGTGTTCCTGGCAACTGGCCAGGGCACCCGGCCGTTTTAACCCTTTGCTTTATTTCTTTTGTCTCCTAATTGTCTTTTTATTTATATTAAATTCTTTTTATAATTTATTAAGTGAATCTCGTTTTTAAGAGTTACTTCTGTGTGAATGCATAATCTGTCCCAAGATCTCAGCATTCTCCCCAAGGGACTCTCCGGGGGTATTGTGGGATCGTCATCCCTTTTGCCGAGACCCCTTCCCGGCTGTACCCTTGCAACCCTCCATGGGTGCCCTGTTTAGCCTGTGCTACCCTCCATGGGTGCCCTCCCAGGCTTGCCTGTGCTACCCTCCCTGGGTGCCCTCCCAGGCTTGCTCCCCGAAGATCCCATTTTACTCACCGGTGAGATTTTCAGTGGTCCTTCCCTGTGGACTCTTCACGGACCCCCCTGGTCCGCCACTCGTCTGTCTCCTGGACAGTCTCGGGAACCCAATCAATCACCCGGTGCTGGCCGCCACCAAGGGGAGCTGATCACCGAAACTGGGTGAGGCGCGCCTTCAGCTCCGCTCACTGCCTGCCGCCCCGGACGGTGGAAATATCCCAGACGAGCCCGCAAAAATTGTCAGGAAAATTAATCCACAAACACCAGAGGTTTATGTCCAAAAAGGAGACAGAGGAGTCCTTTTTCTTTATTCGAATAAAGGGAGAGACCATGGGGCATTCCCCTGGGGTCTCTCAAATTTTTGGAGGGCGCAGCCTCCTTTTATCCTAATTCCCGGCCGCTTGTCCCTTCTCTCTTTCCCCATAGGCTGAGGTACTTGAGAGGTACAGACTTCCCGGAACGCCTGATACCTGGGATACCTTCCCCCCCTCCCAATGCATAATCCCTTCTTAATTTTTAACTTTTGTGGAATTCATGGTGGTCTTTCAGTGCCTTTTTGATCTTTTAGTGGAATCCATCCCATTGTTTCTGTTGTCTCTCACTGATAGCTGCATCTTATCAGCAGACCCACAGCATGTTTGTAAAGACAAACCTGTCATTCCTCTCATAAAGAACTGTATCACACCTTAAGAATTGTATTTGGTTTGTGTGGCAAGGTTCTGGTGGGAGGGCTACGGGGCTCTGGCTTCTGTGAGAAGCTGCCAGAAGCCAATGCCAGTCGGCTCCAGGATAGACACACCACTGGCCAAGGCCAAGCCAATTAGAAATGGTAGTGTTGGAGGTTAGGTGTCTGTCTTGGTTCTAGAAGACAGGTGTCTGCTAGGGAGACAGGAGCCTCCCTTGGGATGAAAGAATGTAGACCCCCTCCCTCCGAATTATTATAATTTTGAAATCAAGGGGCTTTCAGGCAGAGATCTGGGGATAGGAATAACAGTTCTTTACTAGTATAACCAGGTAAACAAACAAACAATAACTACAGCAATAACAAGAACACAGAACCAGGGACCCCGTGACAGCTTTCTCAGCTGAGACGGGATGAAGGAGAGGCTTGTTTCACAAACCCCTCGGGCAGTCAGTCCCGGTGCTCCTGCAGGGCTCCGAGGAACAGTCGGCTGGGACAGCAGGGACGAGCTGAGATCCTGGCCTGGTGGATGAGGTGTATCAGCAGCTCCACGGCGATGCCTGGCACTGCCACACGTCCCGGCAGGACAGGGGGTGCGAGGCCACCAACAAAGAGGGGAGAAGGAGAAGAAGCAGCAGCTCCGTCTGGGTGATGGCGAAATTCCCTTCTCTCCACCACAGCAGCTCCGCGACCCAGCACACAAACGTCCTTCCCCGAAGCCAAGGAAAAGCCAGCTAAAAACTGTCCCCACCCTCCTTTTCTGCCCCCTTCCCCCCCCCACCCTGGGCCCGGCCACTCTTTGTCCTTTGTGAGCACCCCTAAGTACCGATAGTTAGGTTGTCTCAGCACATAATGGGTAAAAATTCCCTGGGCAGGCCAGAACACAAAATAAAACAAAAAAAAAGAACACCTAACCCTCAACAGTGTCCTTTTAGTTCTGGCTTACCTGTGGAATTTTTACCCATTAGTTGCTGGGAAAACCTGACTGCGGGTACTTGGTGGGTACTTGAGAAACACAAAGAGTTCGGCTGGGCCCAGTGGGGAAGGGGGCAGGAAAAGGGGAGGGTGGGGACAGTTTGGCGGGGTTTCTTCAGCTTCAGAGAAGGACACTTTGGCGGGGAGAGCTGTTGCTGTGGAGTGTGGGTACGGAGGAGCCCGCTGGGCCCGAGATACTGGCTCTCCCCTGGAGAGGAGATACTTCTCTCAAAGAACCCAGGGGTCTTTGAGTTAGTTATGTTAAACTGTTGTGTTTCATTGGTGTTCCCCCCTGCTGTCCCACCCCAATACAGGTATCTCGGGCTTCCCCCCGCCCCTCTCCTTCCCCATAAATATCCCGGGTTTTCCTCTGTTCGGGAGATTCGCTGTTACCGGCACCCTTTGCCGAAGCTTTGCCTGAATAAAAGCTTGTGCCTCGGTGGAACGCTGGACCAGCTGTCTCTTCCCTGCTTCCTGTGTTACCTGCCGCCACCGCTGCCGAACTGAGCTGAGCTGAGCTGAAATCACTATACTATTACTGAGCTGAGCTGGAATCACTCGACTGCTCGAAGCTGCTCGCATGCGCTTCGGGCCAGCCTTTCTCAAGGCTGCTTCTGGAGAAGTCGCGGTGCTCCGGGCTTTCCGCCGTCGCGGCAGTGGAGATAAGGAAATTCGCCATCACCCAGATGGAGATGCTGCTTCTTCTCCTTCTTCCCTCTTTGTTGGTGGGCCTTGCACCCCCTGTCCTGCTGGGATGTGTGGCAGTGCCAGCCACCACCGCGGAGCTGCTGATACACCTCATCCACCAGGCCAGGATCTCAGCTCATCCCTGCTGTTCCAGCCGGCTGTTCCTCAGAGCCCTGCAGGAGCACCGGGACTGCCCGCCCGAGGGGGTTTGTGAAGCAAAGCCTCTCCTCCATCCCTTCCCGTCTCGGCTGAGAAGGCTGTCACGGGGCCCCTGGTTCTGTTTTCTTGTTAATGCTGTAGTTATTGTTGTGTGCCTCGTTATACATACTAGTAAAGAACTATCATTCCTATCCCCAGATTTCTGCCTGAGAGCTGTGGGTTTTCCATGCAAGGCAAACACCCTAGTCCAGGAGCCAGCCCCGTGGCCTCTCTCCCGGGCCACCCTGGCCAATCTACCCACAAGACATCAATATGATGGATGGCGAAGCAATGGCGTTTATTGCAGGGGAATTTGACAATTTATAACCTAGGGTCATTGTGTTACTCCCATCTACATACGTCACACCTGGGTGCTATTGGCTAATTGCAAGAGGTTTTACTGTCCTAACAGAGAGGGGGTCTAGCAGCTTCCCGTTACATCCCGAATTCTTCCGCAGCGCAATGCCCTAGACTACAACATATTCCCCCCTTTCTATGAATAATTAATTTGCTAAAATATAAGGTATATTAGTCTTAAAAATTCTAATGTTATTTTTTATACGTATTTCTAAACACTTTGTCTAGCTTATCTATATTATAAAGTTTTAAAAATGGATAATATAAAATTGAATAAAATATAAAATACTTAACTAAAAGGCTAAAAGCTTATAAAATGGATACTACAGTTTTCATTAGTAAATATGAGGCACAAGCGGTAACTAAGTATATTTTTAAAGCATCTGTTGCCTTTCTATAAACAAAATGTTAACTTTTTCTAGTCGGCTTTTAACAAAGGATACAAGCATATTTAAAATACACGGTCCAAAGATTAGCACGAGTAAAATCATCACAACTGGTCCAATCAGGGTAGACACCAGGATGGTCAGCCACGGAGATTCGTCGAACCAGGATTGGAACCAGTTTTGCTGAGCTTCTCTCTCTGCTTTTCGTTGAGACAGCCTGTCTCGTAGCTCTGCCATGGTGTCTCTCACTACTCCGGTGTGGTCTGCGTAGAAGCAGCACTCTTCTTTCAGGGCGATGCAGAGGCCTCCTTGCTGCATGAATAGAAGGTCGAGACCTCGCCTGTTCTGTAAAACAACTTCAGAGAGTGAGGAGACTGATTTTTCTAGAAAGGATATGGATTTCTCAATTCTCTGTAGATCTTCATCTACAGTCATCTGTAGCTAAAGCAGTCTCTGTTGTTGGGTCACGATGACAGAGACACCTGTGGCAGCACCAATTGCTCTCAGGTTAAGCAGCATCGCTATGGTTACACCTGTCACCACTTCTCTTTTCTGAAGTCGGGTGAGTCTCTCCACTTGCAGGCTCCACTCTTCATCCAGGTGGTATAGGACTCTGGGGATGATAACAGCTAATACACAAAAGTCAGCAGAGGAGTTAAAGCTTTGGGTATAAATGCAGGGGCTTAGCCCACTGCGCTTGCAAACCCACATGCCAGACAAGGGGGCGATTGCCCATTTCTTGGACCTGTCCAACTGCACGGTGGTCGCACAAACTTTTTTGTCAACAACAGTGGCTTTGCCTAAGCAAAACCCTCGCCCTGTCATGTGGCTGATGGTGATTCTGCGAGAAGGTGACTCACTGCGGCACTGGACTGGGGCTTCTGCATTAACCCACAGCGGCCGGTTATTAAGGGCCACAGCCTCATAGTAAGGGGGCTGTGTGTCATAACACAGCCAGCAGGATTCTGTGGCATTAGGGTTGGATTGATTCAGAGGTAAAAAGGTGGCATCTAACATTCGATAGAGCGAATCAAAAGCAGCGGCTTCAGATCTTTGGGGAGAAGCTTCTTGTTTATGCAGCGGGTATAAACTTAGATCGTGGGTTCTCAGCCTGTACTACAAGGTTGGGACCAACTGCTTCAGGTGTTATAACTATAAACAGCACAATTACTATAAACAGTTTACCATGTAAATGACACCATGCTTACAAACTTACAGCTAAAACTTTTAGCGTTAAATGAACCTTTAAAGATGCTTACACTACCTCTTAAAGGCAAATACTTATATTTTATACTAACAATTATTACACAGGCTAAACACTTTATCTTAAACTATTATCTAACTACTTTTAACACACGTGCTCTGGTATATACATAATCTAAACGTAAAAGCAATTTGCTAAAAGAATAAACACACAATTACAATTTGCTTTGTATATAGTTAGATGGAGTCTCTACACTTCCCAAATCTTCTCCAGAATTTTTCTAACACGATTCAGTCTTGGAACGTTCACTGCTCCCATGATGTCAGCTGGCAGCTGATCGGTGACTGAGGGCTTTGATGTTCAGGTTGTTCCTCAAACCCTTCTAAATCTTAAAACAGAGGATAACTGAAAAATTAATAGAAACACCACATCATAATAACAGTATAAAATTTCTGTTGGCAAATGTCTGTGTATTGTTCAGACACAACTGTGTCCTGACAGGTCCACCTCCGATCTGTATCTGGAGTACCAAGGCTGTGTGGTGACTTCTCTGTTCACTGGATCTCGTGTGTTCATAGGCAGACAGTCTGGTCAGATGGACAGGTGACTTTTCTGAACCTGCCAACAAAACACAGGCACTTCTCTCCTTAAAGTTAATGAATTACACTAATCAAATTGCTTTTAGGGTATCAATTTCCCCCCTTTTCTTAAAAAAAAATAAAAATGAAATGTATTTCTGTTCAACATTAACACAAACCTTATACACAATTAATAAAAACCTATAGCAATTGAAAATCAATTAATATAAAAGTACTGTTAATTATTAAAACACTGCACCAGCATCTCATAGTTAACAAACAAATAGAGACAAAAATCATCAGTGAAGGATTGGATCATCACCTCCGGAAATGATTTTCCAAGCCCACTTTAAAATTGATCCAGCTGTCATATTAATAGGGTCAAATTGCAAAGTCAAAAAGTGACTCAAATACTGATTTGGGACAGAAAACATCTGGATCTGTTAGCAAACATTCTGTCCAGGTAAAGTTAAGACTTGGCCAGGGCCTTAGACTTTAAACTGGAAAGATGTCTCTTAATATATTTTTAGAACAAGATTTTCAATAGTAACAGCTATGAGATGCTTACAGCACAGCAAACTGTTAAAATGCATTTGTACAAAGCAAATAATCAGAAGCCTTAGGTACCAGACTAATTAAATCATTCAGCAGTTGGTTTAATTTGAAGCTTCTTTTATGGCAGCTGATCTTCAGCAATGGTACATCTTTTTAAAATTCTGGAAACACTGAAAAATAAAAAAGTTATAGCAAACAAAACTGCAAAAATTGCAACAACTGAATAGAACTCTCAATGAAGTCTAGGGTGTCACAGTCTGCATTCATTTCTGTCCACAAGCAGGTGTTCATCAGTGGTTTATCACAGTTGCTTCAGTTGTAGCTGTCTTTATATTTCTAAAAAAATAACTATACTTTGCAATTCAAACAAGTGTCTTCAATAAAACATAAAACAATTCAAATTAAACAAAATTTAAACTTAACAGTAATTATTTATAACAAAAGGAAATAACAAAACTTAACTTTAAGAAAATATCCAAGTTATACAGCTTAACTTAAAAACATTTAAGTCAACAGTAACATGGATTCACTATAAAATTATAAAAATGTAACAAATACATCACAATTCTATGTTATCTAGCTTTGAAAATAGCCCACAATAACTGCAAATGTTACTGAAAACACTCATTCACAACACGAATTTGCCTAGTATATGCTCAAATTAGCTAAAATTCTAAAGTGCAGCCTCTCTAAAAAAAGCCACAACACAGGATTGGGCAAGTTGTCATTTAGCTTTTGTAGCACTTTTCAGGACCATCAAGTCTAATTTTTAAATTAAAATCTAAAATCCAAATTGATATATATGCTGTTATATGTGTTTTATATAACAAAAGAACTCACATTAAAATTACCTTATTAAAATTGTCAAAAACTCAGCAAATGGGTAATATATGATTAACATAACTTTAAAATTATTAAAACAAAACAAGAATCTTTTAAGTTTCTTGGGATGCAAAAACACAACATTTAAACTTTTTAATCTATTTTTAAAGGCACTTCATTCAATAAAAACTTATTTTTAAATCTCAATTTTAATTAAAACAATTTGCTAATATATAAACAATACAATTTACAAAACTTCTAATTTTTTAAATTGTCTAATTAAAACTCTCTCTTTTTTATCCCTCTCAAAAATGTCCAGCTTTTTGTTGTTTTTTGCTGTTTTATTGCTTTACTTTCCGCGGTTTCTTTGAAGTCGCTGTTACTTGTTTCACCGGTGGTTGCCATGGCAACAGCGTTCTACCACGTGTGTTTTCTCAACTCGTCCGTGCCGAGCTACTTTTTAAATCTGAGAAAAACTCTGAAAACTCCAATTGCATAAACTCATAATTACTTTAAACACAAAATTAACTCCAAAAGGATACATAAACACCTTTTAAAAACTCAAGAAATCATGACTTTGTAGCAAACTCGCTATTATCCCAGCGCTTCTTCCCGAGGGGGGGGGGGGTGCTGAACCGCTCGTGTCTCCGTTACAGTTAGAACTCAACTGGTCAGCTACTTCCTGTTTGCCGTGCCTTTTCCTTGGGCCCCGACTACCACCCCTGTGGGCAGGCCGTTCCCTCCCCCCTGGCTCCACTCCGCCTCCATCCCACCTTTCCCTTCGCCCCTCACTCCAGGCTCTAACCCGCCCTTTGCCACCCCTCCTTTCCATTGCCTCTGCATTCCAAGAATTCTGCACACATCCTCCGCTTTCTTCTCTACATTTCTTATCTCTCTCAACTCCCCAACTGTGCCCATCTTCCAAGGCCAGCTTTTGTTCTTTGTTAAAGACATACTTTTCCTGCTCTGTAACATTTTTCTCAGCGCCATCTTTAAGTCCAAGGGGGGATGTGTCTCCCCTTACTTTCTTTGCTACATTTCTGGCTTCTTCTGTTAAATTTTTCCAAAAATCTCTTGCTTTCTGTTGCCCTTCTGAGAGCAGCTCAGGGTTTGGGGTTTTAGGAGGCATATCATCCTCCTGTGTCCCCTTCTGCTCAGCTGAGTTGCTCTCATCTGGGGATTCTAAAGTTTGTGTTGTAACACTCACCCCTAGTTTTGGGGTGACCAACAGACAGCTTTTTGCTGCTGTCCAGGTTTCTTGTTTCAGTCTAGCTTTTTTCAAGGCCTTAACGACCTTCCCCCACAACTTAAAATGTTTCATATTACAAGAATCTACAGTTTCATTAGCCAGAGCCCTGATACATTTCTCCCACACCTCAGGGTGAAGAATGTCCACTGGTCGCTCTATAATACCGATTTGTAAAAGCTGTATAACAGCAAGCATAAAATCTTTAGATTTACAGTCTACACCCCACTGTTTATATAGTTCAGATACGACCTTTATCCTTGAGTCCATCGTCGTTCAAGATGCAGGGACTCTGTCGCTGCCCGAATCGGCCTCTTTTGCCTCGGCTAGCTGTGGCCGATGTCAGCGGCAGGAGTGGGGAACCAGGCTAGCACTGCGAGGCTCAACCTGGAACCTCCAGAGCTCCTCTGCGCTCTGGCGTTGAGGCTTACAGGGCGACACGGGTTGTGACGAAGGGAGAAAGAGTGCTCAAACTCCTCCGATTTCCCAGGAACAAGTTTATTCCAACAGGTGCGGGGCTGGGATCACAGGGGAGAGGTCTGAGCCGAGACCCTGGGCACCCCCATGCGCCAGGTTTTAAGGACCATGGGCGGCTCATATGGTGACCAATGGGACAACAGCAACGGAGGGGTTATGGGTGGGGATTACAATATGCAGGACCAATGGTAGGGACCCGGGGGGGGGGAAAGCAACTGTACAATCAATAGGGCGTCGAGGAAGGGATGATAGGCAGGGAAAGAACTGGAACAAAAGGTGGGGGTTCACATAGATTGACAGGGCTTAGGGGCAGGATTAGGGTGATGGATGGGGAACAATCTGGAAAAATGGGAAGGGTTTACCATGATGGGCACCTGGGGACAAACCATTCTTTATGACCGGGGAGCAACTGGGGTAAACTACCTCTGAACTTAATAAAACCAAGCAATATGGGCGGCAACATCTCCCCCTTTCCTTTTAAGAAACAGAGGAAGGCGTGGGGTCTAGGGGAGCAGAGGGTACAGCAAACCATTCAGGAGTGGGAGAGGGAAGAGGAGGAGGAGGGGAAAGAGGGTTTACATCAACATAGTTAACTTGCCGTGGGGGGAATAACAAAGAAAGGATAAATTGAATTGAACACTTCCGCAACACCGCGAATGTACCTAATAAAATAATAAAAAAACAATCTATAATATGGTTCTTATAACAGAAGAGAGCCATCCGGAGACACCCCATCCTGCAGGAGCACGGTGGCTAGTGCGACGTTCGGGGTGGTCATCCTTCTGATGGCTCTCTAAAATTAAAGGAAAACAAATACTTCAGTTAACATAAAGGGAGAGCAAAAAATCAATAGAGAAAAGGGGTTCGAGACATTCCTCCTCCTCGTCGTCCTCGGGGGTTACTGGGGCGGCCTGCACGGACGCAGCGACATCCTCTTGCTCATCTGGTGGCCTGGTAGGATGTTTTGGGACATAAGGTTTCACCCACTTTTGTGGGATCCACCTTAGTCCCTGGGGCGAGGAGACGCAAGCGTAACCTCGCCCCCAGGTCACCAGATCGAATGGACCCATGATCTTTTGGGTCTCTGGGTCCCGGACCAGCACTGGAGGGCGATGTTGGAGCTCGTAGTTGCTGGTGGAGTTAAAGTGCAGTGCCACTGGAGGATTGGGATTAGTATCAGTACAGTTCAGAAAATTGATAGTAAACAGCGCCTTTGATAGCCTATCCTGAGGGGCGCAACCTTTCATTGAATCCCATTGACGTTTTAGGACGCGTTTGAGCGACTGGTGGGCTCGCTCTACAATCGCTTGGCCGGTGGGGGAGTGTGGGATGCCTCTCTTATGTGTCACTCCCCAACTCTGCAGGAATTCTTCCAGTTTCCTGGAAATGTATGCTGGGCCATTATCTGTCTTTAGCTCTTTGGGGACCCCCAGCACAGAGAAAGCCTGCAAGAGGTGTTTGCAGACATGCTCGGCTTTCTCTCCTGTGTGGGCAGAAGCAAAGACTGCCCCTGAGAAAGTGTCTATGGATACATGTACGAACTTCAGCCCGCCAAATTCGGGAATGTGAGTTATATCCATCTGCCACACCTCACAGCTCCCCAGGCCTCGAGGGTTCACCCCCGCCCCTAGAGAGGGCATGACAGTGGTCTGGCAATGGGGGCATGTGGCCACAATGGCTCTGGCCTGATCCCGCCGCAGGTGGAATTGGCGGACCAGGCCAGGCACATTCTGATGGAACATTTGGTGGCTCAGCTTAGCTTGTTGGAACCGATCGGGGAGCTGAGCCATGGAAACAGGGGCAGCGAGGGAATCAGCCATCTGGTTTCCCTCGGCTACTGGGCCGGGGAGATCTGTGTGCGACCTCACATGCATCACGAAAAATGGTTGCTTCCTGTGGGAAACAGTATATATTAATTTAGAAAGCAACTCGAACAATTTTGGGTTAGAGACCTCCTTCAGGGCAGCGTGTTCTGCTCTGGCAACCACCCCTGCAACATAGGCCGAATCAGTGACTAAATTGAAAGGTTCAGAGAACCTCTCAAAGGCCCTGACGACTGCATCCAACTCAGCAACCTGTGGAGATCCCTCCACATATTGAACATCTGCTTCCCACTGCTGAGTCTCAGGATTTCTCCAAGTCACCACAGACTTGTGAGATGCCCCGGATGCGTCAGTGAACACAGTCAGGGCTTTGAGGGGCTTCCTGCTCCGTACTTCTTTTGGAATTGGTTCGAATTTGGAATTGAAAAATTTGTGGGCAGGGGCATGAACAGAGACCTGGCCCTCAAAACTATCTAAAGCAATCTGGAGTGTCTCATTTTCCCGAAGTAACTGATTAAACATCTCTTTTGTCAGCTTATTTGGGGACTCTTTGTCCCGAGACAAGCTGACTGGTACCCGAATGCATGCAAAGTCGCACCCAGCCATCTCCCGAAGCCTGGCCCGAGCTCTCCCGATGAGCTGAGCCATCAGCTCCTGTGGCCGGGTGACACTTTTGGACCTTTGATGGCTCAAGAAAACCCACTCTATGATTAAGAGGGGATCCTTTGAGCCCTGGTCCCACTGAAAAATCAGCCCACTGAGGTGTGGCATTCTCCCGAGCACAATAAACTCAAAAGGCAGGGTCGGTTCGTACCGATGCGCCTGTCTTTCAACAAGGGCCTCTTCTACTTTCTCCAGGGCTTTCCTCGCTTCTGGGGTCAGGGTCCTGGGAGAACTCAGCTCCTTCTCCCCCTTCAAAAGTGTGAAGAGGGGGGCTAGGTCTTCAGTGGAAAGGCCCAGCCAAGGCCTGACCCAGTTTAAGGTCCCACACAGCGAGTGAAGGTCTGACAAGGTTTTCGGATTGCTGTTTATTGCCAATTTTTGAGGCACAACGGTCCTCTCAGCAATCCGCAGACCCAGATACTTCCAGGGTGGCATCCGTTGAACTTTATCCTCCTGGAGTTGAAAGCCTGCAGATGTTAAAGCCTTAACCACTCGGTCAAGTGATCGGGTGAGTAGATCGTCATGGGGGGCGCACACTAGGACATCATCCATATAGTGATGGATGATGACCTCCCCCATCTCTTTGCGCACGGGAGACAGCAATGAGGAGACATACCACTGGCAGATGGTGGGTGAATTCTTCATGCCTTGTGGCAACACCCGCCAGTGGAATCTCCTCATTGGGGCTTCTCGGTTGAGGGTGGGCACCGAGAAGGCAAACCGTGGGGCGTCATCAGGGTGCAAGGGAATTTGAAAGAAGCAGTCTTTTATATCAATTACGGCCAGATTCCAATTTCGGGGGAGCATCGTTGGAGTAGGCATCCCTGGTTGGAGGGGTCCCATGTCAACAATGATTTTATTGATGGCACGAAGGTCGTGAAGGAGCCGCCACTTGTCTTTCCCCGGCTTCCGGATAACAAATACCGGGGAGTTCCAAGGGCTGGTAGTCTCTACAATATTACCTTTTAATAATTGCTCCTCCACGAGCTCGTTGAGCGCCCTTAATTTGTCTTTTCGAAGCGGCCACTGATCAATCCAGGTTGCTTCATCAGTGGTCCAATCAAGTTTTTGGAAGGGGCGCTCTACAGTGGCCGCTATTAAAAATCCCGAGGGGTTTTCGGGATTTCAATCTTTACCCCCCATTGTGACATAAGGTCTCTCCCCCACAAGGGAACCTGGAAATCCGCAATGAATGGGCGTAAATTTGCCAATTGCCCATCCGGCCCCATAATTTGCACTACGCTCCTTGATACTTGCGCTAATTGAGTACCCCCTATACCCTGAATTTTCCCTGCCACAGGTTGCAGCTCCCAATGTGACGGCCATCTCCTCTGGGGGATGATCGTCACATCTGCCCCCGTATCAAGCAGACCCTTCAGATGGACAGATTCCGCACCCTGCTTGATGCTGCAATCGATGATGGGTTTGTCCTCACCCACTATTTCTGTCCAGTAGACGCCTGGTGCGTGGTCGTCCACTGGGACTCCCTCCGGGACAGGAATGTATTGGGCTATGATGTGCCCCTTCGGGAGAAAATATGGTGGGTGAATGCAGCGCGCTAAGAGGAGGAGATCTTCCGGACCCTCTGGGAAGGTGATCGGGGAGATCTCAATCTCTGGGGGTGTGTGTTTAGTGTCCCCGATGGCGATGTACTTACAGTCACATCCAGTGTTTTTCTTGCCTCCCTCCAGTGGATCCACAGCAACTACTGTCCAGTGCTGGGTTTGAAAGAGGATGTCCTTGGTGGTGGTTAGATGTCGCGTCCGGTTGGGTGTCCAAGCCTGATGTGAAAAGCCCCCCTCCCCCGCAAGGCCTGCCCCATTTATCGCTTCGCGCGGGGCAGGCTCGCGCAGCTCCCCTAGTTTTTTTTTATTATTGTATTGTTTGCCCTCGCCCCCTCACTGCTCCCTTGGCTAGGATGCTCTGCCGGGCAGTCCCTAGCTAGATGTCCAGGTTGCCTGCAGCGGAAACACAGTGGTTGACGCGCTGGTGATGGTGGAAACTGCGTCACTGCTACAGTAGGCGCTCGTCTCAACTGTTGCGGTGGGATGGCTCTGGACATCCCCATCATCGGCACCTTCCTGGAGCAGGCTTCGATGAGGATGTCTAGTGTCGGGGTTGGGTAGAGAGGCAAACTGAAAATTATCTGTTTACAAATGTCATTGGCATTGGCTTTTGCCACTTCTAATACAAGCTGTTCTTGTAGATTTGCCTCTTCTACTTGCTTCTCTGCCTGGGCTTGCAATCTATTGATAAACTTATTAAAAGGTTCATTAGGGAGCTGGAAAATACTCATTAAATTTATCTGGGGTCCCTCCTCAGGTAATGTATTGAAAACTTTTTCTGCGGCCTCCATGACTTTAATCAGGACAGGCCGGGGTAATACCCTGGCCTGCTCCTCTGGCTTGTCCCAATTTCCCTCACCGCACAAGTGATCTAAAGTTAGAGGGACTCCATCTATACATCCATCAATACTGTGCAAGAGGCTTGGAATGATGGTCTCTAATGATCTCTTCCACCCCTGTTTCCACAACCTGAAGTCAGCTGTGGAGAGTAGGCAGGAAAACAACTCCTTCAGATCACTGGGCACCATTTCGTTCGCAGAAAAGGTAGCTTTTAATAGACCTTTAAAATATTCACTACCTCTCCCAAACTCCTTCTGTGCCTTGCACAGCTCTCTCTTAGTCTGGAAGGAGAGGGCTTCCCATTCCCGGGACCGCCCCCCCCTTCCACTAAAAGTCACCGGTGCGGCAAGGGGGATTTCTACCTGTTCCGGGTTCTGGCTTCCAGGCTTACCACCTCTAGCTCCCAAAGCATGGGAACCGGGTGTGGGACCGTGGGAACCGGAAGAAAGGGCGTGGGAACCAGGAGCCGGAGGGGGCGGGACTGGAGGACCGACTGAGGAGGAGGGCAAGGGGGAGGAGCGGCAATCAGAAAAGGCGGGGTTTAGGTGCATGACTTCAGAGGGGCCCGCCCCTGAGGAGGAGGAGGTTTTCGAGGGGAACTGGGTGGAGTTAGGGTAGGGAGAAGGGGTGGAGCTAGGGAGGAAAGGGTTGTTCATGGGGGTCTGAAAGGGATTATGGGGAGAAGAGGCACAAGGGAAGGTCCCAGCCATGTGGTCCCCGCCATCTTGTGCCCTCCGGGAGCCCTCTTGAGGGTTAGGAGAGGGGTAGGGGAACACAGGGGAACATTGGAAACTGGGGGAAACTGAGGCACGGGGATCTGAGGGTGAAAACTGGGGACTTGCAACCTGGGAAATGTTTAGCTGAGGGTTTGTAACTGGGGAGACGGGGGAATCGAAAAGTGCTCTGGTAACTTGGCCAGGGCTACCAGGGCAGGGGTTCTGGGAGAGACGTGGGGGGCCAGGGATCCTGTTACCCTTGGGGGAACCCTGAACAGGACAATTTGCCCTGCAGGTCGCTCCACAGGTCTCCCTCCACTCGGGATCAGGGGGAGAGGAACACGGGGATGGGAAAACTGGGGAAACTGGGGCAGTTTGTGGCGTTTGCTCCTGCATTTTTTTTTCTTTTATTACGGCAGACTGAATTAAGATAAACAATGTTACAAATTTGTCAGCCGATGTATCTCCTTCATTCACTAACTCTGTTAACTTTATTCCGACTTCATTCCAAAACTCTACGGTGTTTGCTCTGTCTGGGGTGAAGTTGGGGAAATGCAGGAACAGCCATCTCACAAACTGTTTCATCCTCCCACAAGAAAACCGTCTACTCTCTCCTTCAAGGGTACTCACAACTTGGTAGAAAACTCTTTTTTGCTGTGCTGACAGACGTGCGCCCATCTTTCTAACCCCAGCACAGCAATTCCCACCACCCCCTGCAGCTAAAGGCACACGTAACAAAGTACGGGTCTGAACCGGGCTACCCCACACTCCCTCCCGGAGGGATTCTCAACACACAGCAGGGGGAGCTGCACACCAACACACAGCAGGGGGAGCTGCACACACTTGCACACCCCCTCGTCCCCCACGTGGGGCTACTCACCCAATTCCGGACCGGTGCTGCAGGAGATGTCCACAAACCCCGAGGCGATCGTCGGCACGTCGACGGTTGCCACCTCGATCCCCAGGAGCAGCACTCGACAAAAATGAGTCTGCTCTACCGGGGTAGCTGCCGCTCACAGTCTTTTGTAAAATCCACACAAGTGCGTAGATTCACCGACTTCTCCGGGGGTCTCCACGCCTCACGAGAGGCCCCGCGTTGGGCGCCATCTGTCGCTGCCCGAATCGGCCTCTTTTGCCTCGGCTAGCTGTGGCCGATGTCAGCGGCAGGAGTGGGGAACCAGGCTAGCACTGCGAGGCTCAACCTGGAACCTCCAGAGCTCCTCTGCGCTCTGGCGTTGAGGCTTACAGGGCGACACGGGTTGTGACGAAGGGAGAAAGAGTGCTCAAACTCCTCCGATTTCCCAGGAACAAGTTTATTCCAACAGGTGCGGGGCTGGGATCACAGGGGAGAGGTCTGAGCCGAGACCCTGGGCACCCCCATGCGCCAGGTTTTAAGGACCATGGGCGGCTCATATGGTGACCAATGGGACAACAGCAACGGAGGGGTTATGGGTGGGGATTACAATATGCAGGACCAATGGTAGGGACCCGGGGGGGGGGAAAGCAACTGTACAATCAATAGGGCGTCGAGGAAGGGATGATAGGCAGGGAAAGAACTGGAACAAAAGGTGGGGGTTCACATAGATTGACAGGGCTTAGGGGCAGGATTAGGGTGATGGATGGGGAACAATCTGGAAAAATGGGAAGGGTTTACCATGATGGGCACCTGGGGACAAACCATTCTTTATGACCGGGGAGCAACTGGGGTAAACTACCTCTGAACTTAATAAAACCAAGCAATATGGGCGGCAACAGGACGTCTCCCTCGTCCAGGAAAGGTCCAGCCTGTCCTGACCGCTGCTCCTGTTTTTTCAGGGATTCCGCGCTTTCTGGATTTTTTCCCACTTTTCCTCCCGGGTTTCGGGCACCAATTGTGGGTTTTCCAAGCAAGGCAAACACCCTAGTCCAGGAGCCAGCCCCGTGGCCTCTCTCCCGGGCCACCCTGGCCAATCTACCCACAAGACATCAATATGATGGATGGCGAAGCAATGGCGTTTATTGCAGGGGAATTTGACAATTTATAACCTAGGGTCATTGTGTTACTCCCATCTACATACGTCACACCTGGGTGCTATTGGCTAATTGCAAGAGGTTTTACTGTCCTAACAGAGAGGGGGTCTAGCAGCTTCCCGTTACATCCCGAATTCTTCCGCAGCGCAATGCCCTAGACTACAACAGAGAGCCCTTGATTTCAGAATTATAATAATTTGGAGGGAGGGGGTCGACATTCTTTCATCCCAAGGGAAGCTCCTGCTCTCCCTAGCAGACACCTGTCTTCCAAAACTGAGACAGGTAGTAACGCCTCTGTGATAACATATTTAAGAAGGAGAAAAAATGTTATTGCACAAAAGCAATTGCAGCCAGAGAAGAGATGTCGCCCTGAAAACTCAGTTTTTTGATCTGGTTGACATAGTTTCTAAAGACTTTCCCAAGACAGTAACTGTAAACATAGATATGTATACATTCTTTCTGATACACATCTTTTGATGGACATCTCTCACAGCCAGTGTGGTTGGGAAGGTGTTAACCTGACTGTCCAATCCCTGGCCGTGGTCAGAAACCTAAATTCTGAGAGAAAAAATAAAGTTCTCTCCTTCTTTCACCACACCTCGAGCTGTGTCCGTGTGACTCATTTTGTGTCCAGCAGCAACATCTGGTGATCCCCGATGTGTGTTGCAGGTGACGGTTGCAGGGCACTCTCTGGCCCTGGACCATGGCTGCTTTTGGGTTCTCTCCTGCAGAGGCCCTGGTTGTGGGGGTGTGGCGTGCTGTTTTTGATCAGAAACAGATTGATGTTTCGGATGCTGACTTTCAGTGGTTGTATGCTTATGGGAGAGCTGAAGGTTTTTTTCCTGTGGTTGAGGCGGTTTTTTTGAAGCCAGCTTGGGATTCGTTAGGCAATTGCCTGATCTGGGCTATGGTGGTGGCTTACGACCCCCACCTAGCCCTGCTGCTGCAGATCTGGTGGCAGTGTGACTGCGCTCTGAACAGCTGCGGGTCCTCTTATGCTGGATCGGTAGCCGCTTTCTCTGACCTGGATGAGAGGGATGACTCTGACTCCAGTTGTGGGAGAGGGGCTCTCCCTCTCCCCTGGTGATGTGGAGCCGGGGGGCAGCTGTGTCTCGGGTTCCGAGGTCGGCTCCCCCGCAGTTGCCGGGGCCCCTGGTGGGTTGGATCCTGGCCAGTGGGCCGTCAGGGGTGCTGCGGAGCCGGTGGGCATAACCCCATCTCTCCCAGCGCCCTGGAGGTGTAAGCCTGGGGCAAGGTTGCCTCCTTTGTGTGACTTCCCAGCTCAGGCCAATGAGGGGCTGCCTGAATGGGGGTCAGCACTGCCCCTGGGGGAGGCGTCAGGGATGGTCCCATGTCCCCGTTGCGGCTGGGCGGTGCCGTACCTTGCAGTGGGGGACAGGACGGGCCCAGGCTCCCCGCCGGTGGCCACGCACGCACACACTGTTCCAGTGGAGGAGGGCCTGGCACTGCTCCGCGCGGAGCGGCTGGCGCCTATTCTTGGGTTTTGCACCCCCAACGCTGCTCCTCCTGCACCAGATTTGTGGGAGGTGGGGACGGGTGCTGTGAGTGGTGCACACGCTGGGCCGGCTTCTGCTGGCCCCATGTTGCGGGTTTCCCCTCCTGCGAGCCCGGGACGTCCCCTGGCAGCGGAGTGGGATGCTACTGCGGACCCACGGGCTGTGTCTCTACCTGCGCCTCGGTCCCCCCCTGCACTGGGGGTGGGCTGCACTGAGCTGCCTCCACCCCGCCCCGCCTCGGGTTCCTGGGCATCACCCGAGCCTGCGACTGGAGAGGGGACGCCCCTGTCGCCTCCTGCAGCTGCAGTGGATCGGGGTCCTGCGCTGTTTATTATTGGCTCAGGTGGAGATGCCGCGGGGGTGAAGCCGGTGGCCTCCACGGGCAAGGGGTCCGGGGCTGCTGGAGCTTCTTTGGCTGGCCAGTGGACTTTGCCCCGCGCCAGATGGCTGTGCAGCTGCGGGATCAGACACGATTTTGGGGCGCTGTTGTGGTGTCTTTCGGCTAGGTGCCTGGTCCTGTCTCGGGGAACTCTGTGAGACAGGACACAGCAAGCGAGGCCACTCCTCCGGCTGGGTATCAGGCATTCCCTGTGCTTCAGGATGCTTTTGGCGCAGTGAGTGAGGGCATGAGTGCTCTTCTTGTGGGGAGGTCGAGTGCCACTACTCAGGGCATCATTGTGCACCTAGGGAACATTGATTCAGATTTCCTGGGGCAGATTTATGCCATGGTGTCGCCCTGAAAACTCAGCTTCTGAGCTTGCTGACATGGTTTTCTAAGGACTTTCCCAGGACAGTAACTGTAAACATAGATATGTGTACATTCTTTCTGTTACACGTCCTGTGATGGGCATCTCTCATGGCCAGTGCAGTGAGAAAGTGTTATCCTGACCATCCAATCCCTGGCCGTGGTCAGAAGCCTATAAATCCTGGGAGGAAAAATAAACTTTCTCTTCTTTTCACCAAACCTCGACCTGTGTCCGTGTGATCTATTCATCTTCAGCGGCAACATCTGGTGACCTCGACGTGTCTTGCACGTGTGTTACAGGGTACTGTCCAGCCTGTGGCTATGGATGATTTTGGGCTTTCTCTTACGTAGGGCCTGGTTCTGGAAATATGGCATGCGGTGTCTGATCAGAGAGCGATTGATGTGTCATATGCTGACTTTCAGCGTTTGTGTGAGTATGGGAGAACTGAAGGGTTTTTCCCCGTGGTTGAAGCGATTTTTTCGCAGTCAGCTTGGGACGCTTTAGGACCTGGGGGGTGTAACGCCGCCTCAGCCCGCGCCCTGGCGGTGGAAGCCCGGGGCGGGGTTGGATCCCTGCCGGCAGGCTGTCCGGGGCGCCGCGGACCCGGGGGGTGTAACCCCTCCTCGGCCGGCGCCCCGGCGGTGGAAGCCCGGGGCGGGGTCGCCGCCTCCGCGTGCCCTCCCGGCACAGACCGATGGGGGGGTACCTGAACGGGGGGTGGCGCCGGCCCTGGGGGATGCCTCAGGGTCCGTCCCATGTCCGTGCTGCGGCGGGGCCGTGCCCTACCCCGCGGTGGGGGATGGGCCAGGCCCGGGCCCCGTGCCGGATTCGTGGGGCGGGGGCACGGGTGCTGCGGGTGGTGCGGATGCCAGGCTGGGTTCTGCCGGCCCCGTGCTGCCGGTTTTCCGTCCTGCAAGCCCGGGTTGTTCCATGGCGGCAGAGCAGGACGGTGCTGTGGCTTCGTAGGCTGTGCCTTTACCGGCGCCCCGGTTCCCCCCCGCGCCGGGAGCGGGCTCTGCCGAGCTGCCTTCGACCCCCCCCGCCTCGGGTTCCCGGGCATCACCCGAGCCTTCGGCTGGAGCGGGCCCTCCCCCGTCGCCTCCTGTGGCTGTGGCAGACTAAGGTCCTGAGCTGTTTACCACTGGCTCGGGTGGTGCTGCCGCGGGGGAGAAGCCGGTGGCCTTGACAGGCCAGGGGTCCCAGGCTGCTGGAGCTTCTTCAGCTGGCCTGTGGACCTTGTCCTCTTGTAAAATGACTGTGCAGCTGAGCATATCAGGCATTCCATGTGCTTCCGAATGCTTTGGTCTGGTGGGTGAAGGCATGAGTGCTCTTCTTGTGGTATGGTTGAATGCCACTGCTCAGGGCATCATTGTTCACCTACAGGACGTTGATTCGGATTTCCTGGGGTGCATTTCTGCCATGGGTTTCACACTCACCCCTCCTGTTCCTAGATTTGCTCACCTTGTGCCTTTTGAGTTTTATGTTCGCAGAGCTGAGAATCAGCTGCGGGGAGATGGTGGCTTTGGGTTCCCTGGACCTCCCTGGGTCACTGGACTGCTGCTCTGACAGCCAGGGATCATCCTGAATGGGTCTACACCCTGTCCATCCTTGGTGAGATGCTGTCAGAGATTAGCTTCCATGGGTTCTAGACACTGGCATGGACATCACGATTGTCTGGTTTGCTGATGGACCCTTGGACCCGATGCTGAGACATTCAACACAAAGAAGAACTTGAGACAGACTCTTTGTTCAGCAGATTCTGTTTTTCTTTTCTCATGATAGACTAGTCACCCTCCGTGACTGATGCAAGAACAGTTGGATCACAGTGATCTGGAGTTTCAACCAGTCCCTGGGACATTCCTGTTTTCTGTGTCAAGAAGAAGTCTGGGAAATGGAGGTTATTGCAAGACCTCCAGAAAGTTCATGCTATGATGGAAAGCATGGGGATGTTGCAGGCTAACATGCCTTCACCTGCCATGCTTCCTGCTGATTGTCTAGCCCTCATCGTAGATCTGAAGGATTGCTTTTACGATTCCTTTACATCCCAATGACAGACCGAAATTTGTCTTTTTGGTGCCAGCTATCATTAATGCTGAGCCCACACAGAGATATCAATGGAGATTTTGCCACAAGGCATGCAAATTTGCCGGCATTTGCCGATGATATGGGGCTCTAGCCCTCTCTGGAGTTTGCAAGCAGTTTCCTGCTGCTCGTCTCTACAACCTCCCTTGAAATTATTTGAAGGTAAAAATAATTTTGGGACAAACAGTCCCGCATTTGGAGGTGCAATTATTTTTTTTGCATTCAGTGCAGACACTGCATGAATGATGTCCAAATATTAATGGACTTTTACATGGTTGTGTCCCTATATGGGACTGACCATGACACAACTGTCTCCCTTGTTTGGTCTGTTAAAGGGGGACTCTGATTTTAAAGTCACCTCTGACACTGACCCCACAGGCACAGTAGATGCTGGAGGAGGTTCTGCAAGCAGTTTCTGCTCCTCAAGTTTATTACATTAATCTTTCCATTGATGTCGCTGTTTTGTTTTTAGGTTTTTTTAGAGAGTCATGAGGTTAGATCAGCCCAATTGATGGAATTACAGGCTGCTGTCATAGCATTTCGTAAGTTTTCCCAGGCACCTTTCAGTTTGGCCATGGATTTTGCTTCCGTGACCAAATTGAGAGCCATCCACAAGCAGGTGTTGATGTTGGACATTTGTTTCATTTATTTTTTTTGAGTTTTGTTGTTTTTCTGTTTTTAAAAAAAAAAAAAAAATAAAAGTTTTTTTTGTAATAACGAAAGGGTGAGATATCACCCTGAAATTGCAGCCTTCTGATTGTATGGAGTATTGTATTTTTCTATTATTTATTTTTTGATTGTTTATAATGTTGCTAGTTTCTTTGTTCATTTTTCTTTTTTTCTTTTCTTTTTATTGAACCAAAAAGGGTGAGATGTTGCCCTGAAAACTCAGCTGCTGAGCTTGCTGACATGGTTTTCTAAGGACTTTCCCAGGACAGTAACTGTAAACATAGATATGTGTACATTCTTTCTGTTACACGTCCTGTGATGGGCATCTCTCATGGCCAGTGCAGTGAGAAAGTGTTATCCTGACCATCCAATCCCTGGCCGTGGTCAGAAGCCTATAAATCCTGGGAGGAAAAATAAACTTTCTCTTCTCTTCACCACACCTCGACCTGTGTCCGTGTGATCTATTCATCTTCAGCGGTAACACCATGGTTTCCACGCTCACCCCCCCCATTACTATACCTGCGGGAACCAGACTTGCTCAACTTGTGCCTATTAAGTCTTGTGTTCACAGAGCAGAGGATCGGCTGTGGGGAGATGGCAGCTTTGGATTCCCTGGGCCGCCACAGGTTCACTGGACTGCTGTTCTAACCGCCAAGGATCGTCCTGAATGAGTTTGCACCCTGTCCATCCTTGGTGAGACACCGTCAGAGGTTGGTCTCTGCGGGCTTCTTGACACTGGCGCGGACATCACAATTGTCAGGTTTGCCGACTGGCCCCCAGAGTGACCCTTGGACCTGATGCTGACACATTCAACGCAAAGAAGAAATTGAGACTGGCTCTTTGTTCAGCAGATTCTGTTACCCTCCCTCATGATAAACTAGTCACCCTCCGTGAATTTGTGCAGGAACAGTTGGACCAGGGTCATCTGGTGCCTGCGACCAGTCCCTGGAACACTCCTGTTTTCTGTATCAAGAAGAAATCTGGGAAATGGAGGTTGCTACAAGACCTCCAGAAAGTTAATGCTGTGATGGAAAGCATGGGGACGTTGCAGGCTGGCATGCCATCACCCACCATGCTTCCCGTTGATTGGCCAGTTCTCATTGTGGATCTGAAGGATTGTTTCTTTACAATTTCTTTGCATCCCGATGACAGACCAAAATTTGCCTTCTTGGTGCCAGCTATCAATAATGCTGAGCTGGCACAGAGATGTCAGTGGAGGGTTTTGCCACAAGGCATGCGAAATTCACCAGCCATTTGCCGATGGTATGGGGATCGAGCCCTGTCTGGAGTTCGCAAGCAGTTTCCTGATGCTCATCTTTATCATTATATGGATGACATCTTGCTGGCTGTGCCCACCCAGGATGAACTGCAGTGGATACAGCCTCAGCTGTTCCCTGCCTTGCCTTCTCATGGGCTGCAAGTGGCTCCAGAAAAGGTTCAGCAACAACCACCCTGGAAGTATTTGAGGGACAAAAATAAAAAAAAAATTAAAAAAAAATTTTTGGGATGAACACTGAACAGTTCAACATCAGGAGGTGCGATTTGTGCATTCAGAGAAGACACTGAATGATGTCCAGAAATTGGTGGGTGTTGTTACATGGTTGCATCCCTATTTGGGACTGACCATGACACAACTGTCTCCCTTGTTTGATCTGTTAAAGGGGGACTCTGATTTAAAGTCACCTCGGACACTGACCCCAGAGGTACAGCAGGTGCTGGAGGAGGTTCAGCGAGCAGTTTCTGCTCATCAGGTTTATCGCATTGGTCCTTCCATTGATGTCTCTGTTTTCATTACCACTCCAGATTTGCATCCCACAGGTATCACTGGCCAATATAAATGATGAGTGGTCCGATCCCTTGCATGTCCTGGAATGGGTTTTTCCTGCCCTATTGAGAGACCGCCAGCTATCCACAACCCTTCACAGAAGTAAACGTGAACGCCGTTTATTTCTATTATTAACACACCTTTTATAGGGTTCTACAGGGTCTGCGGGCAAAGCAAGCTACTATTGGCTAATACACACAAGTTTACATTTTTTCCCTTGTACACAAGGATATTGTTTTGCTTTACTCTCTCTTCTGCAGGAAAGTTTCAAGGATTTTAGCCTTTAATATCATGACTTATTCAAGAGGCTGGTTTATGCAGACAGGCTTTTACTAATATATCGTGTCCACCTTCTGCTAAAAAACTCTATAATTCCCCCTTTCTCTTTTTGCACAAACCAGGCTTTGGATGCGGCTCATTCTACACTTTTACGAACACAAGATAACATACAACTTAAAACCATCATCCCAATTAACACCATAAGTAGCATCCGTCCCCCCTCCAGCACAAGAGATCTCAGCCATCCAGTGATACCCTATGGAGGCTAGCTTTGGAGCAAGCTGCAGGCCCCATGGCCTGCCAGCCCTGCCTGAGAAGCTAGCCTGGGAAATTCATGGGAGGATTCAAAACAATCCTCAAAGACAGAAAACAGCCTGCAGGTGCTGTTTGTCTGTTCCCGTGTTTTCCTTGCAGGAGAGGGTCAGGGGGGTGGTGAACCCCACTGACCAATGATGGTAATGTAGCACTTTACTAACCAATAAGAGTTTCCTTTCTGTACTTTCTACGAACTAGTCTATATAACATGACTGAAGCAATAAACTAGAGATTCTCTCCTGTTCTGACTCCCTTGAGAGTCCGTGTCGTTCTTACCGCCGTTCCCAATTAGAACAACAATACCCCAGCTAGCGAACCAACTTCCAATGGGGTCACTATCTTCTTTCAGGGCATGTAACCCATCTTGTAGCTGTTGTAGTTGCTTATGGATGGAAACTGAATGATCAGTAAGACTTAAACAGCACATGCCTTCAAACTCCTCACAACCATATCCTTGTGCTAAGAGCAAAAAATCGATTGCAGCTCAATTTTGTAGTACTGCATGACGTACACTGCTTACATCGGCTGAAAGTTCACTTAACATTGTTGATGTTAAGTTTAATTATTTTCTAGTCGAGCAAGCGAGCCTTTTTAGAGTAGCTAAACTTTTAGCGGCAGCTGGTCCTGGAATGAAAAAGGAGGTTGCCCATATTAGACCACGGTTCCAAAAGTCTAGGTTTCTAACATCATCACATTGTAATTCATTTAGGCTTCGCTTTGACCGTTTGATATTTTTCATTTTGCTAGCTACATTTAGCAATGGATGTAAGCTTGGGTGGAACAAAGTAAGTTTCCCAAGATAACAGGGTCCTCCATGTGGACTGGCAGGAATTTCATTCCATGCTCTATCCCCACAGATTAGGAATATTGAACATTGAACTAGGTAATCGCTTTGGTAATCGTCCTGTGAGATTGCACTGTGAGTAAAAAGCTTTACTCTCAGTGGCAGTAACGAGACCAGCTATAGGGCTGACTGCAGCCCAGTGCTGCATTACTTTGTTGGAATGGCTTTTTGTCAGGAGCTCAAACATTGTCCAACCACCTGAGGTATTGGTGGAACCTTACAAGTCCAATTCTTCTGGGGGCCCTATGGTAATATTAAGAACTTTGATAATTTGTGATTGCCAGCAGGCTTCAAGCTGTCTAGATGTGAAGCCAATGGTGCGATTGCACTCTTGCAGCATTGCCAATCGATTCAGTCGAGTCTCATTACTAACTAAACCTTTAAATGCTTGAGGATCTCATTCAGGGACTCCTACGAGACACGTGCAAAAAGGATCTCCAGGTGTGGCTAGGCTTAAACACATTGATTTTTGGCCTGTCAAGTGTGCTAGAGTGACCCATATGTTCTGTCGCTTTTGGATGTTAGTCAGCAGACAGTTGATTGGGACTACACACAACACAATTACCATAAGCAGTTGGTTCCATGTAAATGACATCATATTTGCAAACTCACAGCTAAAATTTTAACGTTAAATGAACTTTCAAAGATGCTTACAATAGCTCTTGAAGGTGGAATACTTATACTTTATACTAATATAACAATTACTACAAAAGCTAAACTCTTTATCTTAACTATTATCTAACTACTTTTAACACACGTGCTCTGGTATATATGTAGTCTAAGCGTGAAAGCACTTTGCTGAAAGGGTAAACACACAGCTACAATTTGTTTTGTCTACAATTAGTGTCTCTGCACTCTTCTCAGATCTATACAGAATTTTCTCACAAACAGACGATGACTTGACACGATTCAGTCTTGGAACATCTGTTGCTCTCATGATGTCATCTGGCAGCCGATCAGGGACTGACTGAGGGCATCAACGTTCTAATTGTTCTTCAGATCCTTCATGGCTGGTTTGGTCCATCGGCTAGGCACCCATAGCGGTCCAGCATCTGCGGAAACACAACTGTAGCCACTCCCCGTTAAATAGCAATGGACTTGGTCCCTCCCAGATACCTGTCTTTGGGTCCTTATAATATAACTTAAGTTCTGGAGTAGCTTGCATCTTTACTTGCCTATTATGAATTACCACCGAGGGTTGCTCTAAATCTCCAACTAAACTAAGGAAATTTAGAGTGAATAACACTTCCTACAGTTGAATGACAGGGTCTAATTGTTCAGGTGTTTTTTGTTTACTTAAATACTCTTTTAGGGTCCTATGGGCTCTTTCTACAATGGCCTGTCCAGTTGACACATGGGGAATTCCAGTTACATGTTTGACTCCCCATTTTTGTAAGAACCGAGAAACTCGTGTTCCTACATATGCAGGCCCATTGTCTGTTTTCAGTTCTTTTGGAACTCCCATTACAGCAAAGCACGCTACCAAATGTCGAATTACATGTATGCTTTTTTCTCCTACTTGTGCAGTGGCCCAAACCATTTTTGAAAAGGTATCTACTGTGACATGTACATATTTGAGGCGACCAAATTCAGGCACATGTGTTACATCCATTTGCCAGATTCCCCAGGCTTGAAGACCTCTAGGGTTAACACCTAAGCCTAGAGTGGTTCCATATTGACTGCATTGTGGACAGGATTTTGCAATGCCTTGTGCATCTATTGAGCTGATATTAAATTGTCTCTGTAAGGCTTTTGTGGCTTGATGAAAGAGCGTGACTCTCTTGCAGCTGCAAAAGAGTCTCTTGGTGCTGCTACAACAGGACTGACAAGCGTGTCAGCTTTTGCATTGCCTTCTCCGAGACCTAATTCTGTTTGATGACTGCGAATGTGAATGATGCAACAAGGCTCGTTTCTGTCCTCTATAGCTCTTTTGGTTTGAAAAAATAGTTGACACAGTCACTTATTAGATGGTGGTTTGATGAGAGCATCTTCAATACGTTGTACCACTCTTACCACAGATAACCAATCTGATACAATGTTCAGATCTCTGTCTCGCCAATGAGACAGTGCCCATGCAACGGCTGTAAGTTCTAATGTCTGCAGTGAGTCATGTGCATCTCCATCTATGGTTTTGCTTCTCCAACTCGAGTCTTCTTGCCAGGTACAGGCTGCTTTTTTCTGCCGACTTCCTGCGTCAGTATATACTGTAAGGCCTTTTACCGGCTGCTTCACAACTTTGGGCTGTTGCAACCACCACTGCTTTAAGATGATCTGCAGGCATGGATCTTTAGGTTGCCTGTTGTGTACAGCTCCTGGATAGCTGAGCAGCCCTAATTGAATTGGTTCTGAGTGTCTCAGCATCCACTCAAAGTTTTCTACCTTTATCGGTAGACTGATATGTTCCGGCTCAGCACCACTAATTTCCACAATTTGCGTTCTCGCTTTTTTGATGAGATAAGCAATTGCTTCTGTCCTCTGCCAAATACTCATTGGTGGCGTCTGCGGTGTAAAAATCCACTCAAGGATCGCTAAAGGCTCTGCACATTTCCTCACTGATTGCACTGACTGTACCTTCTTGGCAGGCTGCTTGGCATCTCGACGGCTCTCAGATGGGTCTTCTCCCCTGTCCTGGTTTAGGGCAAATTTGGCAGAAGACCTCCAGTGGGGCTCCCCCCGGGAAGCAAACCCACGTGGCCCTTTTCTCCCACCCCCCAACCGGTTCGGGAAGAGATTTCTCTGAGAGAAGTGGAAAAAACCTGTTTATTTCACAGGTACAGCACTACCCAGCACAAAAATGAATGATATCAAATTACAAAACCTCTCGCTGTTCAGAAGAGATGACAAACTTCAGAGGGTCTCTTTCCTGTGGGTGTTCGCTCTGTTATCAGTCCCTTCATCGCTGGAAAATGCCGCTGCCCAGGCTGGGCTCCCAGTAGTCCACGGGTGCAAGCTCCCGGTGCTCCCCCGAGTCCCCAGTCCAGAGCAGGTTCGATTTGTTTCAGAAAAAGGGAAAGAAAACAGTCCAGGAAGACCTCTCTGCTTCGGCTAGTTGGAAAGCCAAGGCGATCTGTGTCTTGTTGTCTGTCTGTGCTGTAGTCAAAACTCCCGATGCGGGGGGGGAGCAAGTACAGCCTCTGATAACAGACTCGGTGCTTCTTTTCCACTCACTTTTACTCTTAGATGAAATTTTAAGAATACAAAACCTGTGTCTGGGTTAGGTGGACGAATGGGGATACAATTTAACATCATAATCAACCCAGGACATCCCCCTTTCTCTTTTTGCCAAGCAGGCCACTGAAATATGATAGCACATGGGGCAATAGGGTGGTTACAAATCACAAGTCCTAAAGGCACATCTGGCAATCTTCTCTCTGCTAGTGTTGAAAGCAGTTTCTTCCCTAGGTATATGAGACATCTCTTCTGATTTGCAGAAAAGGTAATTGGAGTTTGCAGGTCTGTGCCTTTTAAAAGGCTCATTAAGGGTGCCATCTCATCATTTCAGATACCAGTGATGGGTCGTACCCATTGCAGATCTCAAATAAGTCTTTGTGCATCATTAAGGGTGTGGGTCTCAGTGGTTAATTTCAATTTTTGTGGGTGGACTGATGAAGATGTCAGAATCCACCCTAGGTACTTCCATGGAGCTTGTTTTTGAATTTTTTCTGGGGCAACCACCAAGCCTTTCACTGCGATCTGGGCGGTGATAAATGTAAGATCTTCATCTTGGAATGGATCCCGTTGACAAAACAAGATGTCATCCATGTAGTGATAAATAATTGTCTGGGAGAGCTTGGCTCGCACAGGTGTCAGTGCCCAGTGCACAAACAGTTGGCACATTGCTGGAGAATTTTTCATCCCTTGTGGAAGGACCACCCACTCAAATCTCTGAGATGGACTTTCTTTGTTGATTGATGGTAAGGTGAAGGCAAATCGCACTGTGTCTTCTTTTTGCAGGGGTATTGTGAAGAAAGAGTCTTTCAAATCTATGACTAGAAGATGCCATTCTTGTGGCAGCATTGTGGGAGAGGGCATCCCTGGTTGTAATGCTCCCATTGTCCACATCTGGTCATTTACCTTGCGCAGATCATGCAGCAATCGCCATTTCCCGGATTTCTTTGGGATGACAAAGATTGGAGTATTCCATGGGCTGAGCGATGGTTGGATATGCTTTGCTTGTAGCTGTTCTTTGACAAGTTCATGCGCAATTGACAGCAGCTCCTGAGAGAGAGGCCACTGCTCAACCCACACAGGCTCATTAGATTTCCACTGAATCCTTGGGGTTGGCGGCCTGTCAGCAGTGGCGACTACTGAAAAAGCGATTGATTGGGAAGAGTTAGTGTTGCCCCGAGCTGGCTGAGAACATCTCGACCAACAAGCCCTCCAAGGCTTCCAGGCAAAGGCATGACGTATGGACATAAGGTGGTAGTCTGTCCTTCAGGAAATCAAAACTGGATTGGATGTACACTTCTCAGCGGTGTGGAGTATCCTCCTACACCTTGTACTGAGCTTAAGGCTCTGTGGAGAGGCCATTCTCTTGGCCACCAAACTTGGCTGACGATGGTAACATCAGCTCCTGTGTCTAGCATCATCTTGACTCTTTGCTGCTTTGATCCGTGGCACAGGGTGATTTCAGTTACTGGCCGATCACTCATTTGTTGAACGAGATTCACCACTGTGTCTCCTGTTGACCCAAATCCTCTGGCTCCGCATCCAGGAGCACTTCGAAAAATGTCTTTCTCAGTTGCCACCTTTTGAAATAACACCAATTGAGCAATTCTTGTTCCTTTTTTGATTGTAAGTGGAGGAGCTAGGGTGTAGGCACAAACTTGGATTTCACCAGTATAATCAGCATCAATGACTTCTGGGAGAACAATAAGTCCTGCAATTCTAGCAGATGATCTCCCAATCAACAAAGCACCAAGTGCACTGGTGACAGAATAAATAGATCCTGTAACTCCAGTTGGGATCTTATGGATGGTGCTGTCGATGAGAGTGACATCTACTGATGCTGCCAAATTGATTCCCAGGCTTCCCCTGGTTGCTGGTGAGTTGAGATGCTGAATAGAGTTGGGCCGGCAACTTGTGTCCCCGCGCAGTGGCTCTTCGCTCTCTTGTTCATGTTTTTTGTGAACTGGCAGGCAGCAGTGGCATGACTGTCTATTTGGCATCGGTCACACCACACAGGAACTCGACAGAATTTTCGAAAGTGTCCTTTGTTGTCACATTGGTAACAGATGCTTGAAGATGTGGTGGAAAGTTTGCGTCCACTTCCCAGTTTACTGACTGCAGCAGCAAGCAGGCTTATAGTTGGCTTGATGGCTTCTGCAACTGCATTGGCTACTAGTTGTCCTTGTTGCGTCTGATTAACTCGCAGGGCAATATCTAGCATGTCTCCCACATCTGCTTGTTTTGGGAGTGTGGCAAGGTTAGGCTTTATTTTTGAATTAGCATTCTCAAAAGCTAATAGCTTAAACATGCTCTGTTTTGCCTCCTCAGTCATGTCATTCTGAGCTTTCAGAGCTGCTGACAGACGGTCGATGAAATGAGGATACGGTTCCGTAAGGCCTTGCCGTACTGTCGTGAAGGAAGGATGAGGTTTTGAATCAGGCACAGCATTGAAGGCTTGATGAGCGAGCTGTGCAGACAAATGATGCATTGCAAGAGGGTAGTTTAAATGTACAGCCATATGACTGTAAATTCCTGAACCGGTGAGCGTGTCAGGATTAAGTCCATAAAATACATAATTTTGATCTCGAGGTTGATTGGCTTCTAAAACTGCTAACCTTTTCCATTCCTTCTCCCACACCATAAGCTGTGATGGAGTTAAAAGCAGACATGTGAGATTTTGGCTGTCTATGGGACTATTAACATCAGAGGTGAACAGCCAATCCAATGCAGTGTTTGCAGCTTCAGATTTAATGCCATGCTCAGTAACTGTCGTTTTGTCTTGCTGCCAGATCTTTCAGTCGTGTTGTTCATAGTGTGGATTTTGCTGATCATATAAAATGGGACAAGCGACTGCCCCTGCTGCTTGCCATTCTCCCTCAAGAATTGCATCTCGAATGATGCCGGAACACCTCTGCTGTGCTCTGTGCTTTCTGTTCTCTTCCTCCAAGGTGATAGAGCTAGAACAAGGTTGTGGTGTTGACAGTGTTTCCAAAGGTGGAGCAGATGGTTCAGAATGCAGCATATCCTGCAGTTGTTGAACTGACTCTGCCCGCTGTCTCGGTGTTTGCTGCAGAGCTGTTTTTTCCTGTTGAGGCTGTGCTCTGTTTGCACGTAGGGTTTGTTCAATCTGAGTTTGCAGCTGTTGCACGAGCTGCTCTATTTGTTGTTGCCATTCCAGTAGCTTTTTCTTTGATGTATCATTGTCATTAATTGGCTCTGCTCCTGCTGAAGGCCATCCATCATCGGAGTGCATAGAGATATCATCATCTGGAGGGAGCAGAATGTCCTGCGGTCTTCCCCAGTGAACAGTAGATGGCATCGAAGGGTAGATCTTTGGTTTGCACGTTGTGGTTCTTGTTTCTGCTGACGTATCAGGCTCCGCCTGGCTGGAGCTGGTGCCCGCTCCTTCCGGGGGAGCCATCATTTCTACATCCGCGTCCGGCAGGGTAACTTCCAGCTTAGGCTCCGCCGGTGCGGCCGGAGTCTGAGAGGGCGCCGCTGACGTGGATGCAGCCACGTCGGAGCACCCCTGAGATTTTAAAAGTTCCGACACGGTGCTACACTGCCTCCCTGTGAGCCCCTTCACTGGCCGAACGTGTCCAACCCCGAAAAATGCACCCAGACGGCTAATGGATGTGGCAGGAGGTGACCACAGCGCGTCCGTCTCGGGCCGCGCCACGGCTTCTAAAGCAGCTGCTGCGACCGAGGACTCTGCCTTCATATCCCTTAAGGTATTTAACACAATTTTCTATACTGAACTGAGCGCTATTACGTCTTTACTCTTTCCCGTGATTGCCGTTTCTCACATCAGATTCCCTATATCCGTCCATTCCTCTACCGCAAAGAGCAGTGGGGGCACTGCCAAATGCCCGTGATTTCTCGTCCATATAATGAGCTTATCCAGGTCCTTTTCCCTGGCTGCTTTGCCTCGTTTAACGAGAATACTAAGAAGCAGTTTTTTAGCTGCCGCGAACTCCGTTTCCATTTTCCACGCGGCCATGGCGGGGGGAGTGTAGTGACCCCTCACTTACTCCTCCGCCTTTCGGACTCCCCCAGCGACCTGCCCCCCTTTTTCTGCGGGTCACCTACCCGGTGCCGATCCAAGGCAGCGTCTATCTGCTCTCAGATCCGCTCCACCAACCTCGGTCCAAGGCCTTGTCCCACCATGCGTGGACTCACCGAAGCCCCCCTGCCTGCAGGGTCCCGTTCGAGCACCAGATATTGAGAGACCGCCAGCTATCCACAACCCTTCAAAGAAGTAAACGTGAACACTGTTTATTTCTATTATTAACACACCTTTTATAGGGTTCTAGAGGGTCCGCAGGCAAAGCAAGCTACTATTGGCTAATACACACAAGTTTACATTTTTTCTCTTATACACAAGAATATTGTTTTGCTTTACTCTCTCTTCTGCAGGAAAGTTTCAAGGATTTTAGCCTTTAATACACGACTTATTCCAGAGGCTGGTTTGTGCAGACAGGCTTTTACTAATATATCATGTTCACCTTCTGCTAAAAAACTCTCTATACTGCCCCATCAGCCGCAGAAGACAGCAACTGCATTGTTTGAGCTGATAGCTGGTTTTGATAAACAAATGCCCGCAACGGTGTTTGCAATTGATGGGTGCAGATCCTGCAAAGACTGTGCTCCCGGTAACGCATGAGGACTTTGACTGGAGCTTTGCGAACACTGTTTCCATGCAAAGTGCTCTGGAGAATTTTTCTGGGCGGATCACCTATCATCTGCCCAGTCATAAGTTGTTGCAAGTGGCAAACTTCACTGACCTTTCTTTGCGGCCCAAACATAGTCAGGAGCCTGTGCAAGGACCCACTGCTTTTACTGATGGTTCGGGGAGGACTGGAAAGGCCATTGCTACCTGGAAGGATGGATCTGAGTGGCAGGTTTTGGAGAGTCGTGAGGCTGGGTCAGCCCAATTGGTGGAATTATGGGCTGCCGTCATGGCATTTCAGAAGTTTTCCCAGGCACCTTTCAATTTGGTCATGGATTCTGCCTCCCTGACCAAATTGAAAGTCATTGAATGGATGGGCCATCATGATGACTCAGATGCAGATGGCGTGGGTGACCACCCCGATGGCCCATCCACGAGCAGGTATTGATGCTCGACACGTTTTCACTTTTATTTTTTTTTAATAACAAAAGGGTGAGATTTCACCCTGAAATTACAGCCTTCTGATTGTATGGAGCATTGTTTATTTTTCCTATTATTTTTCCTTTTGATTGTTTAGAATGTTGTTAGCTTCTTTGTTCATTTTCTTTTCTTTTTCTTTTTTTAAAAACAAAAACGGTGAGATGTCGCCCTGATAACTCAGTTTTTCGATCTGGTTGACATAGTTTCTAAAGACTTTCCCAGGACAGTAACTGTAAACATAGTTTTGTATACATTCTTTCTGATACACATCTTTTGATGGACATCTCTCACAGCCAGTGTGGTTGGGAAGGTGTTAACCTGACTGTCCAATCCCTGGCCGTGGTCAGAAACCTATAAATTCTGAGAGAAAAAATGAAGTTCTCTCCTTCCTTCACCACACCTCGAGCTGTGTCCGTGTGACTCATTTCGTGTCCAGCAGCAACAAAGAGAGGCGTGAGAATATGTGAAAGAAAAAACTCTTTAGACATAAAGGTCAGTGGAGAAGGAGGGGCAGGAGAAGGTACATGAACCAGAGCTGAGATTCCCCTGTAGCCTGTGGTGGAAACCATGGTGAGGCAGCTGTGCCCTTGCAGCCCATGAAGGACCACAAGGATGCAGAGATCCACCTGCAGCCTGTGGAGGAGACCTGTTTCAGTGCCTCACTGTTGCCTTTCTCCTAACATGGAAATGAAACTTGAGATAAATTTAGTAAGGAGGTAATATAAAAGAGGATCTTTATTTTAAGGCCTTCAGAGGTAGTTATAGAAAGATGCCTGTAGAGAAACATTTCAACAGAGCAAAAGCATGATATTTTAGTAAAAGCCTGTCTGCACAACCCGGCTTTAAATCCAGGCGACAATATTAAAAGCAGTGTTCTTGAAAATCTCCTGGAACAGCGAGAATAAAGAAAAATATGGCATTGTGTACTGGAGAAAGAATGTAAAACAATATGTATTAACCAGTAGTAGCTTGCTAAGCCCGCGGACCCTGTTGGACCCTATAAAAGTGTGCTAAAGATAGAAATAAATGACATTTGCTATACCTCTATGAGAACTCAGTGAATAGTCTAAGCGGTTTTCCATTATATGTACTGTGAGTCTGTCAGGATTATGGAAGTAATATATCTACAATCATAAGGTATTAAGTCATAATTGTTGAATGTGCCTCTCAACAGTTGTTTGAAATATGGAGAATTTAATCCACTGTCTTTTATGGCTTGCATTTATTGAGAGACCGCCAGCTCTTCACCAGTCTTCACAGAAGTAATTGTGAATGCCACTTTATTTCTATCTTTAGCACACTTTTATAGGGTTCTACAGGGTCTGCAGGCAGAACAAGCTACTATTGGCTAACACACACAGTTTACATTTTTTCTCTTACACACAGGGATATTGTTTTGCTTTACTCTCTCTTCAGCATGAAGGTTTCAAGGACTTTAGCTCTTAATATCACGACTTATTTCAAAGGCTGGTTTGTGCATACAGGCCTTTACTAATATATAAAATATAGCAACAAATCCCCCTTTCTCTTTTTGCACAAACCAGGCTTTGGATAAGATAACATACAACTTAGACTGTCGTCCCAATTAACATTATAAGTAAAGTCCGTCCCCCTTCTAGCACAAGAGACCTCAACCATCTAGTGATGCCCCAGCTGGCGAACCAACTTCCGATGGGATCACTATCTTCCTTCAGGGCATGTAACCCATCCTGTAGCTGTTGTAGTTGCTCATGGATGGAAGCTGAATGATCAGTAAGATCCAAGCAGCACATGCCTTCAAACTCCTCACAACCATGTCCTTGTGCTAAGAGCAAAAGGTCAATTGCAACTTGATTTCATAGTACTGCATGATATACACTACCCACATCGGCTGAAAGCTCACTTAACATTGTGGATGATAAGTTTAATTCTTTCCTAGTCCAGCAAGCGAGCCTTTTTAGGGTGGCTAAACTTTAATTCGTTCAGGCTTCGCCTTGACTGTTTGATGTTCTTCATTTTGCTAGCTACATTCAACAATTGATGTAAGCTTGGGTGGAACAAAGTGAGTTTCCCAAGATAACAGGGTCCTCTATGTGGATTAGCAGGAATCTAATTCCATGCTCTATCTCCACAGATTAGGAATATGGAACTAGGTGATCATTTTGGTAATTGTCCTGTGAGATTGCACTACGAATAAAGGCTTTACTTACAGTGGTAGTAACGAGATCAGCTATAGGGTTGACTGCAACCCAGTGCTGTATTACTTTGTTAGAATGACTTTTTGTCGGGGGTTCAAACATTATCCATCCACCTGAGGTATTGGTGGAACTTAACAAATCTAATTCTTCTGAGGGCTCTATGGTAGCATTGAGAACTTTGGTAACTTTTGCTTGCCAACAGGCTTCAAGTTGTCTTAATGTGAAGCCAACAGTGCGACTGCACTCTTGCAATATTGCCAATCGATTCAGTTGAGTCTCGTTACTAATTAAACCTTTAAATGCTGGAGGATCCCATTCAGGGACTCCTATGAGACAGGTGCAAAAGGATCTCCAGGGGTGGCTAGGCTCAAACACATTGACCTTTGGCCAGTTCAATGTGCCAGAGTGACCCATATGTTCTGTCACTTTTGGATGTTAGTTAGCAGACAGTTGGTCATGACTATACACAACACAATTACCATAAGCATTTTACCATGTAAATGACACCATATTTGCAAACTCACAGCTAAAACTTCAATTGTTAAATGAACTTTCAAAGATGCTTACACTACCTCTTGAAGGGGGAATGCTTATACTTTATACTAACATAACAATTACTATACAAGCTAAACACTTAAACTATTATCTAACTACTTTTAACATAGGTGCTCTGGTATATGTGTAGTCTAAGCGTGAAAGCAATTTGCTAAAAGGGTAAACACACAACTACAGTTTGCTTTATATTCAGTTAAATGGAGTCTCTTCTTAGATCTACAGAATTTCTCCAGCACGATTCAGTCCTGGAATGTTCACTGCTCCTGTGATGTCAGCTGGCAGTTGATCGGTGACTGAGGGCTTTGATGTTCAAGTGTTCTTCAGATCCTTCAAAATCTTAAAACAAAGGATACCTGAAAATTGGTAGAGACACAACATCATAATAACAACATAAAAGTTCTGTTGGCAACTGTCTGTATAGTGTTCAGACACAACTGTGTCCTGACAGGTCCACTTCTGATCCATGTCTGGAGTACCAAGGCTGTGTGGTAACTTCTCTGTTCACTGGATCTCATGTGTTCAGAGCCAGACAGTCTGGTCAGATGGACAGGTGACCTTTCTGAACCTGCCAACAAAACACAGACACTTCTCTCCTTGAAGTTAATAAATTACACTAATTAAATGCTTTTAGGGCATCCATTTCCCCCATTTTTCTTAAAAAAAAAAAAAAATGAGATGTACTTTTGTTATAAACATCAATAGCAACACAAAACCATATATACAATTAATAAGAACTTATACTAGTTAAAAATCAATTAAATCTTAAACATTATTAATAAGGTATATAATATAAAACTGCTATTAATTACTAAAACACTGCACTAGCATCCCATAGTTAGCAAACAAACAGAAACAAAAAATCATCAGTGAACAATTGGATAATCACCTCCGGAAATGATTCTCCAAGCCCACTTCAAAATTGATCCAGCTGTCATATTAATAGGGTCAAATTGTTGAGTCAAAAAGTGACTCAAATACTGATTTGGGACAGAAAATATCTGGATCTGCTGGCAAACATTCTGTCCAGGTAAAGTCAAGGCTTGGCCAGGGCCTGGCTTTAAACTGGAAAGATGCCTCTTAACTCATTTCTAAACCAATGTTCTCAATAGTAGCAGCTATGAGATGCTTACAGCATAGCAAACTGTTAAAATGCATTTGTACAAAGCAAATGATCAGGATCCTCAGGTACCAGACTAATTAAACCATGCAGCAGTTGGTTTAATCTGAAGCCTCTCCCATAGCAGTTGATCCTCAACAATGGCACATCTTAAAATTCTGGAAACACTGAAAAATAAGAAAACTATAACAAACAAAAACTGTAGAGATTGCAACAACCAATAGAACTCCTGATGAAGTCAAGGGTGTCACAGACTGCATTCACTTCTATCCACAAGCAGGTGTTCACCAGTGCTCCATCACAGCTGTCTCAGCTGTGGCCGTCTTCCTCACTCTAGGAAAACAACTATACTTTGCAGTTTAAACAAGTGTCTCCAAGAAAACACAAAACAATTTAAATTAAACAATATCTAAACCCAACAATAATTACATATGACGAAAGGAAATAATAAACTTAACTTTAAAAGAATATCTAAGTTAGAAAACTTAACTTAAAAGCATTCAAGCCTAAACATTATAAAACTTGACTATCCTTAATTCTATTAGCACTTAATCTATATTAAATGAAAACATAACTTAATCTTATTCTATTACTACAAAAAAGCAACTAAAAGTTTAATATATACCTTTTAAACACAATATAACAATAACATAAATTCACTCTAAAGATTATAAAGATGTAGCAAACACATCACAATTCTATGTCATCTAGCTTTGAGATTAACCCACAATAACTGCAAATGTTACTAAAAATACTTATTCATAATAGAAATTTGCCTAGTATATGCTTAAATTGGTTAGGATTTTAAAGTGTAGTTTTTCTAGAGAAAAACCACAACACAGGATTTGGCAAGTTGCCATCCAGCTTTTGTAACACTTGTCAAAAACATTAAGTCCAATTTTTAAACTAAAACCTAAAATCTAAATTGGTATATATGCAGTTATATGTGTTTTATATAACAAAAAAACTCACATTAAAATTCCCTTATTAAAATTGTGGAAAAACCAAACAAATAGATAATATATACTTTAACTTAACTTTGTCCTGTACAGTAAAGTTCTCTTAACTAATTATTTTTTAAACCACAAATCTCTTCTATAGATAACATTAATTGGAAGAAGGTTTTCCTAGAAGCTATAAATCACACCATGTTTTAACCTTGGATTCTGAAACCAATTATTGCAAGGCAACTTCTGTTAGTATTCACCTTAAACACCTTTTTTTTTTTTTCTTTTTTTTTTTCCAAACCTTCAAAGAACCACAATAATTTCTCTAATAAAACTCTAAAAACTGCAATTGCATAAACTCATAATTACTTAAAACACAAAACTAACTCCAAAAGGGTATACAAAAACACTCCGAAAACCCAATAAATCACGACCCTGCAACAAACCAGGCACCATCCCAGTGCCCCCCCCCAGAGAGAGAGAGCAGGGGGGTCAACCGCCCGCCCCGCCGCTGCTGCAGCTCTGCTCTTATCTTTCTTCACATTCTCCACATACTCTTGCAGCGAGGAAAAACGGAGAGAAAGAAAAAAAAAAGCCTCACAAAGTTAACTTTAACAAATGCAGTTTTTTCTCTCAATCTCTCTTGTTGTTCGCTGATAGAGGAAGAAAGGGCACGATTTTGCAAAAGCAGGCGATTTTACACGAAAAGTCTCTCACGGCCAGGTGCTAACAACGGCAATCATTGTGGTTTATCAGCTTCTAATTACAAGGATGAATTTTGAACTAGATACCATATAGTTTGAGATTTTTTGACTAGTTTGTCTCTCTTTGAAGCTGTCTGAGCCATCTGTTTCTGCTCAGTTGTTTCCGTAATTGTTCAGAGTGGCCTTGGAACTTTTCTTGCACTGCTTCTACCCCCAGGGTGCCTTTGGTCTCTTCGCCCACCTCGCTGCTCCCCCATGTCCTCCTGGTTCGGGTGGAAACCAAGCTAAATTTGGCTTCTTTTCTTCCAGGGTGGTAAAGATGGAACTTAAATAAGGTTGTAGTGCTAAAAGTGACTCCAAAAATGAAGCAAATATTTCTGGATGTATCACATCCTGCCATAACTGAACAGATTCTGTTCGTTGTTTTAGCGTTCCCTGTGGAACTTTTTTTTCTCATTATTTTCTTCTCCCTAACTCTCCCTCCCTCTCTCCAAGGGCAGCATGATAGGAGTGCTTCCCCAGCAGTGGGAGGTAAAGGCATCTGCCGCTGTGACGCAGGTAGAATTACTGGGCTCACAGCTTCAGCATATCTTACTTTTCTGTTTTTTAAGGTATTAATTACAATCTGCCAAGTTCGACCGAGAAACACAGTGTCCTTGCTCTTTTCCGTAATTGCCGTTTCCCATATCAGAGCCGAGATATCAGTCCGTTCTTGCACCGCAAAAAGCAGTGTGAGCACTGCAAATGCTCATGACAATTAGCCCATATAATGAGCATATTCAGGTCCTTTTCCCTGGCTGCTCCGCCTCGTTTAACGAGGATGCAGAGAAGCAGTTTATCTGCCGCCCCAAATTCCATGCTAGCGGCACGGCGGCAGGGGGGAAGGTTGCGAGCCTTCTACCGCGCCCCTGCCTTCGGACTCCCCCAGTGACTCACCCCCGTTGATTCGCAAGCCGCCTATCTGGTACCGATCCAAGGCAGCATCTATCTGCACTCAGATCCGCTCCAGCAACCTCGGTCCAAGGCTCCGTCCCACCGTGTGTGGATCCACTGAAGCCCCCCTGCCTGCAGGGTGTCCCGTTCAGAGCGCCAAATATTGAGAGACCGCCAGCTCTTCACCAGTCTTCACAGAAGTAATTGTGAATGCCACTTTATTTCTATCTTTAGCACACTTTTATAGGGTTCTACAGGGTCTGCAGGCAGAGCAAGCTACTATTGGCTAACACACACAGTTTACATTTTTTCTCTTACACACAGGGATATTGTTTTGCTTTACTCTCTCTTCAGCATGAAGGTTTCAAGGACTTTAGCTCTTAATATCACGACTTATTTCAAAGGCTGGTTTGTGCATACAGGCCTTTACTAATATATAAAATATAGCAACATGCATTAAGTCCTTGATGACATACTCAGTCAGAGGCTCCCATCTAGGATTTGCATTTTGCCTGCCATATCTCACTGGCAGTGCCATGATTTCTGTTTCTGCTATGTTGAAATTTCCTTCCTTTAGTGCCTTTTTTCCTAATATCTGCCCAATTTGTCAAATTGGCTTCATAGCTTACAACATGTCTTTGAGGATGTGGTACCCAAACTCTGCTTGCATCTTGCAAGAATGCTGCTCCTCCTTGACTGAAGTCTGTATTCATCCTGTTGGTAATTTGTAGTCCTGTATTAAAAGATATGGAAGATGCAGTGCAAGGATTCACCACAGGTGGCACTCCAGTAGGAGGCTGAACCTCATGTTGACCATGAGATGGCACTGACTGAGGGGGGTATAGGGATTATTTACAGAGGTTGAGTTGCCATCTGAAGCCATAAGAAAGTTCCTTAAACAGTCCTTTGTCTGAAAAAAGAGGTTCCAAAGGAACTCTCTTGAGTATGTGACCAACAGGATTGAGTGAGAGGAGGAGTTGACTGATTGTCCTATGGATGAAGGGCCAAACCAGGCACTTGGAGCAGTTGTGCTGTCTCGTTAAGGACTTTTGGGTTAGTGTCTTTTTCCCTTTGAACTGAAGACTGATGATAGGGAGGCAATTTTCTCTTGTTTGGTCTCAGTTGTTTATTCTTTTCTTATCAGCATTACAAGGTACAAGGAGCTATGTGCACTATGATAGAAAGGGGTAAAATGGCCAACAAAGATCCTTTTCAAGGTCTTTTATATGTCCATTTACCCAATTAACAGATGCCAACTAAATTATTTTTCTTAGTGACCCAATGACCCAACACCTGTGTACTGCACTATGGCATTCTTTATCCAATCACTTACTACCACCCAAAAACCTCTAGGAGAAGTATTGAGAGACCACCAGCTATTCACCAACCTTCACAGCAGTAAACGTGAACGCCGTTTATTTCTATCTTTAGCAAACCTTTTATAGGGTTCTACAGGGTCTGCGGGCTAAGCAAGTTACTATTGGCTAATACACACAGGTTTACATTTTTTCTCTTATACACAAGGATATTGTTTTGCTTTACTCTCTCTTCTGCAGGAAGGTTTCAAGGACTTTAGCCTTTAATATCACGACTTATTTCAAAGACTGGTTTGTGCAGACAGGCCTTTACTAATATATAAAATATAGCAACAATTCCCCCTTTCTCTTTTTGCACAAACCAGGCTTTGGATGTGACTCATTCTATACTCTTATGAAGACAAGATAACATACAACTTAGACTGTCATCCCGATTAACATTATAAGTAAAGTCCGTCCCCCTTCTAGCACAAGTGACCTCAACCATCCAGTGATGCCTCAGCTGGCAAACCAACTTCTAATGGGGTCACTATCTTCTTTCAGGACATGTAACCCATCCTGTAGCTGCTGTAGTTTCTTATGGATGGAAGCTGAATGATCAGTAAGATTCAAACAGCACATGCCTTCAAACTCCTCACAACCATGTCCTTGCGCTAAGAGCAAAAAGTCAATTGCAGCTCAATTTTGTAATACTGCAAGATGTACACTACTCACATCAGCGGAAAGTTCACTTAACATTGTGGATATTAAGTTCAATTCTTTCCTAGTCTAACAAGCGAGCCTTTTTAGAGTTGTTGAGCCTTAATTAATTCAGGCTTCACTTTGACTGATGTTTTTCATTTTATCAGCTACATTCAGCAATTGGTGTAAACTTGGATGAAAACAAAGTAAGTTTCCTAAGATAACAGGGTCCTCTATGTGGATTAGCAGGAATCTCATTCCATGCTCTATCTCCACAGATTAGGAATATGGAACTAGGTAATCGCTTTGGTAATTGTCCTGTGAGATTGCACCATGAAAAAAGGCTTTACTTTCAATGGTACTAACGACATCAGCTATAGGGCTGACTGCAGCCCAGTGCTGCATTACTTTGTTGGAATGGCTTTTTGTCGGGGGCTCAAACATTATCCATCCACCTGAGGTATTGGTGGAACTTAACAAATCTAATTCTTCTGGGGGCTCTATGGTAACATTGAAAACTTCGATAATTTTCGTTTGCCAGCAGGCTTCAAGTTGTCTTAATGTGAAGCCAACAGTGCGATTGCACTCTTGCAACATTGCCAATCGATTCAGTCGAGTCTCATTACTAACTAAACTTTTAAATGCTTGAGGATCCCTTTCAGGGACTCCTATGAGTCAGGTGCAAAAGGATCTCCAGGGGTGGCTAGGCTCAGACACATTGACCTTTGGCCAGTTCAATGTGCCAGAGTGACCCTTATGTTCTGTCGCTTTTGGATGTTAGGTAGCAGACAGTTGGTCAGGACTATACACAACACAATTACCATAAGCATTTTACCATGTAAATGGCATCATATTTGCAAACTCACAGCTAAAACTTTAATGTTAAATGAACTTTCAAAGATGCTTACACTACCTCTTGAAGGTGGAATACTTATACTTTATACTAACATAACAATTACTACGCAGGCTAAACACTATCTTAAACTATTATTTAACTATTTTAACACACGTGCTCTGGTATATATGTAGTCTAAGCGTGAAAGCAATTTGCTGAAAGGGTAAAAACACAACTACAATTTGCTTTATATACAGTTAGATGGAGTCTCTACACTTTTCTTAGATCTTCTACACAATTTCCTTCACAAATAGACTATGATTTAACACGATTCAGTCTTGGAACGTTCACTGCTCCCGTGATGTCATCTGGCAGCTGATCGATGACTGAGGGCTTCGATGTTTAGGTTGTTCTTCACATCCTTCTAAATCTTAAAACAGAAGATAACTGAAAAATTGGTAGAGACACAACATCATAATAACAACATAAAATTTCTGTTGGTAAACTGTCTGTGTAGTGTTCAGACACAACTGTGTCCTGACAGGTCCACTTCTGATCCATGTCTGGAGTACCAAGGCTGTGTGGTAACTTCTCTGTTCACTGGATCTCATGTGTTCAGAGCCAGACAGTCTGGTCAGATGGACAGGTGACCTTTTTGAACCTGCCAACAAAACACAGATACTTCTCCCTTTGAGGTTAATGAATTACACTAATTAAATGCTTTTAGGGCACCATTTTCCCCCTTTTTTAAAAAAAAAATAAAAATGAGATGTACTTCTGTTATAAACATCAACACAAACCATATCCACAATTAATAACAACTATACCAGTTAAAAATCAATTAAATCATAAACATTATTAATAACATATGTAATATAAAACTACTATTAATTACTAAAACACTGCACTAGCATCCCATAGTTAGCAAACAAACAGAAACAAAAAATCATCAGTGAACAATTGGATAATCACCTCCGGAAATGATTCTCCAAGCCCACTTCAAAATTGATCCAGCTGTCATATTAATAGGGTCAAATTGCTGAGTCAAAAAGTGACTCAAATACTGATTTGGTACAGAAAACATCTGGATCTGTTGGCAAATATTCCGTCCAGGTAAAGTCAAGGCTTGGCCAGGACCTAGGCTTTAAACTGGAAAGATGCCTCTTAACTCATTTCTAAACCAATGTTCTCAATAGTAGCAGCTATGAGATGCTTACAGCATAGCAAACTGTTAAAATGCATTTGTACAAAGCAAATGATCAGAAGCTTTAGGTACCAGACCAAATAAACCATTCAGCAGTTGGTTTAATCTGAAGCCCCTACCATGGCAGCTGATCCTCAGCAATGGTACATCTTCTTAAAATTCTGGAAACACTGAAAAATAAGAAAGCTATAACAAACAAAAACTGCAGAGATTGCAACAACCAATAGAACTCCCAATGAAGTCAAGGGTGTCACAGACTGCATTCACTTCTATCCACATGCAGGTGTTCATCAGCGTTCTATCACAGCTGTTTCGGTTGTAGCTATCTTTATTTCTCTAGAAAAATAACTATACTTTGCAGTTTAGACAAGTGTCTCCAAGAAAACATAAAACAATTTAAATTAAACAATATTTAAACCTAACAATAATTATTTATGACAAAAGGAAATAACAAAACCTTAAAAGAATATCTAAGTTATAAAACTTAACTTTAAAACATTCAAGCCTAAACATAATAAAACTTGACTATTCTTAATTCTATTAACACTTAATATATACTAAATAAAAACATAACTTAATCTTATTCTGTTACTACAAAAGGAGCTAATAGTTTGATATATACCTTTTAAACACAATACAACAGTAACATGGATTCACTATAAAGATTATAAAAATGTAACAAATACATCACAATTCTATGTCATCTAGCTTTGAGAATAACTCACAATAACTGCAAATGTTACTAAAAATACTCATTCATAACAGGCATTTGCCTAGTATATGCTTAAATTGGTTAGGATTTTAAAGTGCAGTTTTTCTAGAGAAAAACCACAACAACACAGGATTTGGCAAGTTGTCATTCAGCTTTCGTAGCACATTTCAGAAGCATTAAGTCCAATTCCTAAACTAAAATCCAAAATCCAAATTGGTATATATGCAGTTATATGTGTTTTATATAACAAAAGGACTCACATTGAAATTACCTTATTAAAATCGTGGAAAAAACAAGCAAATGGGTAATATATACTTTAACTTAACTTTGTCTTGTACGGTAAATTTCTCTTAAATAATTAATTTTTAAACCACAAATCTTTTCTGTAGATAACATTAATTGGAATGTTTTCTTAGAAGCTGTAAATCATACCATATTTTTTAACCTTAGGTTCTAAAACCAATTTTTGCAAGGCAACTTCTGTTAATATTCACCTTAAACACCTTTTTTTTTTTAACTTTCAAAGCATCACAATAATTTCTCTAGTAAAACTCTAAAAACTGCAACTGCATAAACTCATAATTACTTAAAACACAAAATTTACTCTTAAAGGGTATATAAAAACATTTTGAAAACCCAATAAATAATGACTTTTTAACAAACTGGGTATTATCCCAGTCCTTTTTTATAGAGGGAGCGGGGGGTGGACTGCCCGCCCTGCTGCTGCTGCAGCTCTGCTGTTATCTTTCTTCACATTCTCCACATACTCTCGCAGAGAGGAAAAACGGAGAGAAAGAAAAAAAAGAAACCTCACAAAGTTAACTTTAACAAATGCAGGGGTTTTTTTTCTCTCAATTTCTCTCTCCCTGTTTGCAGATAGAGGAAAAAAGGGCACAATTTTTTCAAAAGCAGGCGATGTTACACGAAAAGTCTCTCACGGCCAGGTGGTAACAACGGCGACCATTGCAGCTTATCAACTTCTATAAATGGTGATGAATTTTGAACTAGATACCATATAGTTTGCGATTTTTTGGCTATTTTGTCTCTCTTTGAAGCTGTCTGAGCCACCTGTTTCTGCTCAGCTGTTTCTGTAATTGTTCAGAGTGGCCTTGGAACTTTTCTTGCACTGCCTCTGCCCCCAGGGTGCCTTTGTTCTCTGCGCACACCTCAGTGCTCCCCCATGTCCCCCTGGTTCAGGTAGAAACCAATCTAAATTTGGCTTCTTTTCTTCCAGGGTAGTAAAGTTGGAACTTAAATAAGATTGTAGTGTTAAGAATGACTCCAAATTGAAGCAAATAGTTCCGGATGTATCACATCCTGACATAAGTGAACAGATTCTGTTCGTTGTTTCAGCGTTCGCTGTGGAACTTCTTTCTCATTATTTTCTTCTCTCTAACTCTCCCTCCCTCTCTCCAAGGGCAGCATGATAGGAGTGCTTGCCCAGCAGTGGGAGGTAAAGGCATATGCCACTGTGATGCAGGTAGAATTACGGGGCTCACAGTCTCAGCATATCTCGCTTTTCTGTTTTTTAAGGTATTAATTACAATCTGCCAAGTTCGACCGAGAGACACAGTGTCCTTCCTCTTTTCTGTGGTTGCCGTTTCCCAGATCAGATCCCTTATATCAGTCCGTTCCTTCACTGCAAAGAGCAGTGAGGGCACTGCCAAATGCCCGTGATGTCTCGTCCATATAATGAGCATATCCAGGTCGTTTTCCCAGGCTGCTTCGCCTCGTTTAGCGAGAATGCTAAGAAGCAGTTTTCTAGCTGCCGCGAACTCCACATCCATGCTAACGGCGAATGACGGGGGGGAAGGTCGTGACCCCTCTACAATGTCTTTGCCCCTTGGACTCACCCAGCGACTCACCCCCCTTTATTCACGGGCCGCCTATCCGGTACCGATCCAAGGCAGTGTCTATCTGTGCTCAGATCCACTCCACCAACCTCAGTCCAAGGCTCCGTCCCACCGTGCGTGGACCCACCGAAGCCCCCCTGCCCGCAGGGTGTCCCGTTCGAAGCGCCAAATATTGAGAGACCGCCAGCTATTCACCAACCTTCACAGAAGTAAACGTGAATGCCATTCATTTCTATCTTTAGCACACCTTTTATAGGTTTTTACAGGGTCTGTGGGCTAAGCAAGTTACTATTGGCTAACACACACAGGTTTACATTTTTTCTCTTATACACAAGGATATTGTTTTGCTTTACTCTCTCTTCTGCAGGAAGGCTTCAAGGACTTCAGCCTTTAATATCACGACTTATTCCAAAGCCTGGTTTCTGCAGACAGGCCTTTACTAATATATAAAATATATCAACAGAGAAGAACATGAAGAAGAAAGAAGAACGGCAAGAGACAACACCCTAAATCCTCCATCTTGTCTTCTGCTTTCCAAACTACTTTTTCACCCAGTGATTTAAGAAACTTTCTAATCTACACACTTACACTTTTTCCATCTAACTTTAACATTTATTCTCATGTATCACCATGAAAACATGCTCATGAATTTCATGTTATATGAAATTCAGTGTGTCGTTCTAATTAGGAACGACGAAAAGAGACTACACAGACTCTCATGGAGTCAGAACAGGAGAATCCTCTAGTTTATTGCTTCCGGCTAGTTTTATAGACTGGTACGTGCAAAGTACAGAAAGGAAACTCTTATTGGTTAGTAAATCACTACATCACCATCATTGGTCAGTGGTGTACACCACCTCCTGACTTTCTCCTGCAAGGAAAACAAGAGGACAGACAAACAGCACCTGGTAGTTGTTTTCTGTCTCTGAGGATTGTTTTGAAATCCTCCTATGAATTTCTCAGGCTAGCTCTCAGGCAGGGAGCAGTTTCTGCAGGCTCCCTGCAGCTTGCTCCAAAGCTAGCATCCATATCAGTGTTTCTTTGGATCCTAGAACTAAGTATTAGAAACAAGGGCACACACTCTGTATCTCAGACTCCAACAAGATTGCAGCCTGCATTTTGGAATTGCCCCCAAGTCTCTGCGTGGCTGTTGTGATATACCAAAATATGGATATGATCTAGTATCAATATCCAACTGAGATGGACAAAGAATCTTTAAGCGTTTTAGGGTTAAAAAGTGTATGTTTATTAGCAGTGCTGGATCTGTGCTGGGTGTCCCATTAATACGCATGGCCCTGAATACAGGTGAACACAAGCTTTTTATTTACAGAGGTATTGAATACAAATACATATTCATAACCCAGTTACCACCCACACTCCGCTTTCTATGCTAATTTTCAAAAAAAGCAATTAAGCATGCGTAGTCTGTTCCTTGAAATGGGTCGGTGGTCTCATTATGGGGAAGGGTCACAGAAGGGAGGAAGAAATATATCTCTTCCTCATCTTGACCTTTCTACTTTTTCAATGCAGAGTGACAAATGGACCCTTGGCTGGGCTTCTAGTTTCATGTCTTTAATGGGTTTCTGATTTGCAATTGTCTTATGTTCTTGAAGTTCCTTACCAGATTCTTTGTTTCTCTTTATAAACCCTGCTGAACAAGCATAAAGTTGACAGAAAATTAGTTATTAGCTAATGATTAACTTCTAATTTTAGCAAAGCTCCTCTATCTACTTTTAATTTTAGCCAGGCCCATCTATTTATTTTTAAATTAAATTTAGCAAGGTGGTTTAGATTTGCCAATTTCATTTCCCGGCCAACGCACCAAATAAATGTTGTGATTTTAAAGCAGCAACTAAAAAATCACTAGAAAACTTACTTATTTCTTGCTGTGAGATATGGATTAGACCAAGAACAAAACAGATTTAAAACTTAAAAGGAACAAAGAAAGTTTATTAATAAAAACTACAAGAATAATAAACCAGAATAAAACTTCCAGAACAACCCTTTTCTCCCCCACTACGCAACCATTCCCTTGTTTACATGACAACATAGAGACAAAAAACTTTGGTGGTTAAAACAGTCTCAGTTTTTGCTATAATTCTTTCATCAGTCTTTGTAGAGAAACAGAAGTCTTCTTCTGCTAATCTATGGAGTTTCTCACAAGAAAAGTATTTCTTTTATAGCTTTTTATTTCTCTGATGCCAGCTGCCCAGAAATTCTGTCATCAGTTCATTCCTCCCATTTCACATCACTCTGAGGTGTGTTATGGATCAAATGAGTCTAGGGATGTCATTTTTAAAGATGCGTTATTCAAAGGCAAAAGTTCTCTTCATCTGTTTTTGTGAGCCTGTCTGGAAACAGAAGTTTTCTCTTTGCCTCTTAAAGGCCACAAATCTTCAACTATTACTTCTTCTCCCACCCTGTTCCAGCATCTTACAGAATCACAACCACTTCACTATTTGCTCAAAATTCACACTTTGAAACACTCCATTCATCCCAATATACTCTGTCATGAATTAAAGGAGTTTTTTTCAGAACACTATTGTCCATCTCCATAGCTTTAACAGAAAAATATTTCAGCTTATTAAAGCATCTCCTTATTCTCTCTTCCCCATCTAAAACTTAATTCCTTTCTTCACTGTCTTTGATGGTTTTATGGTGTCTTCTTATATGTTGATGATCCCTCTCTCTCTCTTCCCCTCTCTCTGGGAAAAAAGGATTAATCTGCAAGTCTCATCCAGGTCGTAAAAGAGTTAAAGTCTTGCTCAAGCTGCAGGTGTTCATGGTGTCAGGTTTCAGTTCAGCAGCAGAAACTGCAAACCAAGTCAGGCTGGCCGGCTCCGCTTTTCTCCCCCCCCACCCTCCTCGGCCTTGTCCGGCCTGGTGGGGGGGGGAGGAGGAGGCCGAGCCAGAGCTTATTACCTTTTCAGAAGCTGGAAACTAAAAGAGAGCAATAAATTCCTGGACTTACATCTTAAAGTAGGTGTTCACAAGTTGATCTCACTTTTCAATGGTTAAAACTGTTGTCAGTTCTCAGAAATGGCTAGTAATTGGTCAGGAGAAAAAACTCCCGTCAGCCTCCAGCTGTTTCAACTTCCCCCAGCTCTCAAAGCTAATCTTAAAAGTGCAGAACTCTATATATATATAAAGCAGGCGATTGAGAATACCAGTATCATAAAGTCACCCCAGGACACAAGGCTTATTTTTAATTAAGGCCTCAGCTTCTTTAAAATCTTAAATTCTTCGAAGTTTATGTTTCAGTTGCTCTAGGTTTTCCTCAGGCTGGGCCATCCCCTTTGCCAAGATAGAGTTTTGGGAGGCTTGTACAGATTCTGCGGTGTGTGGTAGTTCTGCAGCTGGCTGGAATGAGCCTGCCTGTTCTTTATCTGAGCCAGTATTGATATGTGGATAGAAAAAGAACTCTATAACTCGCAGAGTAGTTATGAGTAGGTATGAATTTATTCAATGCTGGGGTGCATGGGGGATATCTCCTCCGAAAAGCATGCACACTTTTTGAGGTTTGGCTTTCTCCTTTTATCCCTTACAAACTAGGATTTCACATTATGCTTAATACATATTCATTTCCTAACCCCACCTGTTTTTCTTTTATATTACAATTAGCTCCACGCTCCTTTGCAGCTGCGCATTGGCCGTTTCTGGTCAGTTCAGTGGTCGTCTGGGGAGGGTCTTTGGGATCAGCAATTTTCTCTTTAGTTGAACTCTTTACGTTGTCTTTCACGCATGCCTCTTTCAGTCTTTTGACCACCTTTTGGACTTTGATACCGTTCCTTCCGGCTTAGGGGTCCAAAGAATCCCCTTATCCTGTGGTGCCTTTGTCTTTGCATCGTTTGTGTATTCTAGCTCTTTATCTTATCTTGCAGTCTGGCTTTTTTCCTGCTCTTGTGGATATGCTTTTTGTCAACCCCCCTTCTTTTAGTTAAGCATTTCTTTATGTTTAATTCTTAATTCTTAATTTCTATGTTTCAGTATGCCCTGTATTTCTGCCCTCAGCTCCCGTCTCTGCTGAGTTTGTAGGATATACAGTATCTTGTCTGGCTTTTACTGCCATGATTTCATCCTTTGAAAGGATTTCCAACACTCGGGGTGTTGTTTTCTGAGTCAGGTGTGCCCGATCCCCATGGAATGAAAGAGGGCAGACCCAGCCTTCTCCAGATTATTCACTAGGGTCTCCCATCCTGTGTTTGGATCCATAGTGTCCCCTGCCTGGGTTTCAAAGTCCCATTTAGTGGAAATAAGTTCATAGACTACTCTGGAAGCCGGCAGGAGCTTAGTTGCAGCCTGATCCTTGAGAGTAGCCTTTTTACATATTTTCATGTTTATCTTGTCCCACAGGCTTGGGGTAAAGATTTTCTTTAGATCCATCTTAGGAAATTGTTCCTGTATCCAGGATAATAGGCTTTTAAGCTCATCCATGGATACAAGGATTGGATGTTCCCTGATCATATTTCCCAAGAGAGTCAAAACCTCCCTCTCAGGTTTGGACAGTGTTTCCTGTTATAAATACACTCGAGAGAGTGTTAAAGTTTAATCAAAGGAAAGTTTTATTAATTATAGCAAGCTAGCAATAAGCAAAAGTTTTACAGCGCTGGACGGCCGGGAAGCGATCCCGCTTCTCCGTTGCCGTGCTTCCGTTTTCCGTGTGTCTTCCTTTAATCGGTCCGGCTCTCCGATGACGTGTCCTTTCTCGGGTATTTCTGCGCCTGCGTCTCTAGCTGTTAGGGATCTTCTTCTACTTTATCTTCCTTAACCTTTCTTCACTGTTCTCTTTAAAGGCTTAGCTCAGTAACTTTCTGGAATTCAAGGAACCTTAGCAAGGCCATAATAATTATACAAGCGTCAGTAACAACCTTCAATATAATCTTGATTTTACAGAACATAACATTACAGAGTATCGTATCTGCATGTTTAGTCAAACAAAAGGGCCTCTGTTTATCACAACTCTCCCCTTTTTCTATTCCCTACTTTTGTTCGCTAAATCTTTACAATTTTTTTACTTAGTTCTAAATAATCTTCCGTTTCTTCCCTATTTAAGGCTTCATATTTGGTTTGTATTAACATAAGGTGAGCTGCTTTTAACCTGCTTTTTACAATGTTAATAACTTTGTTAAGAATGCAAGGGCCAAATGTAAGTCTTAAGATTAGTAAAATTAGCGACCCTGCTATGGTAGATAGTAAAGTTGTTTGCCAGGGAGAATAATTAAACTAGGATTTGTACTAACTCTGTTGCATTTCTTGTTCTCTCTTTCTTTTTTTCTAGTCCTTTTTGTAATTTGGCTATGGTTTCTCTTACTATCCCGCTTTTATTTACATATACACAACATTCTTCTTTAAGTGCAGCACACAGGCCTCCTTGTTGTAAAAATAAAAGGTTTAATCCTCTTTTATTTTGCAAGGCCACTTCAGCCAGTGAGTCTAGAGAGTCTGTGAGGTCTTTTATAGATTCATCAATTTTCTTTAAATCCTCATTTACTGAAATTCTAAGCTCTTTAAGCCTCTGATGTTTATTAACTAAAGGATGTTACACTTGTTCCTAATCCCGCCCCTCCTATGCCTAGTAATACGGCTACTGTTAGTGCTGTGAGGGGTTCTCGCTTCACTAAATGGTGTTTTGGTATTGTGTATACATATATTCTTCAGAATGATAAATAATCCGGGGAACTATTATAACTTGTATGCAAAATTCATAGGTTTCATTAAAGGCTGTTACAGAAACACATGGGGTTACTCTTAAAGTGTTACAAACTCATTTAGTATTAGGTGCTGGAATCAGTCACTGAACTGGCTTGTGAAGGTCATTAATCTGTATTTTTGTCTGACATAAATGATTCTTATCTGGGGGCACATTTCCCACACATTTCCCTTTTCCAGTGACTCTAGATAATGTTATTCCTGGGGTGTCTTCCCTTCCCGATTTCTATAAACAGGCAGCAGGATTTGTGCTGTTTACTCTTTTTGGTTCTGCTATGGAGCTTATGGCCTCATAAAAGGGTGGGTTAATGTTATAGCATAACTAACATTTTCTGGTTAAATTTGGGTGTGTATCATTTAATACTTTAAAGGTAGCTTGTAAAATTTTCTAAAGAGCTTTATTTCCATATTCTTAGGGTGTCTCTACTGTGGTTGTTATTTGGGTGCTATTTTCTAATTTTTCTGAATGGTTATTCTGATTTCTTACTTTGGGATCTATTGCTCCTCACACCACTGGATTTGGTCTAACAGATCCCGAATCTTTGGTCTAACAGATCCCGAATCATGGGGAACCCTCTCTTTCTTTATAAGAATGTGCACTCCCCGATCCTTTCTGGGTTTCCATACTCTGAGACCTCAGGTTCGTCTCAATAACCACCCAGGGTCTTGGGATTGTGTAATATTGATGTAGTGAAATTTGCAAGTCTCAATATATGTTACTTCCTCTGAGGGGCCTATCTAGGGCTTTATACATCTATGTGGACTCTGTTCAACTTTTAAATACTTATCTGGGTTCTGTACTTTCCACCCCATGGAAATTGTTTCACAACCCCAATATCTACAGTAAAATTCCCCAGGGTAATTACAATATTTTCTGCCTGGATTAGAAGCTGGGCACATATATAGTACTTTACGCCCGGGCGGGATACGATTAATACTCTTCTACTTAATAAGAGAATCTAGTGTAACTTGAAAACTAGGGGCCCCAGAGGTAATCTGTGATTGAATAATAGCCTGGTCTTCCTATTGGATTAAAGACTAATTAAAGGGTTCGTAAGTCTTACTTATACAAATGTTAAATGTGCTAATTAAGATCGTAAATGTTATTAACTTCTTTAATGAGCATTAGCTTCCCCTGCTATAATAGAGGCTTTTCTTTTGTATAGTGTTAGTTTTGATTCTCCAAAAATTATTTCGCTGGGTTGTATCATTCCCATTCTTGTGGCATTTCCAGGACCATGACCTTTTGGTCCCATATATATTGGAGTGTTTCCCTCCACAGTTTATTACTCCTCTGCCTCTCCCATCGTCGACCCGGTTGCCACGGGACACGGGGTGTACCATCTTCTCGGCAGCAAGAGTATTCTTCGGGAGGGAAATTACTCCTTCTCTTATTAATTTTTGTATGTATTTTTCCTAACTTTTATGCTTTACTAAAGGGGTATTACACCTCAATTCCTGGAGCCACTGTCTGCACAACCCAGCTACTATATTTACTACAAAAGGTGCAGGTTCGTTTGGATGGTAATAATAATACAAGGGGTTAACTCTTCTTGCATAAATAGTCCACTACTCTTCTGATTCTGTCTCAAATTTTTTTGCTCGTATTCTAGTTATTAAGGCCCAATCCGTGAGTTTTCTCTGGGCAGTGTAGCAAGATCTACACACCCCTCTTGGTGGGTAGCCTCTATGACAGTGGGTCCACTAATGTTCTTTACATATTATACATTTAAAACAAACAAAAAGATAACAATTCTGACATAAAGTACAGCCTATTTTAACACTTCTATTATATATTTCTTTACTACTAGATGGGGGTATTTTATATTCTATATAAAAACCTTTATGAAATTTACTATTCATAAGTTTTTAAGCCGGTTAATAGTCCTTGGATGTTACTTTGTTCGGGATATCTTAAGTCTCAGGTTCCCAGCCGGGCTAACCACTTCTCAGTTATTAGTCTTTTGTGGCTTCACAGGTCTCTTTATACGACTGGCATGTGTCCACTCTTTCTCAGCTGTTCGAACTACAGAGTCAGTTGTTAATAACACTTGGTACGGCCCTTCTCACTTCGGTGTTAGGGATTTTCTTTCCAGTTTCTTATCAGCGCTTACTCTCCGGGTTGTACCTGAGAGTGTAGGGCAGTTGAAGATAACTCCATTCTCGGTCACTATTAAAAACTCAGAAATCTCAGTTAGAATAAAACAGTATCTCTTGTCACTTGAGGGACGAAGAGGGTTGAAACCAGAAATTGATAGATTGTTAAGTAAGGGACTATTAGAACCATGTATGTCACCTTTTAACACACTTATACTGCCAGTAAAGAAGCCAGATGGGACTTATCGTTTGGTACAAGATTTAAGAGAAATTAATAAACGTACAGTGGCACGGTTCCCTGTAATAGCAAATCTGTATACATTATTAAGCAAATTGGGACCTGACAGTCTGTGGTACAGTGTTATAGATTTAAAGGATACATTTTGGGCCTTGGTCTCATCTCTTGATGAGACTAGTCGAGATTATTTTACATTTGAATGGGAAGATCCAGACACAGGGAGGAGACAACAACTGAGATGGACACTATTGCCCCAGGGATTTACAGAATCTCTCAATTTGTTTGGGCAAGCATTAGAACAGATTTTACAGGATTATCAGACAGACCCAGGAGTGACCTTGATACAATACGTGGATGATTTGCTTTTAGCTGGGAAAGAGGAAGAAGATGTAAGGAAAGAGAGTATTAAATCATTAAATTTCCTGGGTCTAAAAAGATTGCAAGTATCTAAGGCAAAGCTCCAATTTGTGGAAGAAGAAGTAAAATATTTAGGCCATTACTTTAGAAAAGGGGAGAAAAAAATAGACCCTGAAAGAATACAAGGAATTTTGTCACTACTAATACCCAAAAATAAAAGACAGATACGTCAAATCTTGGGATTAACAGGGTATTGTAGACAGTGGATTGAAAACTATAGCAGTAAAATAAAATTTTTATATCAAAAATTGACACAGGAGGAAGTAATAAAATGGAGTTTAGAAGATACAGAAAAATTCCGGGAACTACAAGAAAGTTTAATTCATGCTCCTGTCTTGAGTCTCCCAGATTTGAAGAGACCCTTTTACTTGTTTGTAAATGTAGAAAATGGGATTGCTTTTGGAGTCCTAACTCAGGAGTGGGCAGGGAGGAAGAAGCCAATAGGGTATTTATCAAAGATCTTAGACCCTGTGAGTAAAGGCTGGCCAGCCTGTCTACAAGTAGTAGCAGGATGTGCCCTACTGGTGGAAGAAGCTAGCAAAATCACCTTTAATAGCAATTTGAAGGTAATGTCCCCTCATAACATTCAGGGTGTGCTACAACAAAAAGCGGAAAAATGGATTTCAGATGCTAGACTTTTAAAATATGAAGGAATTTTAATTGAAGCCCTAAACTTAATATTAGAAACCACAACTGTACAAAACCCGGCTGCATTTTTGTATGGAGAACCTGAAGGTGAATCTTTGACACATGACTGTATAACTACAATTGAGGAACAAACTAAAATTAGACCTGATCTGGAAGAAGAGGAATTAGAAAGCGGAGAAAAGCTGTTTGTGGATGGGTCCTCCAGAGTGATAGAAGGAAAGAGGAAAATAGGCTATGCCATAATAAGAGGACCTGATATTCAAGTTTTAGAATCAGGTCCATTAGACAAATCTTGGTCAGCCCAAGCCTGTGAATTGTATGCAGTATTAAGGGCATTGAAATTACTAGAAGGAAAGGAGGGGACAATATATACAGATTCCAGATATAGTTATGGGGTGGTGCATACGTTTGGTAAACTGTGGGAAGAAAGAGGTTTAATAAACTCTCAAGGGAAAGATTTAGTTCATCAAAAACTCATAATTGCAGTATTAAAGGCCCTGAGAAGGCCCAAGAGGTTCGCAGTGGTTTATTTGAAAGGATACCAGAAGGGAATAGACTTGAGGAGTAGAGGAAATAATGCTGCTGATCAGGAGGCAAAACAGGCAGCATTACGAACAATGGTCCTAAAAGAAAAAAAAAAAGGGGGGGGGGCAGGATGAAACTCTAGAACATAAGAATAGTGACTTAAGAAGTAGATTTACTAAGGAAGAAAGGTTAAAACTCCCAGAGACAGGAGCAATAGAAAACTCAGAGGGGAGGTGGTTTCTCCCAGATGGCCAGGAAGTACTACCAAAAGCCATAGCTCAAAGAATATTAAAAAAAATACATCAAAGAACACATTGGGGAGCACAAGGGTTAATAGATTATTTTGCAGCAAAGTATATGAGCACAGGTATTCGAGACTTAGCTAAGCAAATTACTAGAAGCTGCCTCCCATGTTTAAAAACAAATAGGAAAAATCTCTGAAAATTACCTTATGGAGGGAGACCCTTAGCAAAAAGACCCTTTGCAAATATTCAAATTGACTTCACAGAACTCCCAAAGGTAGGGAGATTTAAATACCTCCTGGTCCTAGTGGATCCTAGTGGATCAAAATCCTAGTAGATTTTCTACTCAGGTCTTTGCATAAGCACTTTCCTCTGGGTTAAAGGGGTTCCTTTGTTCCCAGGAATTTAACTTTTGTTTAACCCACTCTTCGGTTGATCCAAATATAGGCCAAAATACATTCTTTGAAATTTCTTTTCCTCTCCATATTACTACACAGTAATTACTACACAAAATCATTTTTGCCCTATCTTTATTTTCTGTCCCCGGGAAATGTTTCCAATTATCTAGTATAAAACCCAACGGACTATCTTTAGGTACCGGTGGGAGTTTAACAGGTACAGGAGGCTTGCTCTTCCCCTGTCCCATTCTTCCGGAGTGCCTTCAATCACACAATTCCTTTCGCTTCCCCTCGTTCGTGGCCCAGGTCCTCACGGGCCAATGGGAACCTCACTGATAGAGGGTCCGCTCTCGCTTGGGGAATCCGGCTGCCGGTTCCCCTCTCAGACACACACACACTTCGCCACACTCCGGGATCCCGACCCCGCCCGGACGGCTCCCTGTAATACTCACGCGTCCCACGTCCCGCGTCTTCGTCCGGACTCTGTGCACAGAATTTAAGGGGTCGACCGGTCTCCCTTTTGCTTATTGCCTTAATTTTAGTTTCATCGGTGCAATCGAGGCAGGAACCGGCCCCCCCCGGGCCGCTAAAAAGCGGGGCGCCTCCCGGAAGTGCCGAGAATCCGTCCTACAGATTGCATCCGAGTCACGGCACCAAATTGTTATAAATACACTCGAGAGAGTGTTAAAGTTTAATCAAAGGAAAGTTTTATTAATTATAGCAAGCTAGCAATAAGCAAAAGTTTTACAGCACTGGACGCCCGGGAAGCGATCCCGCTTCTCCGTTGCCGTGCTTCCATTTTCCGTGTGTCTTCCTTTAATCGGTCCGGCTCTCCGATGACGTGTCCTTTCTCGGGTATTTCTGCGCCTGCGTCTCTAGCTGTTAGGGATCTTCTTCTACTTTATCTTCCTTAACCTTTCTTCACTGTTCTCTTTAAAGGCTTAGCTCAGTAACTTTCTGGAATTCAAGGAATCTTAGCAAGGCCATAATAATTATACAAGCGTCAGTAACAACCTTCAATATAATCTTGATTTTACAGAACATAGCATTACAGAGTATCGTATCTGCATGTTTAGTCGAACAAAAGGGCCTCTGTTTATCACATTTCCCATATTTCAGTTCCGTTTTGACAGCTTACCTGACCTCAGGGTCAGCTTCAATCTTGGCTCGTCTGTCCCGCAGCCCACAGGAATCTGGTTTTGGCTTTCTCCTGCTCTCACCAGCTCACAGAGATGGCCAAGTTCTTCTTTCTCCTTTCTCCCCTCTGTCTGGGGAGTTCTCCAGCTTTTTGCTGTCCTCTTCAAAAGGGATCTCAGTCCAAAGTGCCACGCATTGGGTGCCAAAGTGTCGGGATGCGACACTAGTGGCTGGGTTCTTTTCCCCAGGACTGAGATGGATGAGAAAGAGGCTGTTTTCTCTTGTTCGGACTTGGTTGTTTATTCTTTCCTTATCTATATTACATATATACAGAGTACAGGGAGCTACATACACTAAGATAGAGGGGTGCAAAATGGATAACGAAGAAACTCTTCAAGGTCCTTTATATGTCTATTTGTCCAATTAACAAATACCAAGTAAGATATTTTTCTTAGTGACCCAATGACCCGACACCTGTGTGCTGCACTGCAGCATTTCTATCCAATCACTCATTATTACCCAAAAACCCTTAGAAGAAGGAAGAAGGAGAAAGGGACAACTCCCTAAGTCTTCCATCTTGTCTCTTACTTTCTAAATTAGCTTAAAAAACTCTAACTTTCTAACCCAGTGACTTAAGAAAACTCTATCTAACCTACACCCTCAGATTCCCAGTTTCTCTACTTAACTTTAACAGCTGTCTCCATGGTGTTATGTGAAACTGAGTGCTCTCTTGGGTGTCAGAGCCAGGCATCTCAGATAAGGGCACATAATCTGTACCTCTGACCCCAACAGTGCAAACCCACTAATTTTCCTTACATTTGTGAACTGATGCACAAGCATCCCGAGTCTGAAATAAAAGGATAGCGTTAGGAAAATTAATCTACAAACACCAGAAGTTTATGTCCAAAAAAAGGAAACAGAGGAGTTCTTTTACTTTATTTGTATAAAGGGAGAGGCCATGGGGCATTCCCCTGGGGTCTCTCAAATTTTTGGAGGGCGCAGCCTCCTTTTTATCCTAATTTCCCGGCCACATGTCTCTTCTCTCTTTCCCCATAGGCTGAGGTACTTGAGAGGTACAGACTTCCCGGAATGCCTAATACCTAAGATTCCCCCCTAATGTATAACCCCCCCTCTTAATTCTTAACTCTTGTGGAATTTATGACGTTTCCTCAGTGTCCCTTTCATCTTTCAGTGGAATCCATCCCATTGTTTCTGTTATCTCTCAGTGATAGATTCATCTTATCAGCAGACCCACAGCTTGTTTGTAAAGACAAACCTGTCATTCCTCTCAATAGGAACATGGGAAGACCTTATCTATAGAATATCCTGCAGGCAGGTAAGAGGTTAAAAATCGAACAAGAAGAGAACCTGGAATATCAGGAGTTCCCAAGGAAGTTTGAATAATAAAACATATGAATATGCATGAGCCTCAGGAATGATACAGTATTAAGACATACTCTTTCAAATCTACGGTGTGTTCTTTGACTGTATGCCAGGAGCATCCCAGCACTGGACTTCAGTCTCTTATTTTATTCCCTATTAAACTTTTTAAGAATCCTGGAGAGTTACTGTGAAAAACGAGGTTCACTGTTCTGTTAAATTTTAAAAGGTTTATTAGAAACAAAAATACAATAGGAGACAAAGACAATAAAGCAAAAGGTTAAAATGGCCTGGTGCTTGGCTCTCTGCTAAGAGCACACCTGCTGCTTTGGAAACACCCTTTATATACCATTTTTACTGCATAGACTTTATGCATATTAAAACTTTTCCAGGAACTATTTTACATGGCCACTCCTTGGGCTCACCTTTTTAGAGCATGCACATTTTTTGGCTTGTGGTTTTAATTCCTTTCTTATCATCTTTTGATTTGGGCTTTGGCTCCTTCTTTCCACAGGCAGTGAGTGTTGATAGCAGCCCGGGCCCCATCATCTGTTCACTGGAGGTTATCCTAAGTAGGCAGACAGTTCAAACATACTATATCAACTATTACAGCAAAGCCATTTTAACATTATACATATAGCATTCATCTTAATACTTGAGAAAAGCCAACATCACAATATGCATTTATAACAGTTACTCTGTTTTTCACAGGTTGTAATAGGCCTGATCTGTCGTTATTAAGAACTTGTGAGTGAGAGTGGTTTTTGAGGTGCTGGCTGCCTCAATAAAGCTGCTGTCCACTGCCAGAAACCTGGGCAAAGGCAGGGAATTGTCTAAACTCCCCCTGAAGTACACTTTGGCAATTTGTAAAGAAGGATGTTGAAAAGAACAGGCAAGGAGGCCCACTCCTCTTTAATGCCTTTATTGAGGTCAGGTCTAGGTGGGGAAGCTCAACCACTGCTATTCCCAGTGGACAACCCAGAGGAGGAGGTGTTCAGCTTTGCCACATGGCAGAACTGGGGCTTCCGTCATCACAAGAGTCCCTAGGAAGACACTGGCTCATTGTAAATCTAGGGTAGTCATGGATAGCAAGTGTTGTTTCAGTTATGGCGACGAGGTCCAGAACATCAGGAAGTTGCGCAACGTTCTCCCTTGCTCCTCAACATAGTTTGGAGTCCAGTTTTTGCCATGACTCACTGATTCTAGGGGTCTTTAGATGTTAATCCCACTTCCCCTGGGTGCCAACCCCCATGGGAGTTCAGCTCATCTACACACTGGGTGGTGTCATCAGTTGCCATTTGGGGGGGTGCTGGGAGCAGCAGAGGCAATATACAAGGCCAAGTGGCCATTAACAAGGCTGTTACAACAACATTGGTATTTAACAAACATGACACAACATGGGGTATTTTAACAAAGAAGGCACCTTATGGTGACAACATTATACTCTTCAAACTGTAAACATCTTTGTATACTACTCAGGAGGTCACATTTTACTCTTTACAGATGTTATAAATACATATTGTGATATTGGCTTTTCACAAGTATTAAGATAAAGGTTATTTGTATAATGTTAGATAGCTTTTGCTATGTCTTTTTCTTTTTCTCCTTCTATTAGCTAAAATTTAGGCGTAGATCAAGAAGAATTTTCAATGTTAGGGTTAGGTCCTGCCTGAACAAAGCAAGATAACCTCCAGTGAACAGATGAATGGGGCCCAGGCTACTCAACATCGTTATCAACGCTTACCGCCTGTAGAAGAATGAACCCCAGCCCAAATATAAAGATGATAAAAGAGAAATTAAAACCTATTGCAGTACAAAATGTCATGAATAAAATCTCTCAAGAAATCCACCCCAGTTAAAATACTGTGTTTAGTTATGTACAGTTAATGTTCTTATCCCATTTGTAAACCTTGTTTGTTGTACCCCTTGTTTACTCCGATGGTTATTAGTAATGTTAATTACTTATCAGTTTTTGAAGTGTTTTAAGAGTTCTTATGAGACATTCCTCTATCCCTTTCCCTGACTTCCCTGCCACACTAACAAAAGCAACCCCTTAAGGAGCTATGCCATATAACAAAGCAACCCCTTCAGGAGCTATGCTACGGAACAAAGCAACTCCCATGGGAGCTATGCCACAGAACAAAGCAACTCCCAGGGAGCTGTGCAAATGAATAATATGCAAACTAAGGCATGCAAGACACCAAAACAATGAGCTAACAAAGGAATAAAAGGACAAAGAAACATATTCTAGCAAGCTATGATGAAAGATCATCTTCCTGCATCACCTAAGCCTGCTTAGAAACCATCTTCCTGCATTACCATGACCTAAAGAGGACTGGAAAGGACTGACCACCCTAGACAATGAGCCAGAATAACGGGCCTCCTGGTTACTTCCATGAGGACAGAAGCCACAACTCTGCAGTGTGTGCTGCAAAGCTGAATTGTGCCTCCTCCTTGGAGCTGACAGTGTGGGAACAGCCGTGGTTCAAGCAACCCCTCGGGCCCCCACCCCAAGAGCTGAATAGCTAATAAAGGCATAAAACAGGAGTCTGTCTCCTGTTGTAATCCTTTCTCGGGGGGACCCCTCTGTCCCACCCCCCGTGGTGAGAGCCCCACTCGTCTCGGGACACAGGCGGCAGAGGGGGTCCTGGAGTGGATACAACACGGACTCAAAGTATCTAGACACAGGAGGCCCAAACTTGCTGGAGTAATCCCGGGTTTATTGTATGTCATCCATCTGGGGCAAGAAAGAGACCAAAATGCCCTGGGTCTTATCTCTTATACTAGGGGGTGGGGGTGATCGGGGGATACAGGGAGGTCACAGCCAATGGGAAGGGGGAAGGGAAAGAAGGTTTTCAGGTAGGAACTAACATTACACAAACCAGAGGTGAGTTTTACCCTTGGGAGACACCAAGATTTTAGATGCACTACAACAGTCTCCTGGCCAGTTTCTTTCATAAAAACACTCGCTCGCAGTGAGATACTTCTCCAGGGTCAAGCTGTTCAGGTATAAGCAGTTTATTATATGGGTAAAGAGAGGGAGAGACCTGTGACCGCCACCAGCCTCAGTGAACACATGGTCGGGGGGGGGAGAGACAGTGGAGGGGAGAGAGCGGGAGAGGTTATAGAGGGAGAGGGAGGAATCAAGAGAGCATGAGGGAGAGTGGAGGGAACAAGGGAGGCTTAGGAGAGAGGGGGAAACAAGAGTAGAGGGAACACAAGGGAGTTAAGAGAGTGGGGAGAGTAAGAGAGGGGAGAGAGAGAGGGGAGAAAATGAGCATGGGGAGAAAACAAGAGGGTGGGAAGAGTAAGAGTAAGAGCGCAAAGTTCCTGTTACAATACAATATATGTCTTTCTATAGTGAATATTCTAATTCCCAGTAACCAATCACTATGAGATACACCCCCTAAAGAATTTACATATAGCCTATAGGAACTACTACATTACCATATAGTGTTACATTTCAAACTCTAAAAGCTTTACAAATTCTTCCCTTGCTGCTTGACCTTTGGATTCTCTATCTGCAGAAGGACATTGTTTCATCATCAGGGATTCTCCTTTAGCTGGCTAGGCTATTGTTCTTTGGTCATATAGCAACTAGTACTCAGCATCTTATGACAAAGCAAGCTTTCATTTCTACTTTGATTCTAGGCTTCATATTTTCAGTATCTTTTGCTAAACAATCATATTCAAAAGGTTTCCCTGTTTCATCCTCCCCAACAAAAACCAAAATGCGCATGCTCTTGTGAATTCATTTTGTAAATATTGGCTTTTCACAAGTATTCTGATAAATGTTATATGCTATATGCTTTTGCTATATTCTTTTTTCTCTTAGCAAGTTATAGGCTTAGATAGGAATTCTGAATGGTAAGGGTATGTTTCATCCGGACAAGGCAAGATAACTCCAACAGGCAAGACAATGGGAGGACCAAGCTTTCCAACAGAAGGATAGTGGAAAACAGGCTATTATCAGCAGCAGGAAATGGAGAGCAAACTGTTATCAAAAAGCCGGTACCAGGACGTTGGCAGGGGGGAAAGATATGAAGCCCAGCTGCCCTCAAAGGAAGGATGAGGGGCCCAGACTGTTATCAACACTGACCATTTGCAGAAGAAAGGAAACCAAACTCAAAATAATGCTCATCAGCAAGAATAATGATGACCAGCAAAAATAGTGCTGAATAGAAGAAATAGAAATCAAACAGAGCATGTTCTAAATAGGCGGAACCAGGGTGGGGACATGCTAAATACTTCTTGAAAAAGTTTGAATATGCATCAAACCCTCACAGGAGGAGGGGATAAAAAGAGTGTTCCCAAGATACCAGGTGTGTTCTGGCAACCTGCCAGGGCACCCGGCCGTTTTAACCCTTTGCTTTATTTCCTTTGTCTCCTAATTGTCTTTTTGTTTATATTAAACTTTTTATTATTAAGTGAATCTCGTTTTTAATACTCTAAAAAGGCGGACCCAAGGAGTGGGCATGTAAAATAGTTCTTGGAAAAGTTTGAATATGCATGAAATCCATACAGGGAAATTGTATAAAAGGAGTGTTCCCAAGACACCAGGTGTGCTCTTGGCAGAGCCCCAAGGCACCGGGCCGTTACTCTTTGCTTTGTTTTCTGTCTCTTATTGTCTTTATTAAACCTTGTAAAATTTAACAAGAGAGTGAACCGTGTTTTTCACAAGGAAAAGGGAGTGTCCCCAAATCAGGGGAAATCAGACAGGAAATTAAAACCTGTCTCTTCAAACCATTGTCAGGAAAATTAATCCACAAACACCAGAGGTTTATGTCCAAAAAGGAGACAGAGGAGTCCTTTTTCTTTATTCGAATAAAGGGAGAGGCCATGGGGCATTCCCCTGGGGTCTCTCAAATTCTTGGAGGGCACAGCCTCCTTTTTATCCTAATTCCCGGCCGCTTGTCCCTTCTCTCTTTCCCCATAGGCTGAGGTACTTGAGAGGTACAGACTTCCCGGAACGCCTGATACCGGCGGTGATACCTTTCCCCCCCCCCCCGCCATGCATAATCCCTTCTTAACTTTTATAGAATTCATAGTGTTCTTTTAGTGTCCCTTTGATCTTCTACTGGAATCCATCCCATTGTTTCTGTCGTCTCTCACTGATAGTACACCTTATCAACTGACCCACAGCTTGTTTGTAAAGACAAACCTGTCATTCCTCTCAATCCCTCCTCTTTTAATTTTTGTTAATAATTGTCTTTACAAACTTTAGTTATCATTGACTTAATTTCTTGTTCTTGGGTCTTTTTTGGCTTTGCAATTATTTGCAGGGGCATCACTCTGTGCCCTTTTGTAGCCATCTCTGGGTCAGTAGGCACTGCTACTACCTGCATTCCTTTGATCACATGTTGAATGAGTTGTATGAAGCAAGGGATCATGCATGGTAAAAAGATTAGAGTTGCTACAACACATAAGAGGAAAAAAAGCATTTGTTTGACCCATAGGCCACCAGGTAACCATGAAAACATGTCCTATTCCCATCCTTTCCATGTTTGGACCGGTACATGGGCTAACTTTCTTATTCCTTTTGTTATTTGTTTCACTACCTTTCCATTGTCATCTATTTGCAAACAGCAGTTTGAGTCATTAAATTTTCCACACACCCCCCCTTCTTCTGCTAGTAAGTAGTCTAATACCATCCGATGTTGAAATATTGCATTTCTCATCTGAGTAGACTGGTCAGCAAGAAGGTCAAGAGCTGTAGCTGTCTGGTTGATTATTATTTCAAAGACAGCTTGCAACCTAATTATCCGATTTAGATTATAAATGGGTTCTCTGGCACCTGATATTAATTCATTTGGGTTCCAGGTAGCTGGTCCATAGTGTTGTATGATTCGTTCAGGTGGCCATTCATCTTTTCCCCACTTTTGGGTGCTCTTTCCAACCAGGGATGTATCAATGGACCGCTTTTCTCTAATTAGATCATCATATACTTTGATTCCTAACTGATTTCCCTGAACTTGTGGTAGCAGAAAGAACAATGGTCTAATATACCTCACATAACATATTCCTGACCAGTTTGGGGGTAGCTTGCGGTAAGCATTTTGGCTACAAATCCAGTAATGCCCCTTTAGAGCCCAGGTCTCATTAGCGAAGGGACCTTTCCAATTTTCATCATCAACTGGTGGGTCAAAATACAGCTTGCTTCCAGGGCCTAGTGGTCCACCAACAATAGTTGGCTCGCCATAAGAATCACAATATTTACATTTCTAAGCTCTTACATGAGGCTTTCACTTGCAATCACATCCCAGATCTGTTTTATTAGATCTGGACCAGAACTTACTGAAAAGGATTCGAGTTCCATTCCGGTGTTGCCATTTCCACTGATAGTCTCGGACAACATGTGTCGGACTTGTGGAATTATCTCGGGGGCAGCTTAAAAATAAAGGGTCAAAAAACTTATCCTTCTCCACTGCTTTACAGCCTTCAAAATCTTTTTGGTAATTATGGAAGGAACACCTTACCCAGCTACCATTAGTGAGTTTAACATGTGTTTGATTCCATCTGCCTTGATATCTGGAACAGTCATAAGGAGGGCAGTTGGGGGTCCAACAATCTAAACCCAAAGATAAAGTCCAGTCACAAACGCTCTTTCCTACATATGTGCTCCCTGTTCTGTTTAGGCAATAAATGCCTCTTTCAGAAGAATGAAGCTGCCATGGACTTCCTTCTTTGTCCCAAAATCCTGTTTCATTATGGACTTCACTCAGGGTGCTAACCCACCATTTAGGCTCGACTGGGCTGGCTACCCATGGCCAGCTTTCAGATCCCCCCAGCCCCCCGCAGACCCAACAGTTCTTAAGGTTAAAGGTTTTTGCTACTTGTTCTCTTAAAGTAAAAAAATTATTTTCCCACTTTAGACTCCAACTTAACTGAAAATATAAAGGTAAAATTATTAAGAGAAACATTCTAATAGTGTTACAATCTAATTTCTAATTTTCAATTTCACGTTGTCTTCTACACCACCTGTGGCAAGTGAAAGCACAGAAACAGTTTAGCATAAAGAAAGCAATGACAGCATGGATTGGCTCCTAGTGTCTGGAGATTTGAGAGTAGGGATGCCCATACAGACTATTTCAGCAGTCAGTCTGTGGGTAGGCACTCAGGGCTTCCCCCGATGTCGACGCACCAGCTACTGCTCCGGGCCACTCCTGCGGAGTGTCAGTCGCGGCTTCCCATCCTTCTCCTCCAGCTGAGATGTCCAAATCTCTGGAGCTTTAGAGACCTTGACCCGAGTGTGATGTGTCCACCCGTGTTCAGCTGTCTTGACGGCTGTTTCTGTAGTCAGTAACACCTGGAAATGTCCACGCCACTTAGCCACCAGGGGTGCTTCTTTTCACTCCTTAACTAGGATCCAGTCTCCTGGTTGGATATTATGCACAGCAAAGTCTAAAGGCAGGGTCTGTGTCAGCTGAGCTTCCTGTCGAAGAGATTTCACAAGAGACAGTATCCAAGCCACATACTGTTTTAGATATACATTACTTATCTCTACTCCCGCCCCAGGCTGAGAATTACAAGGATAAGGAATTTCAAACATCAATTATCTCTCCATTCATCTTTTCAACCTGGCCTGAGCTTTGGGATGCCAGGGAGTGTGGAGGTTCCATTGTGTCTCTAAAGCAGTCATTACTCCTTTAAGAATTTTTCCAGTAAAATGAGTTCTTCTATCTGAGTCTATTGCTTTTACCATCTCATATCTTGGAATTATTTGTTCCAGGAATACTTTAATAACTGACCCTGTGGTTGCTGAAACAGCAGGGAAGGCTTCTGGCTATTCTGTTAATTGACATATTATTACCAAAAGATATTTAAATTTCTCCACCCGGGGCATCTCAGTAAAATCTACCTGGCATCTTTGGAAGGGACGTACGGCCCAAGGCCTTCCACCCCTGGCCAGTTTCTTTGTAGCTTTGTTATTTGTCTTAGCACAAATTAAACAACCATCAACAGCTCGTTTTGCTAGAACAAAAAGACCCACAGCAACATACATCTTGAGGAAGGTCTCTGCCATCCCTCGGGAGCCTCGGCACTTCTCCCATGAAGCTGCTTTAACAACTGCGATGTCGGAACTCTCGGCATCTGCTCACTATCCCTTTGCAAACTAACTACCTCCCTTTCCCTCTGCCTCACTCTCCACAACTATCTCAAGGTCCTTCAGTGAAAAAGACAACCTTTCTGGCAAGGGGGCAGCCACTGGGAGCAAGGGAAATATCTTAGAAACTTCCGGCAACAATGCAGCTTTTTGCTTCTTCATCAACCAGTCTGCTTCTCCTTGCCTCTTTTGAGTACCCTGCCTGGTGCTTTTTAATGCGCATTATTGCTACTTCTTTTGGCAAATTCACCACCTCCAACAGGCGGGAGATTAAATTCTCATGAGCTAACGTTTTTCTTCTGCAGGTTAATAAACTTCTCTCCACAGTTTCTTAAATGCATGTATTACACTACATGCATATTTAGAATTAGTAAAAACATTTACTGTCTTGTCTCGATATAATTTACAGGCACTCACAAGAGCATACAGCTCTGCGTCTTTCTTCTATCACTCTTGAAGACCTATCAATAAACACGTTTTCTTCTTCAGGCCATGGAATGTCTCGCACATTATTCCTTGCTCTAGTCTGCAGATCTATTACTTGAATACAATCATGGAATTTGCCTTGGCTCCCCTCCTCAGGGCCATTCAAACAGGAGGCTGGGTTAAAACTTTTCCTGCTTTTAAATTCTAAATCTTCCTGTTCTAATAGACACATCTCATATTGTAACAACCGAGAGCTGGTCATCTACTTAGAGGCTCTCTTAGCTAACAAAGCTTTAATCTGGTGTGAAACTTTAACAATCAGATAACCCCCCCTTGTCAGCTTTCGGGCCTCAGCCACCATCAGAGCTTTGGCTGCACAGTTTTGCAAACAATGGGGCCAGCTTCTGGCTACCAGGTCTAACATTTTAGGAAGATAGTTAACAGGTCTCTGTGTTCTCCCATGCTCTTGAACCAAAATTTCTTTTGCACGACTTCTCCTCCTGTTCTCTTGATAACAGCAAATCATGCACATACTGCAACAACTTAACTTTTGAGGGTGGAGCAAACTCTCTTAACATTTTTCTTTTGTGAAGTTTGCTTAAACAAAACAGGTGACTTTGTATAAACATGATTTAGTTCAGCAGCAAGTAATGCTACTGCTTCAAGCTAATTACATTACATTTCTCTATTTTTTAGTAACTAACCACTCTCCATCTCAATTTTTTGCATCAAGTCCATCCTAGGTATATGGAGGTGACTAACAAATTAACTTCTATTAAGGAAACTTTAATATTTATAACATTTTATAACCTTTAACATTTAAAACTTTTATTAAGGAAAGAAACAAGATACTTTCCTTTAAAGTTTTCCCATAACTTCCACAGAGGAAGTGCATGACAAATACCCAGGCCTTCCATAGGACACTATTTTCACAAGGTTGTAGCTACAGAATTTGCTTTAAGGCTACAACAAACTACAGAGTGGTGGGCGTGTTCTCTACAAGGTATGACTTGCAGCATTGGCTTTATAACTGAAATTTGCCAATTTTGGCTTTTTACAACAAAACATACAAAAAGCAGAGGGGTGTGGTCCCCTCCAAACTGGAGCCATTCCGCACAAAACTTCATGTAGACAAATTAATTAAATCTTCAAATTAATTTACTACAATTTTTACAATTCTTTCAGAGAAAGATGTGTTCAAACTTCTGAGCACCCAGAAGAAACCACAATTCTCACAACTCTTTTGAACGATCAAAAAAATTCTTTAGACAATTTTCCCCCTCAGGGATAAAAATTAAGGTGAATCGAGAGGTCTTTGTTTTTACTAAGACACACACCTCTCCTCGATCCAGACTCACTTTAAAAGTTGACAACGGCTCTAGGTTGGTGGATATAATGAGAGCCTTTGACACTCTTAACAATCCATTTATCTTATCTTCTGGACTTTCTCGACAATCCAGCTGTTTTTGGCTTTTTTGCAGACATTGCCGTTTTCAGTGTCTTACGCCCTGAAGACAGCACACTGATCCTTTCCCAGCCGCTGTTTGGCTTGGGTCTCCCCTGCTGGGGAGAGAAAGCTTCTGCTACTTCCTTGTGCCTGATCCCGTCCTCTCTGTCCCGGGGGACCCCTTGGACCTTGCGGTTTTTCCCTCTTTGGCCTGAAAAAGGCCATCACCTTCGCCTTTCCTCCTTGTGCTCACTCTATTTACCACACACCAAATACCAGAGCCAGTTCCTGTCCTGCCACATTGTCCAAACAGCTCCTCCCTGCTCCAGTGTTCCCGGTGGGCACGGCCGGCAGCACCACAGGCGGCCAGGGCGTCCCGCAGCCTCAAAGGGCCGGCAGCTGCTGCTGCCCCTGCCCGGGGCCGGTGGGGTCAGGCACTGCCCAGTGCTGAGTCCCAGCAGCCTCACAGGCCCCCAGCCTGTGCTCCTGGTCCTGCTCCTCCACTGCTGGTTCCTGCTTCAACCACATCTCTCCACACTCTTTATTAACCAATTCTGTTCCAGCACACTAACACAATCCATCCATCTCCTGCTGCCCGTACAAACCACATTAATCCACATTCTCTTTTAATCCATCTTTTCCAGCTCTCCTCTAGACACCTTCACAGAACTCAACACAAATGAATTTTCTAAGGTGGCCATATAAGTCCATTTGGCAACTTATACTCTGGCCATACATAATAACAATATTTCACCATCATCTCTATAGTTACTTCTGTGTGAATGCATAATCTGTCCCAAGATCTCAGCATTCTCCCCAAGGGACTCTCCGGGGGTATTGTGGGATCGTCATCCCTTTTGCCGAGACCCCTTCCCGGCTGTACCCTTGCAACCCTCCATGGGTGCCCTGTTTAGCCTGTGCTACCCTCCATGGGTGCCCTCCCAGGCTTGCCTGTGCTACCCTCCATGGGCGCCCTGTTTAGCCTGTGCTACCCTCCCTGGGTGCCCTCCCAGGCTTGCTCCCCGAAGATCCCATTTTACTCACCGGTGAGATTTTCAGTGGTCCTTCCCTGTGGACTCTTCACGGACCCCCCTGGTCCGCCACTCGTCTGTCTCCTGGACAGTCTCGGGAACCCAATCGATCGCCCGGTGCTGGCCGCCACCAAGGGGAGCTGATCACCGAAACTGGGTGAGGCGCGCCTTCAGCTCCACTCACTGCCTGCCGCCCCGGACGGTGGAAATATCCCGGACGAGCCCCCAAAAATTGTCAGGAAAATTAATCCACAAACACCAGAGGTTTATGTCCAAAAAGGAGACAGAGGAGTCCTTTTTCTTTATTCGAATAAAGGGAGAGGCCATGGGGCATTCCCCTGGGGTCTCTCAAATTCTTGGAGGGCGCAGCCTCCTTTTTATCCTAATTCCCGGCCGCTTGTCCCTTCTCTCTTTCCCCATAGGCTGAGGTACTTGAGAGGTACAGACTTCCCGGAACGCCTGATACCGGCGGTGATACCTTCCCCCCCCCCCCCCCCGCCATGCATAATCCCTTCTTAACTTTTATAGAATTCATAGTGTTCTTTTAGTGTCCCTTTGATCTTCTACTGGAATCCATCCCATTGTTTCTGTCGTCTCTCACTGATAGTACACCTTATCAACTGACCCACAGCTTGTTTGTAAAGACAAACCTGTCATTCCTCTCACCATTAAGCTCATGACCCTAAGTGAAGATGAAGAATTCCCCTGAAGGGGAGAGGGGGAGTCATCCTCACCTGAGCCCCTGGTTACATTATTGACGGGTAATGAAAAGGTAAATATTTTAATAGATACAGAAGCAACTTACTCGGTACGTAATACGTGGAGCAAAACTTAGCTTGGAACCTCTAAGTGTTGTGGCTGTTTGAGGTTAGGATTTTTCCCTTTTTAAATTTTTTTTCCTTTCTTTCTTTCTGGGAATTTTGTCCCATTTGTTGCTAAGAGACAATAATGACTGGTACTTAAGAGAGACAAAAGATGCAGCCAAAGGGGAGGGGTAGGAGTGCAGCTGGAGGCACTATCTTAGCTGGGGGGCTTTGTCTTGGGAAGGGCAGAGATACCGGGAGATTTTGGCTGGGGAGTGAGGGGCTGGACTTGGCTTCTGTCTTTCTTTTTTTCATTCTCTCAGGGAATTTTGTCCCATTTGTAGCTAAGAGACGAAAACGACCAATACTTAAAAGACCAAAAGACATGGCTGAGGGGAGGAGGAAGGGGTGGAGCTGGCTGCATTCTCTGAGAGGTTTCTCTTGGGAAGGGCAGACATACCAGGAGACTTTGGCTGGGGGCTGAGGGGCTGGGCTCAGCTTCTCTCTCTCTTTCTCCCTCTCTCTCTCTCTCTTTCTCCCTCTCTCTCTCTCTCTCTCTCTGTCGCTCTCAGGATTGAAGGGGAGACAGGCTGTGGTTGCTGTGGGAATAATTCACCACCACTGTGGAGCCTCATCAGCTACTGTCTTCTAGCGTGAGTGAGGCTCTGCTCGTACGAGCGCCCATTACAGTGGGACCTTATTAACACCATACCTCACTGGAAAGGACCCTCTCCATCTACTCGGGTGCCTCAGGGAAAATCCCAGCACCCTGAGCCCCCTCCCCCCTCCAAGCGAGCCTCCCCCGGCAGTGTTCAGGAGTCTGGCTACTGCTGCTGCCCAGTCCCACTGTGGTTTTTTTACTACACTGTAACCCAGCACCTCCTGCCTAGTGGGTCACCCTGTGGCTCCTGCTATAGATGCAGAGTTTCTGCTACATTTCGTTTGCTACCCTGGGTTTGCCTGCCTCTGCCATTCCAGCCGCTGCTCTGAGGTTCCCACTACAGCCCGTTTCGCCATCTGGAGAGGCACTGGGATTGGCTACCCTTGTGAGATTGTAAAGGAAGCCCTTTTTATCCCTCCCAGCGGTGTGCCTACCATTACCCACACGAAGAGGCATCTGAGCTCGTGCCACAGTGCCCTCTGCAGCCGTGGGGAATCATCGCACCTGCCCTGCCCAGCCGGGAGCAATCAGTGCCCCTGCCAGCTGTGACCATAACTACACCAAAGGGGAAGGTGCTTGACAGCCAAGAAAAGGCTGTTACTGGGTGTCTTGGTTCGAAAGACCGGTGTCTGCTATGGAAGGTGAGAACTTTCCTTGGAAGGGAGAATATGACCCCCTTTCCTCCAAACTATTATAATGTTAAAATTAAGGGCTTTCAGGCAAACATTTGGGAAAAGGAATAACAGTTCTTTACTAGTATGTTGCAGTGTGTCCTGGCAGGCAGGGAGTGTGGGGTTACAGTGTAGTGAAAACCCCAGAGTGGGGGCAATGAAGCGGTGGGGCTGGGCAGGGGCAACTTGGTTCCTGAAGCAGGAGAGACCCCCTCAGAGGGGGAATGCTTGAGGTCCCAGGCTTTCTCCTGAGGCACACAAGTAAATGGTGAGAGTCCTTTCCAGTGAGGTAGGGTGTTAATGCAACATGAACCCAGCAGGAACATGACAGAATGAAGATGAGAGGACAGAAAAGGGACTATGAAAGATACTTTTAGTTTGAATAATTGTTATAAATACATATTATAATATTGGCTTTTCACAAGTATTAAGATGAATGTTATATGTATAATGTTAGAATGGCTTTGCTGTGTGAATGTAGTTTTTTCTCTCCTGCTATTAGCAAAAATTTAGGCATAAGTGGTAATAGTCGATACAGTATGCTTGAACTGCCTGCCGGTTAGGGTAACCTCCAGTGAACAGATGATGGGGACCTGGCTGCTATCAACACTCACTGCCTATGGAAAGAAGGAGCCAAAGCCCAAATTAAAAGATGATAAGAAGGGAATTAAAACCGCAAGCCAAGAAATGCGCATGCTCTAAAAAGGCAGATCCAAGGAGTGGCCATGCAAAATAGTTCCTGGAAGATGTAAACTAGTTAATGGAAAAGTTTGGATATGCATAAAGTCTATGAATATGCATCAAGTTGATGCAATCAAAATGGTATATAAAGGGTGTTTTCAAAACACCAGGTGTGCTCTTGGCAGAGTGCCAAGCACCCTGCCGTTTTAACCCTTTGCTTTATTGTCTTTGTCTCCTATTGTCTTTTTTTTTTATTAAACCTTTTAAAATTTACCAAAACAGTGAACATCGTTTTTCACAATGTTTCAAGCAGCTTAGATTTTCAAAGCCGTTTTAAAAGTTTTGTGCATTCAACTTGCTCCGAAATACTCCACTATTTTTTTTTTCTGATTTTTCTGCCTAATTAATTTTCTCTCCTCTTAAACAGCATCAGAAAATGAGAAAACAGATCACAGGAGAGAGAGACAATGAAAGCAAAGAGTTAACATATACTATCAAGTACAGAAAGTATTCTGTAAGTTTTCACATATATGAGTAACAAAGCAACATTCTTTTTCCTCCACTTAAAACAATCACATTTTGAAAATATTTGAAATAAAATGTCCAAAGATCATGCCCAAACTCATCAAAGTTTTAAACACAGCATCTTACACCTAGGAGAACACTCTTTATCTTTTTATTTATAAACCAAAGTTTGAAATGCCTTACATTATACTTTAATTTTTATAAAGAAACATAATTCAAGAAATGAAAGAACAGTGTGCCACTAAATCTTAAGGACTATATTTTTTAAATCTTTATTTTAAAAAAGGTTCTATAGGTATGATGAATTTAAGTTACATTTTTAAGTCAACTACTTGACCATTTAAATTATTTAAAATTAGGTGCAAAATTTGAAGTCCAGTCACAGATGAGGCTGTAGAGTTCTGCTCAAGATAAAAGAGGCCTACCTATGGCAGACATAACTGAACACTCACAAGTTAACTGAGTCTGACCCAGCCATGAATCCTGCAGATCTGAATGACACTGCTGATTAGGTCAGTTTGATCTACTTAATATAAACTCTTTCTTTCTAAGAAGAGTATTAACTAAAGCTTTCAGTTAAGCAATAAAACCTTTCTAATTAGCAACAACAGCAAAAAAATGACATGCTTGCTCTGTTTCAGGCACTTTTACGATCATAGTTTATTTGCTGTAAGTAAAAAGCTAGTATACAGACTAAGGGATCTCTTAAATTTCTACTCTAAAGTTATATACTATCTAGTATTCTTACTCTGAATATTAACCAAAAAAAGTTTCTAGACACCTGTAAGCCCCACCATAAATCTTCATTGTTATGAGAAAAAGAAATACATAGATTGATGCTTAATTTGTTCAATGAATATTTGCACTGTGAAACAAATGGGAGATAACAAGCAGTGGCAAAAAGGCAACACATTTTTTAAAAGACAAAGTCTTATATATATATTTTTTACAATAGTGTGTGAATCAGCATAATTTTATATAAAAAATTTAAATATAGCACAGCATCCCATTACAGAAATTTTAATAATCTGAACTGCAGTCATTACTTGCTAACCATTTAAATGCAACACCTACTAGAACTTTTTGTTTTTGAAGTGTAAAATAGATTGAGAAGTTTGAGACAAATATTAATTTGTGTACAAACATAAAAATTGCAGTCAAGAATTGTACTAGCCACAAGCCTCTTCCATACAATAGGGGAAAAGAAGAGAAGAAAAAAAATGTACAAATGATGATATGATGATAGAAAGCGGTCACTTTCTATACAGTAATTCTCAAAGACAATGCATAGACTTAGAATACCTGGATGGCAAACTCTGTAGACACTGGAAACAAACAGCTTTCATATACATGCTCTTTATAGGAGGCTTTTTTTTTTCCATGAAATGGCTAATGGCAAATTCGGGACACCAGGTGTAAAACTTGCAGAATACTAAGATGGGGCAGTTGTTAATTTACAATTTGAACTATATATACAATATAATGGAATGCATCTCATCCCAAAATGGGTTTATGAAAAAACTGGACCTTTCAACTCTAGCCTTATGACTCATATCATTTTAATGTAAACATAAGTATGCAAGAGACTTTCATGAAAAGTAAAATTTATGGGGTATTTTACAGAAACTATTGAAAAAGCTGCTTAATGGCATTTTTGCTGTTAATTTTGTTAGATATAATTGAAACAACATCTGTCTATAAAATGTCTTGAAAGATACTTCAACATGAAGCTTTGGTGATTTTAAAAGGCCCTTTTTCAATCTGTTAGGAGTTGTACTGCAGAAGCATTGATACATGCACACATCTGTGTCAGCTGAGACTAGTGATCCAGCTGCATGCACGTTTCCTTCTTGAGGTATTTTCCATGTTAAACCACTTCAATAACAGTAAGATGAAAAATAGACTAAACAAAGTATTTCAGATAACTCAAAACTGAATAGGAATTAGAATGCCAATATGGCAGTAAAAACTTTTTCTGTTGTTTTTAAATGGGAAGGTGTTTTGTACCAGAAGAATCCTGTATACAGATAGAGAAGGAGGGAATTCACCACATAATTTCTATTAAACAAGAATTGATTTATCATGTGAAAAGGTACAAATTACAGAAAACATGAATAGTCAATAAAAGAGAAACAACTAGTTTACATGAAGGAAGAGAGAACACTTTGGTCTGAATGCAGTTATTTTGTGAAAGCTGCTACAACAGCCCATAGAACCTCATTCATGTTGGCTTTCATACATTCAACCTCAGGGTCTAAATCCAGAAGCTGCCGCACTCTCTTCGTGGCTAAATCATACTGCTCATCCAGAAGGGGGGCAAAAGCGTTCTCCAAAACATCTGAGGCATGGGCTAAATAAACAAGTGCCAGCAAGCGCTTCTCCATGCGGTGAGGGTTGTTCACCCATTTGTCAAGAACTGCTTCTTGAACCTTCTTAATGAGGCGCTGTTTGATGTTGTTGTTGGTGAGAGGGTGTGTAGTCATGTCAAAAAGAAGGAAGTTTTGTTTTTCTGTAGTCAGTACACCTTTTTCCACTAGATTTTTTGCTAACCGTTCACGGACATTTCGCAATTGGTAATGCAACTTCAATGGATTCCATGTTTCACCTAAAAAAAAAAAAGAAAAAAGCCAAGAGTCAGGCAAAGTTTAAGCTGTATTATTACAGTGATTCTCTCCCCCGACCACTGCAGAATGAGCTGTCAAATTAATATAGCTGACTATTCCACTAAGATATTGTGCTCATGTCAGTATTTAAAGTTTGGAAGAAATGCTACTAAGCCATGTTGATTAGAGATATGACAAATAACCACTCTTTTACTGAAGGGAAAGGAAAAAACCCACAAACCTCCAAAACAAACCACCAAACAAAACACCACACACAGCTAGGAAGAAAGAGTTACAAACAAAAAATAAGCATCTCCTCCAATCTTGTCCATTTGTCTACTTCCAGGCTTTTATCAGTTCAGAAGCTGGAAGAAGCTTCATTGCCATTCTTTCTGCCACAGAGATAAGCAGCACCTACACTATATGTCCTACTAATTTCTCTATTTCTTCATGTTTACATCCTTTTCTCCCTTCCTGCCCCCACTGGTTAAGACAGTAACATGCACTGTGTGAGTGTAGGTGTGTGCATTACACACAGGCACATATTGGGCACAGGCTTTGATATTTCAATAAAAATTTTCTCTAATGTTTTTTTTGTAAAGGCAGGAGAACTGGGAACTTCAATGTGTGTCCTTAGAGAAGGGAATTCTAAAAGCATACAATCAGTATCAACAACTACTGAGAAAGTTAAAGTTGCCAGGTGAAAAGTTGTTTGCACCTGTTGGGTTAATACAATGCTTATTCTTCAAAACCCACTGGCCTATGGAAATGCACAATGTTTATTCTGTAAGAAGAAAAACTGGAAAGCAACCAGCCCAGTTGTGCCAACTTTTACTAGTTTACCAGGTGGTTAGGTATGATTTTGGGGTCACCAACCACCAGGGACCACCAAAGAGACCCCCAGGACAGAAGAATGCATGCATAAAGGGGAGGGAACATATGTTAATGATTTTAGGGAAATGGTTATCATATGTGTGTTTATTCCAGGAAAATCAATGAATGTGTATGTAAAATATAGTATATAAACATGATTTTTTTCTGTACTCAGCATGCACAATTTTCAGAGGAAATATCCCCTTCTACATCTATTGTTGTACAAAACACTCACTCGCGGTGAGAGACTTCTCCAGGGTCAAGCTGTTCAGGTATAAGCAATTTATTATAAGGGTAAAGAGAGGGAGAGACCCATATCCGCTGCCAGCCGCGGCGCACTCATGGTCAGGGAGGGAGACAGAGTGGAGCGGGGAGAGCAGGAGAAGAGAGGTTAAAGAGGGGGAGGGAGGAATCAAGAGAGCATGAGGGAGAGCGGGGAGAACAAGGCAGGCTTAGGAGAGAGGGGGAAACAAGAGTAGAGGGAACACAAGGGAGCTAAGAGAGTGGGGAGAGCAAGAGAGGGGAGAGAGAGAGGGGAGAAAATGAGCATGGGGAGAAAACAAGAGGGTGGGAAGAGTAAGAGTAAGAGCGCAAAGTTCCTGTTACAATACATGTCTTTCTATAGTGAATATTCTAATTCCCAGTAACCAATCACTATGAGATACACCCCCTAAAGAATTTACATATAGCCTATAGGAACTACTACATTACCATATAGTGTTACATTTCAAACTCTAAAAGCTTTACAAATTCTTCCCTTGCTGCTTGACCTTTGGATTCTCTATCTGCAGAAGGACATTGTTTCATTGTTGCTATATTTTATATATTAGTAAAGGCCTGTATGCACAAACCAGCCTTTGAAATAAGTCGTGATATTAAGGGCTAAAGTCCTTGAAACCTTCATGCAGAAGAGAGAGTAAAGCAAAACAATATCCCTGTGTGTAAGAGAAAAAATGTAAACTGTGTGTGTTAGCCAATAGTAGCTTGCTCTGCCTGCAGACCCTGTAGAACCCTATAAAAGGTGTGCTAAAGATAGAAATAAACGGCATTCACAATTACTTCTGTGAAGACTGGTAAAGAGCTGGTGGACTCTCAATATTTCATCATCAGGGATTCTCCTTTAGCTGGCTAGGCTATTGTTCTTTGGTCATATAGTAACTAGTACTCAGCATCTTATGACTCAAAGCAAGCTTTCATTTCTACTTTGATTCTAGGCTTCATATTTTCAGAATCTTTTGCTAAACAATCATATTCAAAAGGTTTCCCTGCTTCATTCTCCCCAACATACATCCAGCCAAATAAAGAGTACCTGCTTATTAATGCTACATTCGTGTTAAGAAGGGTTTTTTTTTACTGATTTTTGGTAAGTTTTGGCAACCTAGTATAGTTATAACCTCTAGTTATAGGACCTAGTCCTGACATTCAACTGATCCAAGGGATTGCAGAACCTTCAGCCAACACTGAGGGATTCTTGGGGAGAACATGCAGTACCTGAACCAAAGGAAATCAGAGCAAGACCCCTGGTAAGATAAAGGCATTCTTTACTTTAAAGGTGTTTACCTGCACATAAGGTGCAACAAAAGCTTCACAGGGTTAAGTTTAAAGGTACCTAAGGTGGGAACAGAGAAGGTCCATTCTAGGAGCTGATAGAATAGTAATTGGTTTGGAATACCACATGGTTTAAATGGGGAATGGATCATCGAGTGAAGAGGGGGCATTTTGGAAAAATCCCCCCTGGGATACTGTCATGGGGTAGCTTTACCTTTAAGACAGATTGGAAAGAGGGGAAGTGAAGCTGCTGGTGGCTGATGGGAGTTTTTCGTCCTGACCAATTATCAGTCATTTCCAAGAATTGACAGCAGATCTGACCATTAAAAAGTGAATTCAACTTGTAAACACCCCCTTAAGAAGTACACTCAGAGCTCTCTCGCTCTCTTTGATTTCCGACTTCTGACGAGGTAACAGGCTCTGTCTTGGCTTTCCCCCCCCCTTCCAGGCCGGAACGAGGCCGCAGGGAAGGGTGGGGGGGAGAAGCAGAGCTGGTCAGCCGAGCTTGGTTTTCAGTTTCTGCTGCTGGACTGAAACCTGACACTATGAACTCTTGTAGCTTTCTAAAGCTTTTTAATTCTTTTACTGCCTAGATAAACATACAGACTACTCTTTTTTCCCAGAAAGACAGAGAGAGACAATCAACATGTAAAAACATCATAAAACCACCAAAAACAGTGAAGAAAAGAGTTAAGTTTAAATAAGAAAGGGAGAAAAAGAAGATGCTTGCCGCTGAAATGTCTTTCTGTTACAGCTATGGAAATGGACAGTAGTAATTAAAAGACTCCTTTAATTCATGACTAGAGTATGGGAGGAATAGAGTATTTAAAGTGTGGACTTTAGAGAAAAGAGAGAGTAGTTGTGATACTGTGAGTTGCTGGAAATGAATAAAGTGAAAATTTTAAAGCCTTGAAGGGGCAAGGGGATGGCTGTTTTCCAGGAAGGCTCACAGAAACAAATGAAGACGACTTCTACCTTTGAATAACTTATCCTTAAAAATGGCATCCCTGGACTCATTTGACCCATGCACACCTCAGAGTGGTGTAGAATGGGAGGAGTGAACTCTAAAAACTCCATAGATTAGCAGAAAGAGACTTCTGTTTCTCTACAAAGACTGATGAAAAGACTCTAGAAATTAAGACTGTTTTTGACCACTAAGATTCTAAAGTTTTTGTCTCTATGTTGCTATGTGTACAAAGAAATAGTCAAGTAGTGGGAAGTAAAAGGGTTTTCTGAAAGTTTATTCTAGTATTCTTATTCTTGTAGTTTGTTAATAAACTGTCTTTATTCCTTTTAAGTTTTAAGCCTGTTTTGCTCTTATTTTAATCCATATCTCACAGCAAGAAATAAGTAATTTTTTGTTACTAGTTTAAAACCACGACAGATACATATTAAAACATTGGGGAAAAATTGTGGGAGGACCTGTCTTAGTTTGAAAGACAGGTATCTGCCAAGGAAGGCAGGAGCCTCTCTTGGAAGGCAAAATATGACCCCCTTCACTCTGAATTATTTTAATTTTGAAATGAAGGGGCTTTTAGGAAAAGATATGACAAAAGAAATAACAGTTCTTTACTAATATGTATAAGAAGGCAAACAAACAACAACAATGGCAGCAACAACAAACAGAACCAGAAACCCATTAATAGCCTTCTCTTGGCTGCCAAGCACTTTCCCCTCTGGTGTAGTTCTGGTCACAGCTGGCAGGGGCGCTGTTGGCTCCCCAGCTTGACAGGGGGGTACAATGATTCTCCTACGGTTGCAGGGGGGGCCGTGGTGCAAGTTCAGCCATCTCTCTCACGTGGACAATGGTGGGCGTGGTAGCAGAAGGGATGTGAAAGCAGCTTCCTTTACAAAATCACAGTGGAAGCCAATCCTGGTGCCCCCTCTGGATAGCAAAAGGAGCTGTAGCAGGAAACCTCAGAAGCAGCAAGCTGGAAGGAAGGTGCTGCCCCTTGCCCTGCCCCCATCTCTCTCCCAAAACCCCGGCCTGGCTCCCACTCATCGTGATACTCCTAGAGCCAGGGACGATGGGCAGGGAGGGGAAGGGGTCAGTAGCCACCCCGGAAACAAAAAACAGAACAAAACCCCCCAAAATTATATGGGATAATAAACCATACCAAACACAGGACCCCTCACTCAGAAACAATTGGTTGAGTATTGTAATAGTTGGTAGCTGAAGTATACTTTGACATTTTGTATTGTAATAATTGGTGGCTGAAGTACACTTCGGCAATTTGTAAAGAAGGGGGACATTGGAAAAGGTATGGGGATATCAGACAGGAAACCAAAACCTGTCTCTTCAAACCATCAAGCTCATGACCTTAAGCAAAGATGAAGAATTTCCCTGAAGGGGATCGAGGGAATCATCCTCACCTGAGCTTCTAGTTACATTATTTCTGGGGAATAAAAATATAAATTTTTTAATTGATACAAGAGCAGCTCATTTGGTACCGAATACATGCAGAGGAAAATTTAGCTTGGTAAGTGTTATGGGTGTGACACAGAGGAAAAAGAACAGGCCTTTTATACAACTATTGCTATTTAAATTAAGAAAATGGTGGGGGACACACCAATTCTTGTATAAACCTGAATGTTCAATCCCCTTGTTGGGGAGAGATTTATTGGGAAAATTGAATGCTCAAATAACTTTCCAGGATGGGGAGATACAAATTCAAATACCCAAATCAAAAGCCACTGAGGCAAAGATTTTTATGCTACAGGAATTAAATGAGGTGGAAGAAATCCCAGAGGAGTTAGAGAATGCTGTAACCCCACTGGCATGGGCAACTGAGATGCCTGGATGATCAAATGTGGCCAAACTGGTGAGGATTACTCTCAAATCTGAAGCCAAACCAGTAATGCAAAAACAATATCCAATTGTGAGGCAAGGAAAAAGTTGGAGAAGCTTATAGAAAATTTTTTAGAATATGAGTAATGGAAGGAGTGTGAATCAGAATATAATACATCAATATTACAAGTTAAAAAGCAAAAAAGCAAAATGGGGAATATTTATTTGGTACAAGATTTAAGGGCCATTAATGAAATAGTACTTGAAATTCATCCAGTAGCAGCTAATCTGTACACACTCTTGACATCACTGAAAGGGGAATACACAGAAAAGGGAGTTCACAGTGCTCAGTTTTAAGGATGCCTTTTTCTATAATACCTCTTGACCCAGATAGTTAGAAATTGTTTGCTTTTGAGTGGGAGAATCCAAACACTTTTTCTGGATGGCCAGAATCTTTCCAATCTTGCACCAACAAGGCAAGGGAAGTCTCAAAAGTTTTGTTGAAATTAATATTTAATACCACTGGGAATGACTCTTTTAAGCCTTAAAAGGCACATTGTTATCAACAGATCATTGGGACTAGACTCGAATGTACATCCTTTCCAACCAGGAGATATGGTGTGTGTCAGAACCTGGAATTTTTGACCAATCCAGGAGAAATGGAAGGGACCATATCAAGTCCTCTTAGTAACTTATTGTGGTGGTGCATTCTCCCCACCTCCTCCTCCTTTCCAGGCTGCAGTGTGATCTGAGAAATACTTGTTAGACTTTGGCCTTGAAAACAGCACCTGGGTTCAGCTCTTTCTGAGCTTATCAGAAATACTGTCTGCTCCCAGGAATTGCTAACAAGCTCCTGTTTTCCTTATGATCAGCCTTGGAAAGTATTCCTCTTGCCTGAATGGCATAATATTTTGTCTTGGGGTGATTTCCTATTCCATGACCATCTGCTCTATGCCCTGAAATGTTTGCTATAGCTTTAAGGTGGGTCTGGGGGAGAGGGGAGCCTTGGGGCTCTTAGGCTCTGATGCCACTGAGGCCACATGGAGTAAATGGATTGCCCTCATCACACAGTGTGCCCGTATTGGAAACCCGAACTGCCCTGGGATTTGGGAAATGATTACAAATTGGCCTGATGGTGAAAATTTTGGTCTGACTGATGAAGAGGAGCAGAAACAGGTGACACACACTGAGGAAGCACCACCGTACAACCAACTACTACAAGAAGAAACATGCTGTGCTCTTTTCACTGACGGTTCCTGTTGCATTGTAGGGATGAACCAAAAGTGGAAAGCAGCTGTATGGAGCCCCACACGACAGGTTGCAGAAGCTACTGAAGGAGAAGGTGGATCGAGTCAACTTGCTGAACTCAAAGCAGTCCAGTTGGCCCTGGACATTGCTGAAAGAGAGAAGTGGCCAAAGCTCTACCTCTACACTGACTCATGGGTGGTAGCCAATGCTCTGTGGGGGTGGCTGGAAAGGTGGAAAAAGGCCAATTGGCAGTGTAGGGGAAAAGCCAATCTGGGCTGCTTGAAGAGTGGAAAGACATCACTGCCTGGGTAGATAGGCTACCTGTGAAGGTTCATCATGCGGATGCCTATGTCCCCAAGAGTCTGGCTAATGACAAGCACCACAACAATGAACAGGTAGATCAGGCTGAAAAAATAGAGGTGTCATGGATAGATTTGGATTGGCAACACAAGGGAGAGATGTTCCTAGCTTGATGAGCCCATGATGCCTCAGGCCATCAGGGCAGAGATACCACCTATAAATGCGCATGAGACCGAGGGGTGGATTTGACCATGGACAGTATCTCCCAGGTTATCCATGATTGTGAGATGTGCGCTGTGATCAAGCAGCCCAAGCAGGTGAAACCCCTGGAGTATCAGGGAAGGTGGTCCAAATATAAGTATGGGGAGGCTGGGCAGATTGACTACATCACACTGCCACAAACCTGCCAAGGCAAATGTTACATGCTCACAGTGGTAGAAGCCACCACGGGATGGCTGGAGATGTACCCTGTGCCTCATGCTTCTGCCTGGGACACCATCCTGGGCCATGCAAAGCAAGTCCTTTGGAGGCATGGTACCCATGAGAGAATTGAGTCAGACAATGGGACTCATTTCAAGAACAGCCTTATAAACACCTGGGCTAGGGAACATGGCATTGAGTGGGCGTATGATATCCTTTACCATGCACCAGCTGCCAGGAAAGTTGAGTGGTGCAAAGGACTGCTAAAAACTACCTTGAAGGCACTGGGCAGGGAGACTTTCAGAAACTGGGAGATACATTTAGCAAAGGCCATATGGTTGCTTAACACCTGAGGGTCAACTAACTGAGCAGGTCCTGCCCCATCAGAGCCCCTGCATATAGCAGATCGAGACAAGGTTCCGGCAATACATGTCAGAGATTTGTTAGAGAAGAATGTTTGAATTCTGCCTCAAGTAAAGACAAAGCCATTTGTGGGGTTTTCTTTGCTCAGGGACCTGGTTGCACTTGGTGGTTGTGATGGATTGGCATTTAAGAAAAAAGTAGAAAACACCCACAGATGTTAAGGCTGCTGGAGGCTGATGGGAGGGCTTTTATTTTCTCTTTTTTCTCCTGGCCAATAGCTGGCCATTTCTGAGAATTGTCAGTAGTTTTGACCATTGAAAAGTGAGATCAACCTGTGAACGCCACCCTGTAAACCTAAGCCATCCCCCTCCTTCTCCCCCCCCCCCCAATGCAGCCCGGCGGGGGATGGAGCCTGCGGAGATTCTTCCCCCGGGGCCAGGCTCTGTTGCAGCCCTCCCGGGAAGCCTCCAGGGTGGCTGAAGCTTTTCCCAGGAGGGCCCTGGCTTTAGGCCTGCTGAGCTGAAATCCGACACCATGAATACCTGCTGCATCTTGAGCCAGATTTTAACCCTTTCACTACCCAGATGAGACCTGCAGATTTAATATTTTTTCCAGAGAGAGGGGAAGAGAAAGTGATCAACATGTAAAGAGACAACATAAACTATCAAAGTCAGTGAGGGAAGGAATCAAGCTCTGGATGGGAAGAGAATGAGGAGATGCTCTAATAAGCTGAAATATTCTTTTGTTAAGGCCATGGAGATGGACAATAATGTCCTGAAAAAATCCTTTAATTCATGAAAGCATATGTTGGAGGGAATGAAGTATTTCAAAATGTAGATCTGAGCAAAGGTAATCCATTGATGAAACTGAGCAGATGGTGAAGTAGTTGTGATCCCATGAGATGCTGGAACAGAGAAAGAGAAGTGAGAGTTGATGAAGACTTGTGGCCCCCAGAATAAAAAGAGAAAACCTCTGTTCCCAGAGATGATCAAAGAGACAGATGAAGAGAACCTTTGTCTTGGAATAACTCATCCTTAAAATGACACCCCTTGAGTTCATGGCCCATGAACACACCTCAGAGTGGTGTGAAATGGGAGGAGGGGCCTGATAGCAGAGTTTTCCAGGCGGCTGGCATCAAGGGACTGAAAATCCATGAGAGAACTGATTTCTTGTGAAGAACTCTCCATGGAATAACAAAAAGAAACTTCTTTTCTCTACAAAGACTGATGAAAAGACTATTATATAGTTGGTACTGTTTTAACCACCAAGTTTTGTCTCTGTGTTGTCAGGTAGACAAGGGAATGTTTGAGTGGTGGGGAAGAAGGGTTTCTGGATGTTTTATTCTGATTTCTTATTCTTGTAGTTTTATTAATAAACTTTCTTTATTCCTTTTAAGTTTTAAGCCTGTTTTGCCCTTCTTCTAATGCATATCTCACAGCATGAAATAAGTGAGTTTTTTTAGTGATTTTTTTTTGGTATTGCTTTAAAACCACAACAGTGGGTAATGCAGAGGAATGGGGAAGCATGTTGTGTACCTCAGGGGGATTTGATTTTGGATGAGAAGAGCTTGTAATGTTGGAATGCCTATGTACCACTGCTTGCTGAATGTCACTGTCACTATTCGTATATAGTTACATGGATATATGTATAGATGTGTGTGCTTAGAGTTGAAGTGTATTAAATTAAATGTTTGGCATTAAGCAGACAATATGGAATAAGGGGTGGAATGTCTTGGGGTGGTCTGCTCTATGACCAGAAATGGTTGCTGTAGCTTTAAGGTGGGTCCAGGGGAGGGGGAAGCCTTGGGGCTCTTAGGTAGGCTTTTTCAAAGCCTCACTCTCAGGTATCTGTCATTCCATGTGGACTCATTCCTCTTTTTTTTTTTTTTTTTTTCCTTAGCTTGGTGTTTGTTAGCTGAGACAAGGAGGTTTTTTCCCTTTCCCTGGCCTTGGAGACTGTGACAGCAATCCTTTAGTTTTTGTTTTTTTTCCCTTGAACTGTTCAGTTTGGTTTTGGTTCAAGATCAGAGAGAACAACTGACAGGAGATGAATCAGCTGGGGACTGGTGGGACAGCAAGGAGCTGCACCAGCCAGGCCCCAGACCTTGGAAGAGCCAAATCAACAAGAGAAAGGACACCAAATCCACCAGCTTCATCTGCTGTGAAGAGGGGAAACACACCAGAGATTCACCAGGTTCTCATCTGTTTTGCCGGAGCTGCTGTGTGAACCCTTTGGGTTTTTTTCCTTCCCTGAGACTGGAGCCAGCACCATTTTTTTTCTCCCTACCATGTGGCCAGACATTGTGGTTTTTTTTTCTTTCCCTGGAATTTTGGGGTTTTTTGTTCTGGTGGGGGGGGTGTGTGTGGGGGGGGGGATAAGTTTTGACAATGCAGTATCTAGCATTTATTCATCTTTTTTCCCGTGCTGTGTGGGCACTGTGCTTGTCAATAAACAGTTGGTATTTTCACTTTCATCCACTAATATTTTTTTTTTTTTAATTGGTGGAAAGGGATTGTTGAAATCCTTTTCTTTAGAGGAAACACTCATTTCCAGAGTGTTTTTCTCCTAAATTTGTCTTTAAACCGAGACACATTCCTGTTCTCACACTTTCCAAGAAAGTGCCAACTCAAACTATGGCCAGGATAAAACATTGTTATGACTAAAGACCACTGTCTTACAACCCTAGAAACAGCGGTCCAAAGGGAGACCCTTTGAGCTCTCCTGGAAGGCAGCAGGCTCTGACCAGCAATCTCCCTCTGAGTGGGACACCTCTCAGAGCCAGCAAATCCTCAGGTTTGCTATACTTGTAAGATCACCAAAACACGATGTATCCTGGGCCAATATCTTCACTTTTAGAGGCCATATCCTTCACCCATCGGGAGATGCAAAAGGATTCAAAGTGAGTATTTCACTGACCTCTGAAGGGAATTTTTCACAGGTACCTTCCTTGCACTGACTTTCTGTCTGGGTGCATGCCTCTGAACCTATGCTATAGCAAATCTGAGAAATACTGCTTTCTTAGATGCTTAAGTACCTCAGATATCCAAGTAAGTTAGGACTGTCAGTAAGGTTAAGCTGTAGTTATAAACTTACTTAAATGCTGCTAAGTGTTGTTGTCCTGGAGTGACTTTATGATACTGGTATCCCAAATCGTCTGGTTTATGTTATATATTAAGTTCTGCACCTTTAAGACTGGCTTTGAGAGCAAGAGAGGGCGAAGAAGAAGCGCGCAGTTTGTGTTAAAGAAAAACATCACTCCCACACATCCCGCTCCTAGACTGTGGTGTCGGCAGCACGGACAGACAGTGGGACAGAGCTTCTCTCTGGCTTTTAGTTAGTTTTAGCTAGCTGAGGCAGAGGAGTTCCCTGGACCTTTGTTTTTTTCCTTTTTTTTTCTTGGATCTGTGCAAGCCTGCTCTGGACTGAACACCCAACCAAACCCTGGGAGCTCACGCCTTTGGCCCACCGGGGCCTGGGCCTCGGCACTTTCCAGCACCGGAGGGACTGATAAGAACCTGGGTGAGCCAAGCTACACCACATGAAAAGGACTTTTCTTCCTAGACTTGCCATCCCATCGAACAGCGAGAGGTTTTATTATTTAATATTATTCAATTTCTGTTAAATAAACAGCTTTTTCCACTTCTCTCCAAAGAATTTTTTTCCCTTTCCCGGACCAGTTGGTGGGGAGGGGGCATTTCCCTGGGGAAATCCCCATTTAGAGTTTTCCTCCCTAATTTGCCCTAAACTAGGACAAATACAGTTTTTGGCGCCCAGTGCGGGGCAAGAGAAAGTGGAAAAACCTGTACTGATTGTTGGTTGTATTTTTGGTTTTATTTATTCTGTATTGGGATAAAGCAGTCAGTAGCCATGTTGTTTGGATGCATAATATCTCTTGGGGTGAAGACCTTCATGTGGATCTGGTCCCTAGAATTTTTTTAGGTTTTAATACCTGTTTTTTCCCTCTTTCACAGTAGAGGGGCACGGATTAGAATGGTTATTGTGCTGGGCTCGGTGATAATTATTTATAGGAAGCTCATAGAACTACTGAAGTTTCTGTCAGGTATGTTTGGCTTATGGTTTCTTCACCTGACCCTGCCTCCCAGTCCCAGTAGCACATTTTGGGAGTTTATTAGCAATTGTACCCAGTTTGTTAGAGGAAGAGCAGGGGATGAGGCTTTTCAGCCTTTTATTTCCTTCTTCTCCTTTGAATCTGTTATGTCCCTCTTTGAGAATATCCAGTTTCCCCTGAGTGTTAAGGATACCACTTTCCTGGTAGTTCAGCTGTTAATCTTCCTCTATATGGTCTGCAACTTCTCTAGAGTGAGGGCTGAGATATCCAGAGGAGCCAACGAGACCCCTGCCCCAGAAGTAGACTCAGGTGTGGGAAATCCTGAGTGGTGTAGAGAATGGGAGAGAATGGGCCGAACCCTGAAGAAATTTTCTGATCCCCCAGCCTGGGAATTTTCACGTGAACAAATTCAGAACCCAGATGAAGTAGGGAAATATCTGGAAGAGAATTGTTATGATGATTCTAAGGAGAAAAATCTCATTGCAATAAGCTGGGCCCTAGCGTACGTTTATCGCACGGTGCTAGATACTGTAGGGCAGGCAGATAAATCAGCAGCTACCCCAGTCACTCAGGCTGCAGCCAAGCCAGCAGCCAAACCAGACAATGAGCCTAAGCCAGCAGCCAAACCAGACAGTGAACCTAAGCCAGTGGCCAAACCAGACAGTGAGCCTAAGCCAGTGTCTGTTGCTCCTACCACGAGAGGTATGAAATTCAAAACCAAAACCGATCGGCCAGTAGATGATGATAATGGCGATGCGGGGGAAGGACCCTCAAGACCAGCAACTGATCAAAAATCAGAAGGCACTGGTGAACCTTTCTCCCTGAAGGACCTTCGTGGCCTGAGAAAAGATTACACTCGACGACCTGATGAATCTGTAATTAGTCGGTGAGTCCGTCTGTGGGATGCTGCAGGTGAGGCTACAGTTCTGGATGGCACTGAAGCAAGGCATCTGGGATCCCTGTCACATGATCCGGTTATCAACCAAGGAATGATGAGGGGGCCTGACCCTTATAGTCTCTGGGAACGAGTCCTAAGAAGTGTGGCACAAAGATATCTGTGTGCAGATGATCTCTATATACAGCAAACTTGTTGGAAAACCATAGAACAAAGGATTCAGCGCTTGAGAGAAATGGCAATAGTAGAGATTGTCTTTGTGGGTGACTTAGGTACTAGAAATCCAGACTTGGTGCCATGTACATCTGTGATGTGGTGAAAACTTGTTCAACTTGAGCCACAAGAATACGCTTCTGCTTTAGCAACAATGAAGCGGGATGACCGGGAGGAGACTGTCCTGGATATGGTGAAGAAGCTTCGAGCATATGCAGATACCGTGCATGGCCCCATACAGGCAACAATTGCAACTGTGAGAACAGATATGCAAAACTTCCAAGACAAAATGGAAGAGAATTTCAAGAAACTCAGGGAGGACCTTCTTCCAGTCTCGACAGTACAGACCAGGAGCCCTGGTACTCAATGCAGAAGTTCTCCAGATAGAGAGAAAAAGCTACGAGCTGATCTGTGTTTTTTCCTACGTGACTGTGGAGAAAACATGAAAAGATGGGATGGAAAATCTACTGCTGCTCTGGCAAAACGGGTGTATGAATTAGAAAACAGCAAGACTCAGGGGGGATACTCCACCAAAAAGAAAGCCGTTGCAGTAGCCTGTAGTCAAACTGACAAGTATGATGATGATGATGATGATGACATGTCTGATTCCCTTGAAAGAACCTCCAAGACATATACCCAAAGAAAAAAAGATAACCAGGCTTAGAGGGGCCCTGCCTCTAGCCAGGTAGAGGCTAGGGAAAACTGTGTCTTTTGGACTGTGTAGATTCGTTGGCCTGACACATCAGAACCACGAAAATATGAGGCCTTGGTTGACACTGGTGCACAGTGCACGCTGATCCCATCAAGACATGTAGGGGCAGAATCTGTTTCCATTGCTGGTGTGACAGGGGGATCACAGGACTTTACTTTAGTGGAAGCTGATGTGAGCCTGACTAGAAATGAGTGAAAGAAACACCCCATTGTGACTGGCCCAGAGGCCTCATGCATTTTAGGCATAGACTACCTCCGAAGTGGGTATTTTAAGGACCCAAAGGGGCTTAGGTGGGCATTTAAGATAGCAGCTATAGAGACAGAGGGCATCAAGCAATTGAACACCTTGCCTGGACTATCAGAAAACCCATCTGCAGTAAGACTCCTAAAAGTAGAAGAACAGCAAATACCAATTGCCACCTCGACGGTGCACCGCCGACAATATAAAACAACTCGAGATGCTGTGATCCCCATCCACAAGATGATCCGAGAGCTGGAAAGCCAAGGGGTGATCAGCAAAACCCACTCACCCTTCAACAGCCCCATTTGGCCTGTGCGCAAGTCTGAAGGAGAATGAAGATTGACTGTGGACTATCGTGCATTGAATGAAGTGACTCCACCTCTGAGCGCTGCCGTGCCGGACATGCTGGAGCTCCAGTATGAGCTGGAGTCCAAGGCAGCGAAGTGGTATGGCACTATTGACATTGCTAATGCATTTTTCTCCATTCCCCTGGCAGCAGAATGCAGGCCTCAGTTTGCCTTCACGTGGAGGGGAGTGCAGTACACCTGGAACCGACTCCCCCAGGGGTGGAAGCACAGCCCCACCATCTGCCATGGACTGATCCAGGCTGCCCTGGAAAAGGGTGAGGCTCCAGAACATCTGCAGTACATTGATGACATCATTGTTTGGGGAAAGATGGCTGAAGAGGTCTTTGAGAAAGGAGAGAAAATCATCCAGGTTCTCCTGAAAACCAGTTTTGCCATCAAGAAAAGCAAAGTTAAGGGACCTGCTCGAGAGATCCAGTTCCTGGGAGTAAAGTGGCAAGATGGACGGCATCAGATTCCTACTGATGTCATCAACAAGATCACAGCAATGTCTCCACCAGCCAACAAGAAGGAAACGCAAGCTTTCCTAGGTGCCATAGGTTTTTGGAGAATGCACATTCCTGAGTACAGTCAGATTGTGAGCCCTCTTTACCTGGTCACCCGCAAAAAACACTTTCCAGTGGGGCCCTGAACAGCAACAACAAGCCTTTGCTCAGATCAAGCAGGAGATCGCTCATGCAGTAGCCCTTAGCCCAGTCAGGACAGGACCAGATGTGAAGAACGTGCTCTACTCTGCAGCCGGGAGCCATGGCTTGTCCTGGAGCCTTTGGCAGAAAGTGCCTGGGGAGACTTGAGGCCGACCACTGAGATTCTAGAGCCGAAGTTACAGAGAGTCCGAAGCCAACTACACTCCCACAGAGAAGGAAATCTTAGCTGCCTATGAAGGAATTCAAGCTGCCTCAGAAGTGATTGACACAGAAGCACAACTCCTCCTGGCACCTCGACTGCCAGTGCTGGGGTGCATGTTCAAAGCAAAAGTTCCCTCTATCCACCATGCCACCAATGCCACATGGAGCAAGTAGATTGCCCTCATCATGCAATGCGCCCGTATTGGAAACCCAAATTGCCCTGGGATTTTGGAGATAATTACAAACTGGCCGGAAAGTGAAAACTTTGGTCTCACTGATGAAGAAGAGCAGGAACAAGTAACACAGGCTGAAGAAACTCCACCGTACAACCAACTGCCAGCAAAAGAAACATGCTATGCTCTGTTCACTGATAGTTCCTGTCGCATCGTAACGATGAACCGGAAGTGGAAAGCAGCTGTATGGAGCCCCACACGACAAGTCGCAGAAGCTGCTGAAGGAGAAGGTGGATCTAGTCAACTTGCTGAACTCAAAGCTGTTCAACTGGCCCTAGACATTGCTGAAAGAGAGAAGTGGCCAAAGCTCTACCTCTACACTGAGTCATGGATGGTAGCCAATGCTCTGTGGGGATGGCTGGAAAGGTGGAAAAGGGCCAACTGGCAACGCAGAGGAAAGCCCATCTGGGCTGCTGATGAGTGGAAAGACATTGCTACCAGGGTAGAGAAACTGTCTGTGAGGGTCCGCCATGTAGATGCCCATGTCCCCAAGAGTAGGGCTAATGAAGAGCACCGAAACAATGAACAGGTGGATCAGGCTGCAAAGATAGTGGTGTCAAAGATAGATTTAGATTTGCAACACAAAGAAGAGTTGTTCCTAGCTCGATGAGCCCATGACGCCTCAGGTCATCAGAGTAGAAATGCTACCTATAAGTGAGCACGAGACCAAGGGGTAGATCCAACCATGGACAGTATTTCTCAGGTCATCCATGACTGTGAGACGTGCCACGATCAAGCAAGCCAAGTGGTTGAAGCCGCTATGGTATGGTGAGTGTTGGTCGAAATATAAGTATGAGAAAGCCTGGCAGATCGACTACATCACACTGCCCCAAACCCGCCAAAGCAAGCACTACGTGCTCATGATGGTAAAAGCCACCACTGGATAGTTAGAAACTGTGGGTACGGAGGAGCCCGCTGGGCCCGAGATACTGGCCCTCCCCTGGAGAGGAGATACTTCTCTGTAAGAGCGACACAATGTTGCTCCCAGGGGTCTTTGAGTTAGTTATGTTAAACTGTTGTGTTTCATTGGTGTTCCCCCCTGCTGTCCCACCCCGATACAGGTATCTCGGGCTTCCCCCTGCCCCTCTCCTTCCCCATAAATATCCCGGGTTTTCCTCTGTTCGGGAGATTCGCTGTTACCGGCACCCTTTGCCGAAGCTTTGCCTGAATAAAGGCTTGTGCCTCGGTGGAACGCTGGACCAGCTGTCTCGTCCCTGCTTCCTGTGTTGCCTGCCGCCGCTGCTGCCGAGCTGAGCTGAGCTGAAATCACTATACTATTACTGAGCTGAGCTGGAATCACTCGACTGCTCGAAGCTGCTCGCATGCGCTTCGGGCCAGCCTTTCTCAAGGCTGCTTCTGGAGAAGTCGCGGTGTTCCGGGCTTTCTGCCGCCGCGGCAAGTGGCGACCCGAACGTGGGGCTTTGAAGAAGCCCTGAAGAAGCGTCCGCCTGCACCTTCAGCTGTGAGGCGAGCCGCCGTTGGAGCCGCCGCCCCTCGAGGAAGCTTGCTTGCGTTCTAGCAAGAAGCGATCCAAGAGGCTGCGACCGGGACCCTCGCTGACCATCTGGGGCAAGGGAAAGCCCCTGAGGACCGGTCGCCAGGTGACCACCCACCCAGCAGCTTTGTTTTCGCCCGCCGGCATCTGCCGAAGAGAAATTGTAAGTGTATCCCGTGAAAGGTTTTTTCTTCGGGCTTTTTTTTCTTTTTTTTTGCTGTTTTACTGCTGGGTGGGGAGTGAAAAAGGATGGGGAATGAGTCCTCTGTATTGAGGCTGACCCCACCTGAGAGGGACTTTTATATCCAAGTTGTAACTACCTTAAAAGTGGGAAATTTTAACTTTTCTAAAGGGGATTTAAAAAGATTTATTCATTGGGTTTTTAAACATTTTAAGATTAATTCGGACTCTGCTAAATCAGGAATTTTTTGGGATAGTGTGGGGAGAAAGTTATATACAGTTCAAGCTAAAGGGGATTTTTCTGTTGCAAAGTTTTTTCCTGTGTTTCAAAATATTATTTTCTCATTGGAAAAAGAGGGAAAAAAAGAAGAGGGAGTTTTGGGTCCCCAGTTAAATCCCCCAACCCCGTCAGCCCCTCCAGGTGTCCCTGAACCCCTTTCCCTATCTGAGAGCCAGTCGGCGGGTGGACATTGCCCCCGGGCACAGGGCTGCTGCCGTCTCCCTGACACCTTCCCACTGTCTCTCTACCCGCACCAGGGTGGCAATGGCCATGCCGCTCTGGGTCTTTCCCCTACCCTCTCTCCTATGCCCTCACACCCGGTTGTGTACCCCCCAGTTCCTAGCGTTAGCACAGATGGCGCCGGCAGCGTGGCCAGCCCCGCCATTTTGTCCCACTCCCACCCCGGTTTTCCCGCCCTCGATGCCCAAAATGGCCACTTTCCCGCCTTCACCCCTTCTCTTCCTGCCGCGTCCTGCTCCTCCTCCCCCCCCACTGCGTCGTTGGGTGTAACCGCGTCGGGCCCTCCCCCATCCATCGGGAAACCCCTCCCCGTCGCGGGCCCCGCTCATGTCCCTTTGTGCCGGGGCCCCGTCCCCAGCGGCGCGCCCGCTCCAGGGTCCCTGTGCCCTGGAGGTCGGGACGGCTCCGGCCAGAGCGGGGCCACCCCCGCTTCCCCACGCAGCCACAAAAGGGTCAGCTCTAGACACCTGAGCCGGCCCCGTGCTGCCACCAAACACCCCCCATCTCCACTAGGAGATGAGAGCAGTGAATCTTCTTATTCAGATTCTGAGTATGAAGATCACTGGGCTGAGGTGCAGAGGGAAGCCACACGGGCGGGGAACTCAGCTCTGTCCCAGAAAATACTTGCCTTTCCTGTAATAAGGAGGAGAGACAGGACAGGGGCACAGGTTGCTGCATGGGAATCCCTTCACTATAGGGAACTGCAGGAACTTTGTAAAGCTGCCGAGGAACATGGCAGGAGTTCACATTTTTTTAAACACCTGCTGGAAGCCTCCTTCTCTGCCCACGTCATGGTCCCGCATGACATCAAAAATATTATGAACTGCCTCCTCTCTCCAGCAGAATACATGTTGTGGGAGAGGCAGTGGAAAAAACATTTAAAGCAATTGGCAGATGTTTATGCAAGAGATGCTAACAGACCCAATTTTACTTTAGAGCAATTAGCAGGAGAAGGAGATTTCCAAAAGCCCCGAGATCAGGCCCGAGATCTGCCTGAAGCAGCTTTACAGGATATAGCTAATGCTGCCAAGATATCTCTTTTTACTACCCCTGATGATAAAGTGCCAACGCAGTGCTTCACCAGTATTAAGCAGGGGGCAACTGAGTCTTTTATTAAGTATATTGATAAGTTAAAAATAGCCATTGAAAAACAGATAGAGAGCCCTCAGGCACAAAAGGAATTATTAGTAAAAATAGCAATGGCCAATGCTAATCAGGAGTGCAAAGCAGTTTTGCGAGCCCTCCCTCTGGACCCCGAACCAACCATAGATCAGATGGTTGAAGCCTGCACCAAACACTCTTCTGCCTCAAGTGAGAATACAGTGGCACTTGCAGTGGCTAAAGGAGTGGCAGAGGCGATATCTGGAGCTTATGCTGCAGACCCCAATAGAAATTGTTGTTTTAATTGTGGTAAGCCTGGACATTTTTTCAAAGACTGTCCGGAGAGACATTCTATACAACCGCCAGCCCACCACCGATTCCCCAGACAGAACTGGCATTCGGGAAACTTCAAGCAGAGCGCGGGACGGCCCCGCGCTTCGACATCAAATCAAATGCTGCACCGCTCCACCCCTCCTGCCAAACCCACCATCCTGCCTCCACGGGGGCCCCAATATTAAACCCAGCAGGTGGAGCGCTTCAGATGGGAACCCGGCGTCAACTGGTAACTAGACTCTCTTTATATATGAAAGGTGACTGTGTTTACAAAGTCCCCACAGGGAAACGTGGACCACCAGGCGGTCCCTCTAACATCTTAATACTTGGGGATCCAACTAACTGTCCAGGACAAATTCATACTATTCCTGAAGTCCAGACTATATACCCTGGAGATGAAATTTCCATCTCTTTGACCTGCATAGACCCTCCTTATTATTTAAAGGAACAGACTCCTGTGGCACAGGCCTTTTTACTTCCTAGTGACTGCCCAGATCATGTTCCCCTCAACCCCAGTGCTATGTGGACACAGGTTGTGGGCTCCTGCAAACCCATTGTGGACTGTAGCCTGTTTTGTTATGGGGAAAGGATTCAGCGCCCAGGAATGATAGACACTGGAGCAGATGTTACCATCATCGCCCGCTCCGAGTGGCCAGACAATTGGGAATTACAGCCTGTAGCAGGCATGATTTCAGGAATTGGAGGGATGACAGCTTCCACGAGGAGCAAACGGAATATTGTCATCGAAGGACCTGAGGGACAAATGGCAACCATCAGGCCATTTGTGGTGAGAGCACCAATCACCCTCTGGGGACGGGATCTCCTGTCCCAATGGGGAGCTTCTCTGAGGATTCCCAGCAGGGATTTTTAGTGGGGGTCACTGAGAAGCGCGCCACGCCTACCATCCCCCAACTCACCTGGAAACAGCACCATCCAGTGTGGGTTGATCAGTGGCCCCTATCTGAGACCAAACTGCGCGCACTGGAAGCTCTCGTAGAAGAGCAGCTTGCCAAGGGCCACATCACTGAAACCAATAGCCCTTGGAACTCCCCTGTCTTTGTCCTATGCAAACCAGGCAAGGACAGGTGGAGACTCCTTCATGACCTCAGGAAGATCAATGATGTTATTGAAGACATGGGCCCCCTCCAGCCTGGCATGCCCTCCCCTTCAATGCTCCCCCGGGATTGGAAGCTGGCTGTCATTGACATAAAGGACTGTTTTTTCAACATACCCCTCCATCCTCAGGACGCCCCCAGATTTGCATTCTCGGTTCCCTCTCCAAACAGACAAGCACCTTTAAAAAGATACCATTGGCTAGTCCTTCCTCAAGGGATGAAAAATTCTCCTACCATCTGCCAATGGTACGTGGCCTGCATCCTGTCACCTGTGAGGACCCTGTTCCCAGATGCCATCATCCTCCACTACATGGATGACATCCTGGTTTGTGCTGCTGACGATGACTATCTGCACCGGACTTTACAAAAAACTATCCAGACAATCGAGGACGCTGGATTTGAGATCCGTGAGGACAAGATCCAGCACACCTGCCCGTGGACCTACCTAGGACTTCAGATCCGTGAGCGGACCATCGTGCCCCAGCAGCTGACCATCAAAGATGACCCCAAGACCCTGCGGGACTTGCATCAGCTCTGTGGGTCCATCAACTGGATACGCCCTCTGCTTGGGCTGACAACAGAAGTCCTTGCACCCCTCTTCAACCTGCTCCGTGGCAGTGAAGCCCTCGACTCACCGCGCTCCCTCACGCCGGAGGCTCGAGAATCCATCACCAAGGTCCAGGAGGCCCTGTCTTCACGGCAAGCCCACCGGTATGAACCCAGCCTGCCCTTCCAGCTGGTTGTCCTGGGTAAGGCCCCGCGCTTACACGCACTCATCTTTCAATGGGACACTGCATTGAAGGATCCTCTCCTTATCATCGAGTGGATCTTTACACATAACCAGCCCACTAAGACTATCACCACTCCACAAGAAATCATGGCTGAGCTCATTAAAAGAGCTACAGTCCGTCTCCGCACTCTTGCAGCCTGTGAGTTCACCTGCATCTTCCTCCCATTGGCAACTGGAAGTTTGGAGCCTTTGCTCCAAACCAATGAGAGCCTTCAGTTCGCTCTCGATAGCTATTCAGGCCAAATTTCTACACACCCACCTAGCCACAGACTTTTCAAAACCACATTTAATTTGGTCCCCAAATCATTGCAGAGCAAAACACCGCTCCAGGCCCTGACGGTTTTCACAGATGGCTCAGGGAAATCCCACAAGTCAGTCATGACTTGGAAGGACCCCAGGACACAGAAATGGGAGTCTGATGTCCAAGTGGTCGAGGGATCACCACAGATTGCTGAATTAGCAGCTGTAGTCAGAGCTTTTGAGAAATTCCAAGAGCCTTTCAACCTGGTGACTGATTCGGCTTATGTGGCTGGAATAGCTATGAGAGCAGAACATGCATTTCTGAAAGAAGTCTCTAACCCAAATTTATACAAATTGCTTTCTGAATTAGTATATCTTATCTCTCACAGAAAGCAACCTTACTATGTCATGCATGTGAGAGCGCACACCGACCTCCCAGGTGCCATTGCCGAAGGAAACAGGAGGGCAGATGCCTTAGCCATGCCTGCTGGAGCAGCCAATGTCCCTGACATTTTCGCACAAGCGAAATTGTCCCACCAGTTCTTCCACCAAAATGTGCCTGCACTGATGAGAATGTTCAGACTACCCAGAGACCAGGCTAGGGCAATAGTTGCCACCTGTCCTAATTGCCAATCATTCCAAATACCTGTCGTTAACTCTGGGGTTAACCCCCAAGGACTTAACAGCTGCCAGATATGGCAAACCGATGTCACTCACGTCCCATCCTTCGGGAGAGTCAAATACGTACATGTCTCCGTAGACACCTTCTCTGGTGCAGTGTTTGCCTCAGCCCATGCAGGAGAAAATGCCAAGCACACCATCCGACATTTTCTCCTTGCTTTTGCTACCCTGGGAGTCCCAGAACAAATTAAAACAGACAATGGACCTGCTTACATCTCTCACAAATTAAGAGACTTTTTCAATGAGTGGGGGGTGAAACACACCACGGGCATTCCTCATTCCCCTACAGGGCAATCAATAGTAGAAAGAACCCACCAAAACCTAAAAAGAGTCCTTGATCACCAGCGGGGAGGAACAGAGATCATTCCTCCCATTGAGAGGCTCTGTAAAGCTCTATATGTCATGAACTTTCTAAATTGCTCGCCTACAGAGCCTGACCCCCCTGTAATACGGCACTTCTCTAACTCAACTCATGCCAAACTCACAGAGAAGCCGCCGGTGCTGATCAAGGATCCTGAATCACAACGGACATCAGGACCCTTCCCACTGATTACCTGGGGGAGAGGGTATGCGTGTGTGTCCACACCATCAGGACCTAAGTGGCTCCCAGGGAAAAATGTAAAACCTTACTTAGGCCCTACAAACCCTGCACCAGATTCAGAACTTTCAAAGTCTCCTGAGACCCACACAGGTCCAGAAAAACAGCAGTCCACTGCAGCCTGGAAACGGAGACGTCGTCGGAGTCCACAGAACCGACCTGCCACCAGACCAACAACCAGACAGAGGCCAAACTGTCCTGCTACCAGAGCTGCAACGAGACGACTGCCAACGTCACGCCTGACACCGTGACAGTACACAAGTCTTCTTAACTCCCTCCCCCTTCCCCTTCTTGCCCTCGTTGCCTAGCCCAAATTGCCAGCTTACACCCAAGTGCACCTCTGCTGCTGCTGGTGTCGAGTCTTGTGTCCCCAATACACAGAATAACCTTGCTTATAATTGTTTAGTTTTTTGTTTTTGTTTTTTTTTTTAAAGAGGGGGGAGACGGGAGAGGAAAGGGAGAAAGAAAATAGCTCCCCCCCTCCAAAAATTAGAGCTAATCTTCTATGTCCTGTTGTAGAAAATGGAGAGCAAAACCATCCTTGAGTTCCTGATGTCCCTGATTATCTGGATGCTCCTGAAAACATCAGCTGTGGATGCCTGGCTAGTAGCACAGCCCCAGGAGAACGTGTGGACCACCCTCGCAAAGACGCTCCAGCAAGAACACGTGCTTGTCCATGGGCAGCGCCACCAACCCTCTGTCATCCTGCCTGGTAGGGATTCCTTTAAAGCCCCATGAATATCCTTTCACAGGGAAAGAACCCAACCCAGTAGACACTTGGGATGAGTGGACAAAGATCTTGCCCCATGCACCAGAGGAACCCCAGGAATTAGAGCTTTTGGGATCCTCCAAAGCTGCCTACTGTATAAATTTTAATTATCACCCAGTAGCCAATGCATGGCCTGCCTCGAAATACCAAAAGGCAATTAAATCAAGGAAAAATGTGACTCCCAACAGTAAAATTTACAGTCAGTCCAAATGGTGCAATTACACCAGCAGCACACGATCCACCTCCTCTCACTATCCCAGAGTGCTGCCCCGGGGAATGTTCTTGATCTGTGGGGATAGAGTGTGGGCAGGAATCCCTTCCCGACTCCGGGGAGGTCCTTGCACGCTTGGACAGCTTACCATCCTCACTCCAAATTCAACTCTAATAAATGATTGGCTGAAAAAGAATGAATTGGCCCACCAAAAGAAAGATCTCACACAATTAGATGAAAAATGTGATAACCAAATTAAAGATCGGTCCTACACGAAGAAGATGGTGATGTCAGCATTTTTGCCGTGGGCATCTGCTGCTAAAGCCCTTGGTGAGCCTTCTCACCTGGAGTGTTGGCTTGGTAAGCAGGCCAACCGGACCTCCTCTGTCCTGAGTGACCTCCTGACAGATGAAGAAACTGTTAGGCATGCTACGCTACAAAACCGAGCTGCCATAGACTTTCTGCTCCTGGCCCATGGACATGGCTGTGAAGAATCAGATGGTTTATGCTGCTTTAACCTCTCCAGCCCCAGTGAAGGCATTCACGCCTGCATCCAGAGACTCCAACACGCAGTCCAAAAACTCCAGGCTGAAAAGGAGCCCCAGTGGCTTGAAGACCTTTTTGTGAGCTGGGGACTCGGGAGATGGGTTGCCTCCGTTCTCAAGAACATTTGTTGGGTTTTCTTGATTGTTATTATCTTCCTAAGTATGTTTTCATGTTTTAAGAAGCTATCAGCTAACTCTCTAGGGGATGCCTTTTTAATAAATAAAGAAGTGGGAGTTGTGGGTACGGAGGAGCCCGCTGGGCCCGAGATACTGGCCCTCCCCTGGAGAGGAGATACTTCTCTGTAAGAGCGACACAATGTTGCTCCCAGGGGTCTTTGAGTTAGTTATGTTAAACTGTTGTGTTTCATTGGTGTTCCCCCCTGCTGTCCCACCCCGATACAGGTATCTCGGGCTTCCCCCTGCCCCTCTCCTTCCCCATAAATATCCCGGGTTTTCCTCTGTTCGGGAGATTCGCTGTTACCGGCACCCTTTGCCGAAGCTTTGCCTGAATAAAGGCTTGTGCCTCGGTGGAACGCTGGACCAGCTGTCTCGTCCCTGCTTCCTGTGTTGCCTGCCGCCGCTGCTGCTGAGCTGAGCTGAGCTGAAATCACTATACTATTACTGAGCTGAGCTGGAATCACTCGACTGCTCGAAGCTGCTCGCATGCGCTTCGGGCCAGCCTTTCTCAAGGCTGCTTCTGGAGAAGTCGCGGTGTTCCGGGCTTTCCACCGCCGCGGCAAGAAACCTACCTTGTGCCTCATGCTACTGCCCGGAACACCATCCTGGGACTTGAAAAGCAGGTCCTTTGGAGGCATGGTACCCCTGAGAGGACTGAGTCAGACAATGGGACTCATTTCAAGAATAACCTTATAAACACCTGAGCTAAGGAACATGGCATTGAGTGGGTGTATCATATCCCCTACCATGCACCTGCTGCAGGGAAAGTGGAGAGGTACAATAGACTGTTAAAAACTACCTTGAAAGCATTAAGTGGGGGATCTTTCAAAAATTAGGAGCAGCATCTAGCAAAGGCCACCTGGATAGTTAACACCCGAGGTTCCACTAACCGAGCAGGCCCAGCCCAATCCGAGCCCCTGCATAAAGTAGATGAAGACAAAGTCCCAGCAGTACATTTCAGAGGTTTGTTAAGAAAGACAGTTTAGATCAATTCTACTTCGAGTGCAGACAAACCCATTCATGGAGTTGTTTTTGCTCAAGAACCAGGTTGCACATGGTAGATAATGCGGAAAGATAGAACAACACAATGTGTACCTCAGGGAGATCTGATTGTTGAGTGAAGATCATGAATGAATGCCCTTGTCTGTATATAATGTATGTGTTGTAGAGTTAAAATATATATATATTAATTTTGATAATAAGTTAACGATATGGGGATAAGGGGTGGAACGTCCTGGGGTGACTTTATGATACTGGTATCCCCAATCGTCTGGTTTATGTTATATATTAAGTTCTGCACCTTCAAGACTGGCTTTGAGAGCAAGAGAGGGCGAAGAAGAAGCGCGCAGTTTGTGTTAAAGAAAAACCACTCCCACACATCCCGCTCCTAGACTGTGGTGTCGGCAGCACGAACAGACAGTGGGACAGAGCTTCTCTCTGGCTTTTAGTTAATTTTAGCTAGCTGAGGCAGAGAAGTTCCCTGGACCTTTGTTTTTTTCCTTTTTTTTTCTTGGATCTGTGCAAGCCTGCTCTGGACTGAACACCCAGCCAAACCCCGGGAGCTCACGCCTTTGGCCCACCGGGGCCTGGGCCTCAGCACTTTCCAGCACCGGAGGGACTGATAAGAACCTGAGTGAGCCAAGCTACACCACATGAAAAGGACTTTTCTTCCTAGACTTGCCATCCCATCGAACAGCGAGAGGTTTTATTATTTAATATTATTCAATTTCTGTTAAATAAACAGCTTTTTCCACTTCTCTCCAAAGAATTTTTTTCCCTTTCCCGGACCAGTTGGTGGGGAGGGGGCATTTCCCTGGGGAAATCCCCATTTAGAGTTTTCCTCCCTAATTTGCCCTAAACTAGGGCACTTGCTTAGCCCGCGGGCCCTGTAGAACCCTATAAAAGGTGTGCTAAAGATAGAAATAAACGGCATTCACGTTTACTTCTGTGAAGGGTGGTGAATAGCTGGCCGTCTCTCAATAAGGGCCGCACTTTGTTGCAACAGTAGTGGGGGATGTTAGTAGAATTCTGGGAATTGCTTGTGATCTGCATGCACCCTACAGACCCCAGGTGAGTGGTAAAGTTGAACATATGAATGGAACCCTCAAAAGACAGATTAGAAAAATTTGTCAAGAGACATCTGTGACATGGGTTCAGGCTTTGCTTATAGCCTTACTGAGATTTCACATACAACCAAGGTGGAGGGGCAACATACGTCCCTATGAGATATTGTATGGCAGGTCATATCAAATTCTGCATATCCCCAGAGAAATCCATATGAGGGGGAAAATTGACTAACAAAAATATTTAATGGCTTTAAGCTCCACTTTGCAGAAGCTCCGGAGATTTACCATGTTATCCAGACCCATAGGACTGGACACACCTGCTCATCTGTTCCAGCCTGGAGACTGGGTCTATGTTAAATGGTGGGACAGCGACCCCTTGCAAGCTAAGTGGAGAGGATCGTTCCAAGTCCTGCTGACCACCCTCACTACAGTCAAAGCTGTTGGCAAAGGACCCTGGATTCACTACTCCAGAGTTAAAAAGACTTCTGCTCCTGAAATAACTGGAAAAACAGAGACAGATACAGATGATGATATGGTCTAAACTGTTCTTTTGTGTCTGTTATCCACACTGTTGATAACCATGACTCAGGTGTAGACACAAAATTTGCAAAGCAGAATGGCTGTCAATTTCCCACTAGCCTCACAAGGGGGCATGTGTAGAGTCGTTAATACTAGTGTTCTTATGTAGATCAGAGAGGAAGGATTAATAAAGATTTGGCTAAAATTTGAAGACAAACCCAAATTCTACATCAGGTAACTCTCACAAATCTTTCATACACTTACCTCATGGTTACCAAATTTGGCTTGGATAAAACATCTATTCATACTGGCTATATTTGTAGTTGGTGTCTGCATAATAGCTGGCTGTATGATTTGATGCTGTGATTTCTGGTCACCTTTATGGTCTAACATCAAAGTGGTAGAGACTAAACAATGTGGAATTTTTGTCAAGTATCTAAAGGGGGGAATGATGCCTAAAGATTTTTAGCTTCTATGTATTCTTAGTGTATTTGTAGCTTTTTAGACTGTTAATGCATGGTTGTAACTTCTAGTACTTTTCCAGCTCTCTTTTCCACTGCAAACCAACCCTTATTGATACATTCCTGAAATTCTGTTTAGTCTTATTTGTTAGTTTAGCAAGGACATTTTGTTTTGCACCATGTATCATAGACATAATAAAGGTAGAGTTAGAGGATCAGGAGGGAGGGATCCAATGGGGCAGAACCTGGGAGGGGAAGGAGATCACCTAACCAACTGCTCTTCTAATTGGACAATATTTGCTAGATATACTAATTGCCCAATCTTATAAAATTGTACAAATCTAATTCCAGGCATGTTTTTTCACCATATTGTGTACCTGAAGGCTTTCAAGTAAAGGTTTGCTTTTATATTATTATTTTAACGTTTTTTTGGGAAGGTTTTGTTCTATTTCCAGGCAACACCACAAGACACCATTTTAGGCCCAGTTGTCTTCGACATCTTCATAAATGACTTAAATGTAGGACTTGAAGCTATATTAAGTTTGATGATGACACTAAATTGACAGGAGCTGTCGACTCCTTCAAAAGCAGAGAGGCTCTGCAGAGAGACCTTGACAAATTAGAGGGCTGGGCAATCATCAACTGTATGAAGTTTAACAAGGGCAAGTGACAGATTCTGCACCTGGAATGGGGAAACTGAATATGCAGACAGACTGGGGAATGAGAGGCTAGAGACCAGCTCTGAGGAAAGGGACCTGGGGGTCCTGTTTGATGGCAAGTTGAATATGAGAACAGTGTGCCCTGGAGCCACAAGGATCAACCATATCCTGGGGTGCATCAGGCAAAGCATTGCCAGCTGCTTGAGGGAGGTGATTTTCCCACTCTGCACTGGTGTGGCCTCACCTCAAGTCCTGTGTGCAGTTTTGAGCACAAACACCACAATATAAGAAGGACTAGTGATAGGCCCTGAGAAAACAGCTAGAGCAGTGTCAGGGGAGGTTTAGATTGGATATTAGGAAAAGGTTCTTTACCCAGAGGGTAGTTGGGCACTGGAACAGGCTTCCCAAGAAGTGGTCATGGCCCCAAGCCTGACAGAGTTCAAGAAGTGCTTGCACAATATTCTCAGGCGCGTGGTGACTCTTGAGGCTGTCCTGTGCATGGTTAGGAGTTGGACTCAATGATCCTTGTAGGTCACTTCCAACTCAGGCAATTCTATGATTCAGTGATACTCCAAGCTTCCACTATCACCCATTTCCAATTACAGAGCAAGGCCATTATATCTCCAGGGTGCAGTGCTGATTTACTTCAGAGTCAGCAGAAGACACGTCTTCCACAGAGCAGAGATGTCCTCTGACACTTCCATCTAGATCCTTTCTGTACCAAGTTAAGTCAAAAGCAAGTAACTTATATTTGATTAAAGGCTAAAATTAGCAAGATACTCTAGAGGACAGAGTGATGAACTTTTTTGCATGCTATCTCCACAAAAATCTAACAGTATAATCTCTACTGATGCCAGATAATTAGCTTTATTCAGGAGGGAAAAAGCAAATACATTATGTTCAAGGCTTACCACTAAGCAGTTCAATCCAATTTTGTACTGTTTCAGGAGGTTGGGTCTCTTTTATGTGTTTCAGAGCTTCATCAAGCAGAACATCCCCTGTAGGAGCATCTGACTTGCAAATTACCTAGGATAGAATAAAATGCAGTCAGTATTTTTAATTAATTCATATACCATACCATAAACATACAACAATAAAAACTTGAAAAATCTACCTGTTATCAGAACCAAGGAAAATTTTAAGGAGTGAGGAATGTTCTCAGAGAATATGCAAGTTTTAAAAATACCTAGTTAGAAAAACTATTTAGGATTTTAATTACAGAGCTCTGTTGTCTTAAGTTAACTATAACCTCTATTAACCTTAATTGACCAGAACTATAGTATTAAGAACATGTTTAATAACTAATTTTTAAGGAAGATAATCAGCTAACCTGGCCAGGTCCTTCACTTTCTCCCCAAAACAAAGTATACTACTATGCTAAATTGCTCTCTAATAACAGTCCATTTTACTGCTTCAAATCAATTTATTCAGAATAGTGCAGATAGACAATTAGGCCATGTGAAATTGAGAAATCAATTAGAAAGTGAAAAGGCAGGAAAAATGCTTTTCTTCTTCCATATGTTGATGGATAAAATAGGTTCAAGACATCTATCAGTTTTACAGCTCTGAGGAACATTTTAACCAGCAACACTAAGTTCTATTCACTAACAGTTAAAATACATATATTAGGCAAAATATGTATGTACCAATAAACCCCTTAATATGCAGTCATAAATGAAACATCACTTAAGTTTGTTATTAAATAACTTCTAAAATTATTTTTCCCCCAAGAGCACAGGAGAGAGAGAAAAAAAATCATTTACAGTAGCATAATAAAATTTAAGAATGTGAGTAACTGCTTGTTTACCAGTATCAGTAGTTTTATGAACCATGTACAAATACCCTTTTTTTTTTTTGTTAGAAAAACAAGAATGCCAAACTAAAACATACAGATTTAACTAGCAACCCAAGTCACAGAATCACAGAATGGGTAAGGTTGGAAAGGACCACAGTGGGTTCATCTCATCCAGCCTCCCTGTTCAAGCAGGGTCATCCCAAAGCATATGGCACAGGATTGTGTCCAGATGGTTCTTGAATATCTCCAGTGATGGAGACTCGATACCCTCTCTGGTCTCTGTTCCAGTCCTCAGTCACCTACACAGGAAAGAAGTTCTTCCTCATATTCAGGTGAATTGGTTTCTGCCTGTTGCCTCTTGTCCTATTGGTTGCCACCACTGAGAAGAGCCTGACTGCATCCTCTGACACCCTCCCTTCATGTTGTAATGCATTAAGAAACATGGTATGATATGGAGATATACCCTCTGAGCTGCAGTGTTGGTGCCTTCCCCTGACTCCTCCCTTGTAATGTTTTCCTATTGGTTGTAATATGTAACCCTTCCTCCTTTCCCTTCCCTTCAAAAAGCAGCGCAGGATCAATCTCTTCCTCTTTTCTGCACCAGATCCCCTGAATAAAGCTGAGATATCATCCCAAGAAGGAAAGAGCCTCGTTTTTACCTCTAATCCTTGCTATTTAGATATAATCCCCCCTCCTCTGGGCCATAGCTGAGCAGAACACAGCCCCAGGAGAGCAGGGGGACTAAAATAGCACCTTCAGATAATGATAGACATTGATAAGGTCACCTCTCAGTTGTCTCTTCTTGAGGCTGAACAGGCCAAATTCTCTCAGTCCTTCCTCTTAAGAGAGATGCTTCAGTCCTCTCATCATCTTTCTCACTGTCTGCTGGACCTGCTCCAGGAACTCCATCTCTATTGCACTGAGGAGCCCAGGACTGGACTCAGCACTCCAGATGTGCCTCACCAGGGCTGAGTAGAGGGGAAGGATCACCTCCCTCAACCTGCTGACAATGCTCTTCCTAATGCACACCAGGATACCATTGGCCTTCTTGGCCACAAGGGCACATTCCTGGCTCGTGGACAGCTTCTTGTCTACCAGGACCCCCAGGTCCTTCTCTGTAGCTCTGCTTTCCAGTGGGTCACCCCCAGCCTGTACTGGTGCATGGACTTATTCTTCTCCAGGTGTAGGACCCTGCACTTGCCTTTGTTGAATTTCAGATGGTTCCTCTCTGCCCATCTCTCCAACCTGTCAAGGTCCTTCTGAAGGGCAGCACAGCACTGGAGTATCAGCCACTCCTCCTAGCTTTGTGTCATCAGCAAACTTGCTGAGGACACATTTGCCCCTTTGTCAAAGTCATTGGTGGATAAGTTAAACAATACTGGGTCCAGTATAGAACTTTGGGGGATACCACTAGTGACAGGCTTACAACTGGACCCTGTGCCATGACCTTCTGGAATCTGTCATTCAGACACTTCTCAATCCACCTCACTGTCCACTCATCCAGTCCACACTTCTTGAGATTGCCTATGAGTATGTTGTGAGAGATAGTGATGAAAGCTTTGCTGAAGTCCAGGTAGACAATATCCACTGCTCTCCCATCATCCATCCAGGTAATTGTTTCCTCATAGAAGGCAATCAGGCTATTGAAGTATGATTTACCTTCAGTGAAGCCATGCTGACTACTCCTGATCACCTTGTTGTCCATGTCGATATGTGGATAGAGATGGCCTCTGAATGAGATGCTCCATCAGCTTTCTGGAGATTGAGGTGAGGCTGACTGGCCAGTAGTCCCCTGGGTCCTCCTTCTTGACCTTTTTGAAGACCAAGGTGACATTTGCTTTCTTTCAGTCCTCAGGCACCTTTCCTGATCTCCATGGCCTTTCAAAGATGATTGAGAGTGGCCTAGCAATGATGTATAACAGCTCTCTCAGTACTCATGATATGCGGTTGGAAAAAAACTCTATAACTCGCAGAGTAGTTATAAGAGTAGGTATGAATTTATTCAGTGCTGAGGTGCATGGGGGATATCTCTTCCGAAAAGCATGCACACTTCTGAGATTTGGCTTTGTCTTTTTATCCTTTACAAACTAGGGTTGCACAATACGCCTAATACATATTAATTTCTTAACTCCGCCTGTCTTCGCTTCATATTGAAATTAGCTCCACGCCCTTTTGCGGCTGCCCACAGCTCGTTTTTGGTCAGTTTGGTGGTCATTTGGGGGGGGTCTCTGGGATGAGGTCAGCAATTTTCTCTTTGGCTGAACTTTCACCTTGTCTTTTCACACATGCTCTTTTTAGTCCTTTGATCACTTTTTGGACTTTGATACCTTTTTTTCTGGCTTAAGGGTCTAAAGAATATCTTTATCTTGTGGTGCTTTTGTCTTTGCATCTTGTTTGTGTATTCTAGCTCTTTATCTTATCTTGCAGTTTCACTTTCTTTTTTTTGCTCTTGTCAGTTCCCCCTCTCTTCTGGTCAGGCATTTCTTTATGCTTAATTCTTAATTTCTCTGTTTCACTCATGGGTGCATCCTGTCAGGGCCCATGGACTTGTGGATGTCAGGTTTTCCTGGGTGTTCTCTAACCCAATCCTTCTTGACCAAGGGAAAGTCTTTTATCCAACATTCCTTAACCCTGGTCTTCTAGGTCAGAGATCCCTGAAGGTTGATCTTGTCAGTGAAGACCAATGTAAAAAAGGCATTCAGTAACTCTACCTTCTCTGTGTCCTCTGTTACTAGGGTCCCCCTCCATTCAGGAATGGTCCCACATTATCCTTTGTTCTCCTTTTGTTATTGAAAAAGCCCTTCTTGTTGTCCTTGACATTGTTGGTAAGATTTAATTCCAGATGGGCCTTGGCCTTCCTTGTCTCATTTGTACCTTCTCTGACAAACTTTCCATATTCATTCCAAATGGCCTGACCCTGTTTCCATCTCCTGTGTACTTCCTGCTTATGCTTGAGTTCTTTATTCATCCATGAAGGTCTCTTTCCCCCTTTGCCCATCCCTGCTCATTGGGATGCACTGTTCTTGAGCCTGTAGAAAGTGATTCTTGAATATCAACCAATTCTCTTGGACCCCTCTTCCCTGCAGGGTCTGTTTCCATGGGATTCTTCCAAGAAAATCCCTGAAGAGGCTCAAGTTAGCTCTCCAGAAGTCCTTGGTTGTAATTTTACTTACTGCTCTGCTTCCTCTTTTCCCAATACTGAGCTCCACAATCTCATGGTCACTAGAGCCAAGGCTGCCTTCAGTCTTCACATCTCCAATAAGGCCGTCCCTGTTAGTATAAGGTCAAACAGCACACCTTTCTTTGTGGGATTTTCTATTACTCGTGACAGGAAGTTGTCATCAGTGTTTTCCAGGAATCTCCTGGACTGTTTGTGCTTCGCTGCTGCTGCGTTGCTTTTCCAGCAGATGTCAGGGTAGCTCAAGTCCCCCACAAGAACCAAGGCCTGAAACTGTGAGGCTGCTTCAAGCTGCCTGTAGAAGGCTTCATCCACTTCCTCCTGATCAGGCAGCCTATAGCACACACCCACAACAGTGTCACCCTTAGTAGTCTGCCCTTTTATCCTAACCCATAAGCTCTTGACCCACTCTTATCTATCCTAAGAGAGCTCAATACATTCCAAGTGTTGCCTCACATAGAGGGCAACTCCACCACCACACCTTCCTGATCTGTCTCTCCTAAACAGCATGTAGCCCTTCATGACAATATTCCAGTCGTGAGCTATCCCACCATGCCTCTGTAATCGCAATGAGATCAAAGCCCTGTGACTGCACATATACCTCTAGTTCCTCCTGCTTGTTCCCCATCTTGTGTACATTGGTGTACAGGCACTTTATAGAGGTACTTGAGTGTGCTAATATCTTAGTGGGGGTGCAAAGGAATGCCCCATAGTTCTGTCTAGTGTTTATGCCTGGCTGCTTGTGCTTGATTGGGGTATTCCCTCTTAAACCTCCTGTTGGAGGTTAGGTGTCCTTCTTTTAGTTCTGGCTCACCTGTGGAATTTTTACCCATTCGTTGTGGGAGGGGGGGGAAACCTGACTGCGGGTACTTAGTGGGTACTTGAGAAACACAAAGAGTTCGGCTGGGCCCAGGGAGGAAGGGGGGCAGGAAAAGGGGAGGGCGGGGACAGTTTGGCTGGCTTCTTCAGCTTCAGAGAAGGACACTTTGGGGAGAGCTGTTGCTGTGGAGGGAAGGGAATTCACCATCACCAGACGGAGCTGCTGCTTCTTCTTCCCTCTTCGTTGGTGGGCCTCGCACCCCTTGTCCTGCTGGGACGTGTGCCAGTGCCAGCCACCACCGCAGAGCTGCTGATACACCTCAGCCACCGGCCCAGGATCTCAGCTCATCCCTGCTGTTCCAGTTAAGTGTTTCTCAGAGCTATGCGGGAGCACTGGGACTGCCCGCCCGAGAGGGTTTGTGAAGCAAAGCCTCTCCTCCATCCCTTTCCTGTCTCGGCCGAGAAGGCTGTCACGGGGTTCTGTTTTGTTGTTAATGCTGTAGTTATTGTTGTTTGTGTGCCTCGTTATACATATTAGTAAAGAACTGTTATTCCTATCCCCAGATCTCTGCCTGAGAGCCCCTTGATTTCAGAATTATAATAATTCAGAGGGAGGGGGTCTACATTTTCATTCCAAGGGATGCTCCTTCCCTCCCTAGCAGACACCTGTCTTCCAAAACCAAGACAGCTGAGCAGGTCATTGTTGTGACATAATATAGTCTAGCCCAAGTCAATGTGTTTGAATAAAAATAAAACAAAATTCTATCTTTGTTTAGGAAAAGAAGAATTAGTACTGTTTCAAAGCTATTTATGAAAATAATGATTTAATCTGACAATTTAAATAGTTTTACAAGGTAGCACTTCATAAGCATCAGGTAAAAAGATAACAGGCAATTGATGGAAAAATGAACACATCAAAACTGTTACACATATACAAGATAAGCAGCAAGTGAAAGATCTTAGTTTTGGTAAAGCTTCACAGTAGTCAGAAAGGTGCCCTGGAAAAGCTTTAAGTGTCCTATTGAAATGCATCTCCAGTTCTGTTCTGTAGTTCTAATAATCCTTACTACAAACAATAGAGTAGTACAATACATTTTCAGGATGACACTGAAATGAGTTGCAATGTCAAGACAGCTTGAATACTGACAAGATGATTACAAAAGGATGTCATGGTTTGACACTGGCCAAATGTCAGGCACCCACCAAAGCTGCTCACTTACCCTCCCCTGCCACAGCTGGGCAGAGGAGGGAAAAAATTAATGAAGGCTTCATTAGTTGAGATAAGGACCAGGAGAAAACACTCCAAGGGCAAAACAGGCTCAACTTAAATTGCAAAGTGAATTTATTACTAATGAAGTCAAAGGAGGATAATGAGAAGTAAAATAAACCCTCCAAACCACATTTTCTTCCCCCAACCCCTCCCTCCTTCCCACCAACAGTGCAGGGAGACAGGGTGTGGGGGTTTTGGTCAGTTCGTCACCTGAGATGATCTTTCACTGCTCAGGGAAAGGAGTCCTTCCCCTGCTACTTCGTGGGGTCCTTCCCAAGGGAGACAGATTTCTGTGAACTTCTCCAGCATGATTCCAATCTCATGAGCAGCAGTCCTCCCAAAACTGCTGCAACGTGAGTACTTCCCATGGGCAAACAGTCATCCCAAAACTGCTCTTCCACGGGGTTCAGTCCTCCAAGGACAGGCTGCTCCAGCCTGGAAGCAAAGGCCTCCTCTCTCCACTGGGTCTCCCACTAGACCATAGCCTCCTCCAGGCATTCACAGGCTCCAGCGTGGGCACCTCCCCCACGAGCTGCAAGTGGATCTCTGCATTCCCCATGGACCTCCATGGGCTGCAGGGGGACAGCCTGCTTCACCATGGTCATCACCACTGCCTGCATAGTAATCTTGGCTCTGGTGCCTGGAGCACCTCCTCCCCCTTCTCCACTGACCTTGGTGTCACCATGTTGTTTTCCCTCACGTGTTCTCACCTCCTTCTCTTCTCTGGCTAGAAAAAAAAACAACTGTGGGCACCCACTTTGTTTTGATTTTCTTCTTAAATATGTTATCACAGAGGCGTTACCATCATCTCTAATTGACCCAGGCTTGGCCAGCAGCATGTCCACCTTTAGAGCCATCCAGGATTGGCTGTAGCAGACATGGTGGAAGCTTTTCGCAGCTTCTCACAGAAGCCACCTCCATCCCCCCCCCCCGCTACCAAAAACCAGGCTGTGCAAAACCAACACAGATGTGTACAAAGTCAATTAAATGAAATGAAAAAGAAACAAAAATAGTACAGTCAGTATGAGAAAACAGATGACAAATATAAAAGATGTAATAAAGCAGACTATGACTCAAATGAATCAACAAAAGCCAAGTATTTCAAAAAGTAAGATTTTAATTCAAAGCTGTATTAACAGGAAAGTGCTGGAGAGATCTTTGTGAATACCTAACGTCATACCTGGAATACTATGTTCAATTTAGATGGTGTCTATAAAGCACAGAAACTAAGATTTAAATAAAAATCAGCAAGAATGAACCAGTCTTTAATGCCAGGCTAAAAAGAATGGTGTTTAGATCTAAAAAGAAGCATGTAAGATTGTCATGGTTTCATCCCAGCTGGCAACCAAGCCCCTTGCAGCTACTCACTCACTCCCCCACCAGCAGGATCAGGGAGAGAATTGGAAGGGTGAAAACCAGAAAACTTGTGGGTTGAGATAAAGACAGTTTATTAGGTAAAGCAAAAGTCATGCACAAAAGCAAAACAAGGCATCCATTCACTGCTTCCCATGGGCAGGCAGGTGTTCAACCATCTCCAGGAGAGCAGGGCCCCATCATGCATAACAGTTACTCAGGAAGATAAATGCCATCATTCCAAATGTCCGTCCCGTTCCCCCCCCCCCCCCCTTTACTCTTTCTCTCTTTATATACTGAGCACAATGTCATATGATCTGGAATATCCCTTTGGTCAGTTTGAGTCACCTGTCCCAACTCTTTCTTCTCCCAACCTCCCATGCACTCCCAACTTCCTTGCCAGCATGGCAGTACAAAAAGCATAAAAGGCCTTGACTCTGTGTAAGCCCTGCTCAGCAATAACTAAAACATCTCTATATTATCAACCCTGTGTTCAGCACAAATCCAAAACACAGCCCCATACCAGCTACTGGGAAGAAAATGAACTCTACCCCAACCAAAACCAGCACAAAGATATTTTTACAAAGAGGGTATCAAACAGTAGTTTAGGTTGTCTACTTTGGGAAAAATAAAAGATATCAGCTTATTCTGGATATACAGAAGATGCAGGATGTATTGTCAAAAACTTCAGCAGGTAAATTAAACATTCAGGGAAGTTGTTGAATTGCATTCAGTGGAGAATTTTAAGACTAAACATCTGCCAGGCAGGAACCAGAGAAACATGATTTTCCGTTACTGCATCAAGATTAAATGGTTCCTTGAGATACTGGTCTGATCTCCACTTTTTGAAGCTAGAGATCACTCCAGCCATAAATAGCAGATATTTAGTTTCAAGAACATAGCAATGCTTTAATCCAGGCAGTTTCTTTTTAAAACTAAACACACAACAATGCATGTTTATCTTTTTGATTTACAAGCTTGCACCAACCTTTATTAACCCTCTATCATGATATTACATATCTTCCAGGTTTGTATCAAGATTGAATTTTTTGGAGTTTCTCTAATTATACAAGAGCATACTTTGAGTTTTTAAGCTACTAGACTGTGGTTATTAATAGCCACCCTTCAATAATTAGCCTAAAACCACCCAACATATTTATCTTTGCTTCTTTTTAAAAATTACATTTCATTGGTATTTTAATTTCTTTGATGTGATTCATATGATTTGTTTCACAGTAACCTTAGATCACTCCAGTTTACTGCAGTTGGTAACCTACTACTTACCATCTCACTTTAACAGGCAAGATGTGGTCATCTTTTTGACCTGCTTTATAAAAACAAGCAAACAAACACACAAATATAAACCTCATTAAAGAGATGTATCCCAAATGTAAAAGCATTTTTTAAAGTAAGATTTTTTAAAAAAAAAAGTTCAGAAAACAGCTTTTCTTGCTTATTTGGGATTAAGATATGTTTTTCTACCACTGTAAAGAAGATTAACAAGCTTTTTGGAATATAATCCACCATGACAGTATGAGCCTAAACATACAGGCATTTAGAGAAAAGACCTGTAAGGAGTATAGACTCTCCCATTCAACTCAGGGCTCTATAAGCTCTTGGGAAGCCACAATACACAGTGATTTTGTTTCTAAATCTACTGTTCTCTGCAGCCAGGCATACAGCACTATTTCTTCTCACATCTCTGCTACATTGCATATTCACTGCACAGATTCTTCTAATTACCCTTATGTCCTAGGTGCAGGGATAAGGGGCAGAGTTTTAGCGCTGTTTATTCCACACCACCCACTTCATTGGAGGGGGAACAGTTTTTGGCAAGGACCCAGAACTTTTTTCTTGCCCTGGTTGTGAAGGTAGTGTTTTTGTCCCCTTTAAAAAACATGGGCAGAAGTGGAGGGGTCTTCTTTCTTTTTTCAGGCTCACTTGGGAGAGGGAGTTGCCCTGCAAGACCCCAGCTGCCACCAGACATCACCGTCACCAGGGAGAACCCTGTTGGGTGATGTGGAGTGAGCAGTTCCAGCAACATAACTCCTTTTGGACAAAATAGCTTTCCAGGTTTTGCTTTGCCCCTGTTTTCCATTGTTTTCTGGCTAGGGGAAGGCATTAAACCATGGAAACTTGTTTGCTACATTGTTTCCTTTGTTCTCTTGAGCTACTGGTCCAGTGCAGGATCCCCCCACCATCTTGCCATTGTTCCCAGGGGGTCACATGGTGCACAGTGTGGGAACAGCTGCCATCTTGTCTTTTTTCTGGGGAAACTACATGGAGCCAGCAGCTTGGGAACAGCTACCATCTTGGTTTTGTCCTGGTGGGCCAGGTGACATCTTCCAGTGGTGAATACCCTTTTTTGTGGGTAAACCAATCTTTTGTACAACTGGTGTGTTCATTACAATTTCTTCAATAAATTGTGACTCAAATTTATAATGTCTCCTATTTTTTTTCCTCTGCTATTGAAAGGGGGTGGTTTGAGTGGGCTTAATTTTCCCACTGAGTTTTAAAACCAGCACACCCTACTCTCAAACAAAAGTATTTTGGTTCACACTTTCACTGTATTTCCCTTCCCCTTCTTTTCCCATCACATGCAGATAGACAACAGGGAGAAGCCCATCCACCTCTCTCCTATGCTCAAGAATCTGTTCTTTCCTGAAGGAAGATGTACTGACAGAGGCTTCTTGGTTAATTCCAGAGTCCTAACAGTACAAGAACTGTTAGCAGAACTGCCACCTTGGAATTCCAGAGGCCAGACTTCAGCCTGTTTAGGACACTGGTTGACAGAGTCTCCTGAGAGCTGGTCCTGAAAAGCAAAGGAGTCCAGGAAGGCTGGACATTCTCCAAGAAGAAAATCTAAAAGGCATGGGAACTGGCTGTCCCCATGTGCCAAAAAGATGAGCTGGCAGGGAAGAATGGCCTGGCTGAACAGATTTGGCTGGAACTCAGAAAAAAATTAGAGTTTATGGATGCTAACTCAGAAGCAGGCAGCATAGTGCCTGTGGAATAGCAGGCCACATAACTTTCTCAGTCTTGCCTGAGAAAGTGGCCTGGGAAATCATAAGGAGGAATTAAAACAATCCTCAGAGATAGAAAACAGCCTTGCAGGTGCTGTTTGTCTGTTCCTTGTTTTCTTGCAAGAGAAGGTCGAGGGGTGGTGAACCCCACTGACCAATGATGGTGATGTGTTAGTTTACTAACCAATAAGTTTTCTTTTCTGTACTTTCACATATCAGTCTATAAAAAAGATCTAAAGCAATAAACTGAGAGAAATTCTCCTGATCGACTCCCAAGAGAGTCTGTGTCGTTCTTCTCGCTGTTCCCAATAGAGAGACAAGAGTTTATGACCCTAGGAAGAAGGGGGAGGCAGCTCTGCAGAACTACAAGGATGTCATGAGGTTGTGCAGGGAAAAAATTAGAAGTGCCAAAGCCCAACTAGACTTAACCTGGCTACTGCCATAAAAGACAATAGAAATGTTTCTATAAATATACTGTCAACAAAAGAAGGGCCAAGGAAAATCTCCTTTATTGGATGAGGGAGAAACATAGCAACAAAGGATAAGGCTGAGGTGCTTAATGTCTTCTTTGCCTCAGTCATTAACAGTAAGACCAGTTGGTCTGCAGGTACACAGCCCCCTAAGCTGTAAGACAGGGATGGGGAGCAGAATGAAAACCCCATAATCTAAGGGGAAATGGTCACCGACCTGCTACACCACTTGGACACACACAAGTCTATGGGACCAGATGGGATCCATCCAAGGGTATAGAGGGAGCTGACTGGTTCACCAAGACACTTTCAATCATTTACCACCAGTCCTGGCCAACCAGGAGGTTCCAGTTGACTGAAAGTTAACAAATGTCATTCCCATCTAGAAGAAAGGCTGGAAGAAGGATCTGGGGAGCTACAGGCCTGACAGCCTGAACTCAGTGCCAGCAAAGGTTGCAGAGCAGATCATCTTGAGTGCCATCATGCAGCACATATAGGACAATCAAGGGACCAGGCCCAGCCAGCATGGGTTTAGGAAAAGCAGGTCCTGCTTGAATAACTTGATGTCCATCCATGACAAGGTGACTGTTAGAAGGAATGGAGCTTAATGCTGCCTTCATCCCCTCTTGTTTACCCCTGCCTATGTGTTCCTTTGAGGATCCTCTGGTTAGTAAGGTAACAAAAATTAATTTACTCTTTGTGTTTCAGCCATGAGTTTGTGGTTATTGTCTGTGTTGATTCAAACATTTGGCATAGTCAGCAGGATCCAGGAACAACCATGTCATGGTGAGAAAAAAAGTTGGAGACTGGGGAGGCTGTGATGGTGACTCCCCACATTCCAGGATGTCACAGATCTAAATCTGGGACCCCCTGGCTGCTTTCCTAGCTACAATGGCTCTGCCCAAAAGCATGGCCTGAAATAGATGATAGTTACCCCCCCAGACAATTGAGACAGCTGTACCACCCATTTGCAACACCCCTGACAATACAGTATGGTCCTATACTCTGACTTCTCCCCTTATTTTACATCCTCTTTTAATCATATTTTTGGCTTCTTGTATTTCAGGTATGTTCGATGACTTCCCGTGCCTCATCTAGGGGGACAGCATTGGAACTGTTATTGGTCTTACAAACCCAATACCGAATTTCAGTTTGATCTGAAAAAGTGCAAGTCACAGCTCTTCAAGCTGTGGGTAATTACTCCATGTCAAGTTACCAAATCTGGAGCAATATTGGCTGAAGAAGCTGTAGCAACAGTGTATGTATTACTGGGAGATGACACTCCTGTTTTCCTTCCTTTTCACAGGTTGGCTCATCATGCTTTGTAGGCTTGTATTACAAGCACATACCTTGGATATATTTCTGCAAGATCAATATGTAATACTCATGTGTGCTTGGTTTTTACTGTAACTAGCTTATTACTCTTTTCAAGAAGCAAAGAGCACCTGGTGTGTGCCTTTGTGCAAGGTTTAAATTGGACATCCAAGACAATTGTTGCCTTAAATTTGGAAGTAACTGCTGTACACTGAGGAACCTTACAACAGTGATTACAGATAAACTACCTCCCTCTTCAATGTGGGTACGGAGGAGCCTGCAGAGCCCGAGATCCTGGCTCTCCCCTGGAGGCAAGACACCTTTCACTCAGAGAGAGACAATGTATTGCTCCCAGGGCTCTTTGAGTTAATATGTTAAACTGTTGTGCCCCATTGGTGTTCCCCCCTGCTGTCCCACCCCGATACATGTAACTCGGGCTCCCCCCGCCCCTCTCCTTCCCTATAAATATCCCGGGTTTTTCCCTGTTCGGCGGATTAGCTGTTGCTGGCACCCTTCGCCAAAGCTCTGCCTGAATAAAGGTTTGTGCTTAGCGGAACGCTGGACCAGCTTTCTCGTCCCTGCTTCCCGTGTCGCCTGCCCGCCGCCACTGAGCTGATCTGAAATCACTCAACTGCCCGAAGCTGCTCGCACGCGCTTCGGCCCAGCCCTTTTCAGGGCTGTTTCTCCAGAGAAGTCGCGGTGCTCCGGGCTTTCCAGCGCCGCGGCACTTCAATGTCATAAATGCTGTTCTGAGTTTGAAGGCATGTGCTGCTTTAACATAATTGCTGAATCAGCTAGTATGGATGACGACATTCAACATCTTCTGAACTTAATACATAGAATAACACAATCTATCAGGGGTGCCTGGCTAGCTGAGTGGTTTAGGAGGGGCAGGACACTTAACTCAGAGCATTATGTGTTTATTCTTTTTTCTATATGCTTTATGAAGTGCCTATGCAAATTCCCTATCCCACATTTCCAGCCTCAGCAGCAGTAAGTAAAGATCTGGTTAATGACCACCTGAGGAACCTGATTGAACATAAGTCTATGGGACCTGATGTGATGAACCAGAATCCTGAGGGAATTAGCTGATGTAGTTGTCAAGCTACATGATATTCTAAAAATCATGGCAGTCAAGTGAAGTCCTAGGTGACAGGAAAAAAGGAAACATTGTGCCCATCTTAAAAAAGGATAGAAAGGAAGACCCCGGTATGGATGCTAAATGCAAGCAGTAAGCAGGGAGCACAGTGCCTGTGGAAAAGCAAGCCACATAACTTTCTCAGACTCACCTGAGAAAGCAGCCTGGGAAATCATAAGGAGGAATCAAAACAATCCTCAGAGATAGAAGACAGCCTTGCAGGTGTTGTTTGTCAGTTTCTTGTTTTCTTGCAAGAGAAGGTTGAGGGGTGGTGAACCCCACTGACCAGTGATGGTGATGTGTTAGTTCACTGACCAATAAGGGTTTTACCTTTCTGTATTTTCATGTATTGGTCTATAAAAGAAGATCTGAAGTAATAAACCTTGCTCTCCTGTTCAACTCACAAGAGAGTCTGTGTCGTACTGCCTCACTGTTCCCAATATAGTGCGACACCCTGGAAACTACTAGCCTGTCAGCCTCACCCCTGTGCCTGGGAAGATCACGGCACAGATTCTCCTAGAAGCTATGCTAAGGCATGTGGAGGACAAGGAGGTGATTCAGGACAAGCAGCACAGCTTCACCAAGGACAAGTCCTGTCTGAACAACCCAGTGGTCTTCTACAATGGAGTAACTGCATCAGTGGAAAAGGAAAGGGCTACAGATGTCCTTTATCTGGACTTCTGTAAAGCTTTTGACATGGTCTCCCACATCCTTTGCTCTAAATTGGAGAAAGAAGGATTCAATGGGTGGGCTGTTCAGTGGATAAGGAATTGGTTGGATGGTTGCATCCAGAGGGTAGTGGTCAACAGCTCAGAGATGGACATGTCTGATGGACACTGGGAGTAAGTGGTGTCCCTCAAGGGGTCTGTATTGGGACCAAGTGCTATTCAATGTCTTCATTAATGACATAGACAAAGGAATCAAGCACACCCTCAGCAAGTTTGTAGATGACACCAAGATGAGGGTGCAGTTGATATTCCTGAAGGATGGGGGCCATCCAGAGGGATGTGGACAAAAACTCAAGAAGTGGGTCTATGGGAATCTCATGAGATTTAACAAGACCAAGTGCAAGATGCTGCACCTGGCTTAGGGCAATCCCCAGTATCAATACAGGGTTGAGGATGAAGGGATCGATGGCAGCCCTGCTGAGAAGGACTTGGGGATGCCAGTGGATGAGAGGCTGGACATGAGATGTCAGTGTGCGCTGGCAGCCCAGAAAGCCAATTGTATCCTGAGCTGCACCAAAAGCAATGTTGGCAGAAGTGCAAGGGAGGAGATTCTGCCTCTCTGCTATCATGAGACCACACCTGGCATACTGCATCCAGCTACAGGGTCCCCAGTGCAGGAAGTACATAGACCTGTTGAAGTGAGACCAGAGGAGGGCCATGAAGATGATTAGAGGGATGGAGTACCTCTCCTATGAGGACAGGCTGATAATTTGGTCTGGAGAAGAGGCAGCTCTGGGGAGACCTAATTGCAGCCTTTCAATGCCTGAAAGGAACCTACAAGAGAGCTGGAGAGGGACTTTTTATAAGGGCATGTAGTGGTAGGACAAGAGGGCATGGATTAAACTGAAAGAGGGTAGGTTTAGATTAGAAATTAGGAAGAAATTCTTTCCTGTAAGGGTGGTGAGGCACTGGAACAGGCTGCCCGAAAGAGGTTGTGGATGACCCAGCCTTGGAAGTGTTCAAGGCCAAGTTGGATGGGGTCCTGAGCAACCTGGTTTATTGGAAGGTGTTCCTGCCCAATAGAAGCTTTGCAATTAAGCCATGCTAAAGATGAAGCATCTCTTGCATTGATTTTTAAGTAAACTTTATTATTTAGTTTTAACACAAAAATCCACTAATGCATTAATGACTCAGAATTGTCATCTATAAAATACTGAAGTTAATCTGCCAAAAATGTATTGGGATTTCTTTTAAGAACTGTAATTACTGGGTTTGCTTTCTGAGACTGTAAGGCAGCATAAAGTACCATTTTCTATCTTGAATAACCACTAGTGTTAGAAATTAATTTACACATATACCTCATTATTTGTTTCTAAAAGTGGTACCAGTAGATAGAGCTACAAAATTATGCAATGATTACATACTCTGAAGCCAAATGTGCAAGGATGTTGCAAATAAAATATGCCATACTGACTTTCAAATGTTTCACTAACGTTCATCATGTCCTTGTCTGCCAGTTTCTCATTCTCATGTGTCTCTCTATGGTATTCAAGCATGGATTTAATGCATCTTGATCACTTCTGAAGTTGTGTCTTAGAAACTGCAAAAAGTAATCAGCAAATATCTACTCAATGTTTTAAGTGGAAATCTTTGTAGCTAGCAATCTTTTAAGTCAGTTGTGTGACCAAGGCCATAATTAACTGGTTATAAATCTGTACTACTTCCCAAAGAATTAGTTCTACCCTTTTCTTGTCCTCACCTTATCACTTGTGCCAGCAGTCTCACTTGTGCCCTATCTGATGACAAGATCAAGAAAGTGATTCAGATAAAAATTAAACTAATCAAAGAAGTGAATTAGTTTTTAGTCAGAGTGGTTACCTGAAAGCGTTGCACAAACACTAGTAACAACCCAAGAGAGATTCCAATAATAAACCTCTTTGCAAAGAGAGGACTAGCCTTCTCAGCTGCAAGACAGGCTAATGTGGCTAAAACAAAAACCCCCTCCCTTCAGACCATAGTTTGAAGATACAGGGTTTCAAGTCAAAAATCAAAGCTTTACTTTTAATGAAATTTTACCTTTCCACAAAGTCCCAGAATGGAGCAGGGATGAGGAGGGAAAAGGGCTAGCTTGAGGGACAGAAGCTATATAAAAATACTATTGCCATTAAAACTACCTCACTGAATCACAACCTTGGATGCAACTAAACAGCTCATTCCACTCACTAAGCACAGTATTTAATTCACAGAGATCTGAGGGAAAGGGGAACAAAGCCTGAAAAGGGAGATGAGGGGGACACTTGGTAGAGTTGAGACAATTAAATCTTGCAAACACATAAATGAGACTTAAAATGTAGTATTAATACAAGACTTCATATAAGGTATAAAACAACACAAGTCATTCATGAGAAGGATTTCTAAACTGAGAGAGATGGGGAAAGGAGAAAAGGAACATCATATATATCAGTAGTTCTGGTTTTCATTTGCATGAAATTCCTTAAGCAGAAACTAGTCTTGGTTTGAATTTTATATTAATCCTTTTTCATAGAACCCTCCTGCCTGAAAAAAATAAATCCCTTGATTGCCTTTCGACAGCAGAAAAAACAAAGCATTTAATATTGTGTACCTTTTAATTCTCCTTAAACAAAGGAAAAGACAAAAATTGAAACAAACACACCAGCCCATCCCCAAAAATCACATGCTAAAACTAAAAAAAAAAGGAAAACAGTAATTTTGCTTGTATTCTTTATTGAGGATATGCACAAGTTATTTTTCCATTTTCCTAAAAAGACAGTTAAAATTTCAGTTAGCTAGACGATAATGTTTGTGTAATATGAAAATAACTGCTAAAGAACTTTATTGAATGCCTAAGGAACCAAAAGATTTGGAGGCAAAAAAAAAAAATTGTGCAAACTAATCAATGCTGAATGTGTTTAAATTAAGCTAAAAAATTTGGAGCTGTTTGTCTAAACAGAGGTTCAATTCTTCAGAAGAGGAGGAAGCTGGGAGAAGCTTGGGGAAATTAGCAAGGGAAATGTGTCATAAAAAAGAATTTATTTCTGATGCATAGACAACATTTGACCATGTTTTCAATAAACATATTTTATAAGTATCTTCTAATGATGATAAAGTAAAAATTCTTCAGTGTGACTTTGCACATTTTGTAGTAAGAAAAAAGTTCCAGTGCCAAAAGTAATAAACTAATGTACCTCAAATATCCAGCATAATTCAGTAAAGAACCTCAAAAATTTGCCCATCTTAAAGGTCAGTGAGTACAACAAAGTTAATACAATGGTCACATGCTTAAACTAGATACAGTTAGTTTTGTGTTCTCATGGGCCTGAGGAACAATGATTGCTTCCTTTCCATGTTGTCTTGGTTTGAAAGACAGGTGTCTGCTAAGGAAGGTGGGAACTTCCCTTGGAAAGGAGAATATGACCTCCCTCCCACCAAATTATTATTATAACTTCAAAATTAAGGAGTTTTAAGGCAAAGATATGGGAAAAGGAATAAGAGTTCTTTACTAGTATGTATAACAAGGCAAACAAACAACAGCAACTATGACAACAACTATGGCAGCAACAACAAACAGAACCAGAAACCCAGTAACAGCCTTCTTGGCTGCAGGCAGTTTCCTCTTTGGTGTACTTACAGTTGCAGCCGGCAGAGGCGCTGGCAGGCTCCCAGTGTGCAGGGCAGGTGCGATGATTCCCCGCGGCTGCAGGGAAGCGCTGTGGCACGAGTCCAGCAATCTTTTCTCCATGTGGACAATGGTGGACACAGCCAGCAGAAAGGGATGGAGAAGGGGCTTCTTTTATGAATGCCCAGAGACAGCTGATCCCAGTGACCCCTCTGGATAGCAAAAGGAGCTGTAGCAGGAACCTCGGAGTAGCAAGCTGGGAAGGCAGGGATGAGCAAAGTTCTGGATTGGGTAGATTAGATGTATCAGAAACAGCATCTGTAGCTGGAACCGTAGGGCATTTGGTCAGGCAGGGGGTGTGAATTACAGTGTAGCAAAGAAACCTCGGAGCAGTGGCAGAGAAAATGGCAGGGGCTGGGCAGTTGCCACTGGGTTCCTGAACAGGACCAAGTGAGAGGCTCCCTTGGAGGGGTAGGGGGCTCGGGGATCCCAGGGTTTTCCCCTGAGGCACCTAAGCAGATGGTGAAATTCCTTTTTTTTTTAGTGAGGTAGGGTGTTAATAAGGTCCCAGTTCAGTGGTTGCTCTCATGAGCAAAAACTCACCCCACGGCAGAAGAAGGACCTGACTGGGCTCCTGGGGTGGTAGCAAATTCCCTCTTAGGCAGCAGCTCCAACGGTCCTCCTCTGAAGTCAAGAGCGAGAGAGAGGTGGGAGCTGCACCCAACCCCTTTTCCCCAGACCAATTCTTGTGGTATCTCTGCCCCTCCACGAGAAACCTCCCAGATAAGAGGGCAGCCAGCTGCACCCTTCCTGAGGAAACTTTTTCTATCTCTTAAGTACTCAGTCATGTGATAAATGTATCTATGAATAAAAATTCGTGAAAGCCTAAATAAATATATCTGTATTTATAATGATATAAGAAAATATAAAGTATAGTGTGGCCCAAGGATTCCTCCCCAGACCCAGCAGCAAATACCCATTCAAGAGATAATGATTCTAGCCAGCACTCAGATAACGATTCTAGCCGGCGCCCATCAACCTAAGAGAATGAGCAGGACACGGGCCATCAGGCTGAACAAAGAAACGAGCCCGGACGAGATACTCATCACTGGACCTGAACGCCCCACCCTGCAAGCCACAGTTGGAGAAGCAATCAAACTGGACAAAGAGAGAAGCCCAGCCGAGATATTCATCGGCTCCAACCCGGACCCAACCACTCCGTCCTGATAGCCCAACCCAAGATGAAATCAAGAGACACTCAGAACCTTTCTACATGCAAAGAGACTCTGCCCAACTGTCTATTGATTCAGTTCGCTGGTTCCAGGAAATCCATTCAACCAACCATCAAGACTCTTTGTTGAACAGTGACTGCTCGGAGTTTTGGCCTCAGGGCACAAAACCCCTATAAGAACCCCGGACTGCAGCACATACAGCGTGGATTTGGGAAAATCTGTACCTTTGAGTATAGACCCCTGTCCACCCAGCGCTGCGCTGATATATTTTATTGTGGTTTTTCCCTCTGTTGTTTGTTTTATTGAAATTGCTTTATAATAAATTGTTTTTTATTTAACCTCATTTTGCCATCACATTTATAACAGATTGGTGCCGTGACTCGGATCGGAGAAAACTGCGGAAGAATCTCGCTGCCCAGGACGGGTACCCCCGCCGATTTCTGGCGGCCTGGTGAGTCGAGAACCTCCGCAGCCCATTCCGATATCCGAACCAAATTTAGGCTAAGGTAAAAACCACAATAAAAGAGAGACGGATCCGGAGCGGTGAGCTCGGGAAGGCACGGAGCCTTCGGAAAGCCGCGGCTTGGTTGCTCGTAAAAAGTCTACTGTGCACGAAGACACCCTCGCAGGAAATAGCTGTAAGTACTGTGAGGTTGAGCGGGTGATTGGGCGAATGTGTGAGACGTGATCTGATCATGAAGCGAATGCGGACTTCAAGGTCACGTTTCCATCCTCCCGCGAGGGAATTGGCCGGCCGCGAAGGAAGCGATTCGGTGTGAGAAAGTTCTCTCTCCACACACTTGTAAAAACCTGGGACAAAAGGGAGTCTCGGGGGACCGATCACAAGGAGCTAAAGGGGAAGGATACGTCCTGTCGAGCTCGGGAATTGGTAAACCCTTTCAGTCAACGGACCTAGGGAAAGGTCCAGAAGAGGATCGGAGTGCTGAATACAAGAGACCTCAGCTCAGCTAGCTGAGAGGTGAGTATTAGCAAACTTTGATCTCTCGGGTAAAAGTGGAACAGACACAACGTAGAGACGAAAAAGACTCACAGGGGAGTCGAAGGAAGGTAAGAAATTTTTTTACTAAACATGGGGCAGAAGAAGAGTAAGATACAAAGAAAGACCACCGGGAAGGGTCCCTCCAATCAGGCAGAGGGATTGCTGGACATCCCACCGGAAAGTCCCTTGGGATGGATGCTAAAATATTGGGAAAATTGTCCCCAGAGAAAGAGAAAGTCTAAGGCGAAAATGATTCAGTATTGCGCAGAGATCTGGGGAGGGCAGGAGCTGAGGAATCACCTCACTTGGCCGGTGTTAGGCACATTTGAAAGATGGACGTGTAACGAATTGCTCTCCTACGTAGAGAGCAAAGTCCCCTCGGACCCCGAGGAGAGGGAATATGCTAAACTCTGGTTAACGGCCAGGGTAGGGTTATTCCCAATAAAGCAAAAAGAAAAACGTGGGTCGAAAACCGAACCCTGGGAACCTCTCGACCATTTACCACCCCCATACCATGGACTGGCAGAGCCCCCTTCCGTAGACCAAGTGGTGCCTTCGGCACCTTCAGGCTCCCAGGAACAATCCGCTGAGATGTATGTATCCAGAGCGGAAGAATCGGTGTCGGCAGCCGTGCCGGCAGCACTCCCCTTGCCCCCGCCTGCGGACACCATACCCACCGCAACCTCTTCAGAGGTTCGTCCTGCGCAAAGCTGGAGAACACTCTATCCACAATTACTAGTCCGACCGCCACAGCCGGGACCCTCCCATATAACAGAAGGGGTCCCTCCCGTTAACCGGGTGGCGGCAGAGTTCCCACAATTAACAAAAGGAAAAACTCTCACAAACCACAGTTCCCCTCCCGCAAGTAGAACCCGTTTGAAAGCAAAAATGGTGGGTGAGGAGTGGGGAGAGAGTGAGAACGAGCACCGGTTACTCCCTCTCAGGGAAGTACCGACAGCTCCGGGAGTGATTGGATTTGTGAATGTTCCCCTTAACTCCGGGGATGTACGGGCATTTAAGAAAGAGATGGGGCGATTGCTGGACGATCCTTTCGGTGTGGCTGAAAGGTTGGACGACTTTTTAGGGAGTAGTATTTATACATTTGATGATCTTACGGCAATCCTGAGATCATTGTTTAATCAAGAGGAGAGAGAGATGATTAAACAAGCTGGTATCAGAGACTGGGACCGACGCAATCCACAGGGGACACCAGGTAACCAGAAGTGGCCTAGCGTGAGCCCGAGCTGGAATGCCCAGACGGAGGAGGGCAGGCGGAGCATGATAGATTTGAGGAACATGATTATTCAGGGAATAAGAGAGGCGGTTCCCCGGGGTCAGAATATTAGTAAAGTTTTCGGGGAGTGTCAAGGGAAGGAGGAATCGCCCACCGAATGGATAGAGAGATTGCGGCGAAGTTTTCAGATTTACTCTGGGACTGACCCAAACTCCCCCGTGGGGGAGGTTCTGCTAAAAACACAATTTGTTGCCAAATCCTGGGAGGACATCAGGAGAAAATTGGAAAAGATCGATGGGTGGCAGGATAAAAGCCTCCAGGAACTTCTAAGGGAAGCTCAGAAAATATACATGAGGAGAGAGGATGAGAAACAAAGACTGCAAGCTAAGGTTTTGGTAGCGGCGGTCAAGGAAGTCCAAAAGCAAGAGCAAACACAAGGTAAGTTTAAAACACTGCCTAGAAAACAGAGAGACCCTCACAGGGCAGCCCCGACCCCGCGGAGAGAGCTCCCCGAATGTTACTACTGTAAGAAGGTAGGACACATTCAGCGGGACTGTAGGCAAAGAATAAAAGATGAAAAAATTTTTCAAGAAGATTAGGAGTGTCGGGGGCTCTTTAATTTGGGGACAAGAACATCCAAGGAGCCCTTGATAAAATTAAAAGTGGGTCCCCAGCGACAGGAGGTAAGCTTTCTAGTGGACACTGGAGCAGAGAGAAGTACTCTGCAGAAATTGTCAGAGGGATGTGTGGCAAGCAGGGAAAAAGTTTTTGTAATTGGTGCCAAGGGAGATCCTTTCAAAGTATCTGTAAAAAAAGATGTAGAAATAGAATCGGAAAATAAAATTTGCTTAGGGAATTTGTTGCTTGTAGAAGAAGCAGATTATAATTTGTTGGGAAGAGACATGATTGTTGCTTTAGGAATTAATATCGTTGTTAAAAACTCTGAATTAGTAGTGAAAATATTCAAACTGACTCCCAAGGACGAAGAAGAAATTAACCCTAAAGTGTGGCACTCAAAAGGGGAAGTAGGGAAATTGGACATCAAACCCATTAAAATAGAAATCGAGGACCCTAAAGACCCTATAAGGGTCAAACAATACCCCATCCCGATGGAAGGGAGGAGGGGATTGAAACAAGTAATTGACGACCTCCTAAAAGGGGGTACTCTGGAACCCTGCATGTCTCAGCATAACACCCCCATCCTGGCTGTAAAAAAGGCGGATGGCAGTTTCTGATTAGTTCAAGACCTCAGAGCTGTAAATGCTAGAACCCGAACCAGGTTCCCAGTAGTGGCCAATCCTTACACATTACTAAACAGGCTCTCACCTGAGGATGTGTAGTATAGTGTAATCGATTTGAAAGATGCTTTTTGGACTTGCCCTCTGGATGAAAAGAGTAGAAATTATTTCGCCTTCCAGTGGGAGGACCCAAGCACAAACCGGAAACAACAACTGAGGTGGACAGTCCTCCCTCAGGGGTTTGTGGAGTCCCCGAACCTTTTTGGGCAGGCTTTGGAACAACTGCTAACGCAATTTGTTCCTGAGGGCGAGACAAAGCTCCTGCAATATGTTGATGACCTATTGATAGCTGGAACGACTGAAGAGAAAGTGAGGAGAAGCACGATTGCCTTGTTGAATTTTTTGGGACAAAAGGGGTTGAAAGTATCGAAATCCAAACTGCAATTCACAGAGCCCGAAATAAAATATCTTGGTCATTGGATATCTCAGGGAAAAAAGAAATTAGACCCTGAAAGGGTGGCAGGGATTCTTGCACTCCCTGCACCAAAAACAAAAAGACAAATTAGACAATTTTTAGGGCTCTTGGGATATTGCAGACAATGGATTGAAAGTTTCAGTGAAAGAGTGAAATTTTTGTATGAAAGATTCAACCACTGACAGGTTGAAGTGGACTGAACAAGATGAATTTAATTTTCAGAAGTTAAAGAATGCCCTTATAACTGCCCCCGTACTAACTTTACCAGATACCAATAAATAATTTCAGTTATTCGTAGATGTGAATGGACAAGCAGCACAAGGAGTTCTGACCCAGGAATGGGCAGAAAAGAAGAAGCCCATAGGGTTTCTCTCGAAAATTTTAGATCCGGTTAGTCGGGGCTGGCCTACTTGTTTGCAAGCAATTGTGGCAGTGGCTTTGTTGGTAGGGGAAGCTAAAAAGGTAACTTTTGGAGCTCCCTTGATAGTCTACACCCCACATGATGTAAGAAACATCTTACAACGAAAAGCGGAAAAGTGGTTGACTGATTCGAGGCTTCTGAAATATGAAGCCATCTTAATCAGCTCGCCTGGTTTAGAATTAAGAACCACTACTGCGCAGAATCCTGCGCAGTTCCTGTTTGGGGAACCAACAGAAAAACTGTTACACGACTGCATTGAAACTGTGGAATTGCAAACTAAAGTTAGACCAGATTTAGAAGATCAAGAGTTAGAAGGGGGAGAGAAGTGGTTTATAGATGGATCCTCGAAAGTTGTTGAGAGAAAAAGAAAGTCAGGATATGCTATAGTGAATGACATATCAGGAGACATTGTGGAATCAGGCTCCCTGAAAGCAAGCTGGTCTGCACAAGCTTGCGAGCTCTATGCTCTCCTGAGAGCCCTCCAGGGATTGAAAGGAAAGAGGGGGACCATCTATACAGACTCGCGGTATGCTTTTAGAGTAGTACATACTTTTAGGAAAATTTGGGAAGAAAGAGGTCTGATAAATATGAAAGGAAAAGGGTTAATCCACGGGGAGATCATTCGACAAATTCTAAAGGCTGTCAGAGAACCGAAGGAAATATCGGTTGTCCATGTAAAAGGACACCAGACAGGATGGCAGTTCCACACCCGAGGTAACAACCTGGCAGACAAAGAGGCAAAACGAGCGGCTTTGTTAACCGTAAGTATTCCCGAAATAACCCCAGAGGAATCACCAGAAATCCCGCTCCCTTCGGAAAGAGAGATAGAAGAATTCAGAAAGGTAGGAGGAACCTTTGAAAAGGGAAAATGGTGGTTGCCTGATGGGAGAGAATTAATTCCAAAAGGGATGGCAAGGGAGATACTACGAAGATTACACAAACAGACTCATTGGGGAACTCGGGCATTAGCTGAACAGTTTCTAAAATTTTTCAGGTGCAAAGGGATCTTTGAACTCGCCAAACAGGAGGTACAAGGGTGTGTGATATGCCAAAAAGTAAACCGATCAAAATTTAAGCAAACGGCTTGGGGAGGTCGCCCTCTCTCATACAGGCCATTTGAAAGAATTCAGGTGGATTTCATCGAACTACCAAAAATCGGTAGATACAAATTTTTATTAGTGATAGTGGATAAATTGACACATTGGGTAGAAGCTTTTCCCAGAGCAAGGGCAACAGCCCAAACGGTGTCAAAAATTTTATTAGAGGAAATCATTCCTATATATAGGATAGTAGATTACATTGATTCTGATCAAGGAACACATTTCACGTCAAAAATTATTAAACAAATTTCAGAGGCTCTAGGTATCAGATGGCAATATCACACCCCTTGGCATCCTCAGAGTTCAGGACAGGTAGAAAGAATGAATCAAACGTTGAAATCCCAACTGTCAAAACTCATAATTGAAACAAAGATGTCCTGGATTAAGTGTCTTCCCCTTGCTTTACTAAATATAAGAACCATGCCACACTCTGAGACAGGTCTGTCTCCCTTTGAAATGTTATATGAAATGCTGTACAAACATGGAATGCCGGTGGCACACCCTCAGGTGGAGGATGTGCAGATACAACCATATCTCATTTCTATAAACAAAAATTTGCAGGATCTGCGGAAAAGAGGACTAATTCCCCAAAGCACAACACTAGGATTTGCAATACACCAGATACAGCCTGGGGATAAAGTCCTGATCAAAGCTTGGAAGGAGCTCCCCCTCAACCCCCACTGGGAGGGACCATTTCTCGTTCTCCTGACCACGGACACAGCTGTCCGGACTGCAGAAAGAAGCTGAACACACTCATCCCGTGTGAAAAAAGTAAAGGATTACGACGCCTCCAAGTGGAAAGTCACCACACCTCCGGGAGAATTGAAAATTAAACTCCGGTGTCATCACAAATGACAAGTGACGACCAGATAAGTTGTATTAACCCTGAATGTGATTGCTTTCCATTTATTCATTTCAAGTGCGCTTATTGTAAACAAATTTGGGTAACCCACTGTTGGGGAGGGTACAAACCTAAAGGATTGTGTACTAAGTGTCTGGAAAAAGAACAGGAGGAAACTAGCCATTTCTTATCACTTGCCACCCGGGCAGAATTTTTGGAACTAGACTCTCCTGAGTGGTTCCTGCTTTTTCAAAAGGGATTAGGAGGTAAACTAGATTCCAAGGCAGAGGCTTTGGAAATCGAGTGCCGGAAGACAGTCAAAGTTCCGTGTAGGACAGACACAATCAGGTCGTCTTGGTGGGCTACTTTCAAAAGAAGGTATGCCATTAAGACTTCAAGGGCCCCTGAAGATTATCCCTGCTGCCGAGAAGATGGCAATCCCCGCCATATATTTTTATACGGGCGAAGGGCAAGGCAGAGGGATACAACGGTGGGGAATCCTGATAGTCCTGAACCTAGCCGTGTGCTTGGCCGAGGAAATGAGTCCCGAGGTACCTCCGGGGGAGCGTTCCCTGGGGAAGTGTGAGCAGTGTCGGACTGCCACAGAAACCGAACGAATGATTGACTGTCCTCCAGAACGACAGAAAGAGTTTTGCATGTCTAACTGCACTCAGTATAATCTCTGTAATTTAAAGGGGGAGGTTTGGTGTTTTCGCTCAGGAGCAAGTTTTAAAGACGGGCAGTTTCAGATTCCTATGAGACAAAAGACCAGAGCTGCCCACTTCTGGTATAGAAGAGGTGGGAGTGATTCCTCCGGTTTCTATCTGTAGCCAATGTAACAAAACTGTCTGGATCGGAGGAAAGAGACAATCCACCTTTGTAGCATATTACAGAATCAATCCTTTGTGTTACAATAAAGCAAACTTGAAAACATGTACTATAGGAGGGAAATTATATTGGGAAGGTAAAAATTTAAAACACGGAGAAAAAGCCTCCTTTAGTAATGAACCAATAATTCTGGACTTGTTAAAAAGTGATGATGACCGGGTATGTTTACAGTTTGATCAGGTATTCTGCTTCTCCAAAGATGAGGAAGGGTTGGACCCTGAAAGTAAAATAAAACAACTAACCCTGGAATTAAAGAGGCGAGAAGTAGAAATTCGAAGAAAGAGGCTAGAACAAGAGAGACTTAACTCTCTTAGTGAACATTATGAACAATTAGAGAAACAATACAGCAACTGGGGATTACCAAACCCCAACCAGAATCTATTCATAGACCTAATGCAAGAAATAGCCACAGAATTAGGTCTGTCTAATTGTTGGATATGTGGTGGTTTAAAATCGGCCGAAAGGTGGCCATGGAAGAGAGAAGGACTCACCCCAGAGCAACTCTTAAAATAGAAGGGCTTAAAGATGTTAAAAACAATGAGAAGACCCAAGGGGTGGGTGATAGATCAAAGAATAATCGGTACTATCTGCATTAGCAGAGAAGGGAGAGAATTCACTGATTTAGTGGGTTATACCCTGTGTATAAACACACTCACAGTGAATTCTGACAGTAAAACAAAGACTTGGCAACCCGAACCACCCGCGGGCTATTGGAGTCTCACCCGAGGCAATCACTGCGAATGGATGGAAATAATTGAACTATGTTGGTACAAAAACTCCGGGGCAAATCCCTTCCATGCACTAGAAGGCCTAAAAGAATATTGGGATGATCCGGCAAAAATGAACAAGGGCTGGGAGGCTCCCGACGGCATTTATTGGATATGTGGCAAAAAGGCATATAGTGAGCTACCTAGAAAATGGAAGGGATCCTGCACACTTGGAATAATTCGGCCCTTTTTCTTTACTCTACCCAGAACAAAGAGTAAATCATTGGGGGCCCCCCTCTTTGAAACATTAAATAGACAAAAGAAGGAATTAAAACGGGAACTACCAATGGCAAGAGGCAGCCAGAAATGGAAAGAGAAAGAATGGCCTGCCGAAAGGATCATTCAATATTATGGGCCCGCTACTTGGGCAAATGATGGCAGTTGGGGTTACAGAACCCCCATTTATCTCCTCAACAGGCTTATCAGGTTACAAGCGGTAGTGGAAGTAGTTTCCAACCACACCTCAGAAGCCCTAGAACTCCTAGCGAAACAGCACTCACAAATGAGAGCTTTCGTATACCAAAACAGATTAGCTCTCGATTATTTGCTAGCCGAGGAGGGAGGAGTGTGTGGTAGATACAACGAGTCCAAGTGCTGCATGGAAATAGACTATTATGGAAAAACGATAAAAGGACTGGCTGCTGAAATAAAGAAAGTAGCACATGTGCCAGTTCAAAAGTGGAATTCAATTCTACAAGCCTCCTGGTGGGACCAAATATTTGAGCAGGGGGCTTGGTGGAGAAAGTTAGTATTCTTCGTAGCCTGTTCAATTGCCGGAATCATTTTCCTCCCCTGTTTAATTCCTTGCTTCATCAGATTAATTCACTCTGTTGTGCAAGGAATGCAGATTGCCACCCTTCCAATTGATCCAGAGAAAGCACAAGGGAAACCTACTTCTCTCTCTAAGCTGATGAAATTAGAGGAGAAAAAGGAGAACAAGAACGCAATTAAAGCCTTAAAGAATTTTGAAAATAAACATAACCTGTCTCAGGAATATTGTGGGAATTCGCTATCGGACTGGGAAGAAGATGAATGTGGTTAAAATTTCACAGTTCTTCCTCAGTAGGATTGAATGAAATAACACAAATTTTTAATGTGATAATTAGGCGGGGGACTGTGATAAATGTATCTATGAATAAAAATTCGTGAAAGCCTAAATAAATATATCTGTATTTATAATGATATAAGAAAATATAAAGTATAGTGTGGCCCAAAGATTCCTTCCCAGACCCAGCAGCAAATACCCATTCAAGAGATAATGATTCTAGCCAGCACTCAGATAACGATTCTAGCCGGCGCCCATCAACCTAAGAGAATGAGCAGGACACGGGCCATCAGGCTGGACAAAAAAACGAGCCCGGACGAGATACTCATCACTGGACCTGAATGCCCCACCCTGCAAGCCACAGTTGGAGAAGCAATCAAACTGGACAAAGAGAGAAGCCCAGCCGAGATATTCATCGGCTCCAACCCGGACCCAACCACTCCGTCCTGATAGCCCAACCCAAGATGAAATCAAGAGACACTCAGAACCTTTCTACATGCAAAGAGACTCTGCCCAACTGTCTATTGATTCAGTTCGCTGGTTCCAGGAAATCCATTCAACCAACCATCAAGACTCTTTGTTGAACAGTGACTGCTCGGAGTTTTGGCCTCAGGGCACAAAACCCCTATAAGAACCCCGGACTGCAGCACATACAGCGTGGATTTGGGAAAATCTGTACCTTTGAGTATAGACCCCTGTCCACCCAGCGCTGCGCTGATATATTTTATTGTGGTTTTTCCCTCTGTTGTTTGTTTTATTGAAATTGCTTTATAATAAATTGTTTTTTATTTAACCTCATTTTGCCATCACATTTATAACAGTCATTATTGTTTCTTAGCAACAAAAAATGGGAGAAAATCCTCAAAAATAAAGAAACAAAAGGAGAACTCTTAAACCCCAACACATGCACTGCAAGCACTAATTGCAACACTGTGTACACCAGTATTAAGCTGGTTACTTGCATGATACACCTAAGTCTCTCAGCCATCTTTCTCAGCCCCAACCAACATCTCATGAATATTGTAAAATCCAGTTCCTTCAGCAGATTACAACTAGTGCTACTGGCTTCTCAGCAGCAAATGCTGCCACCACACCCTGGCCAGAGCCACTGCCAACTGTGTGCAGCGTGAACACATCAAGAGAACAAACAGGAACAGAGAACAAATGTAGGAGATTTTACAAGGTACTTCAGCTCACCATTAAAACTTTTTAGGTAATAACTCTGCACCTATCTTAGGTCACTACTCAGAACCCCTATCCACATTGTCTTGGTTTGAAAGACAGGTGTCTCCCAAGGAAGGTAGGAACCTCCCTTGGAATGTAAAATAAGACCCCTTTTTTCCAAATTATTATAACTTTGAAATTAAGGGGCTTTCAGGAAAAGATATGGGAAAAGGAATAACAGTTCTTTGCTAGTATGTATATGTATAACAAGGCAAACAAACAACAACAATGGCAGCAACAATAAAAAACAGAAACCCAACCAATAGCCTTCTCTCAGCTGTCAAGCACTTTCCCTTTTGGTGCAGTTGTGGTCACAGCCGACAGGGGTGCTGTTGGCTCCCGGCTGGGCAGGGCAGGTGCAATAATTCTTCTGCAGCTACAGAGGGCGCTGTGGTGCAAGCTCAGTTGCTTCTTCATGTGGGTAATGGCGGGTGCAGCCAGTGAAAGATACTAAAAAGGGGCTTCCTTTACAACCTCACAGGGGCAGCCGGTCCCAATGCCCCTCCAGACAGCAAAATGAGCTGTAGCAGGAACTTCGGAAGCAGTAAGCTGGAACGGCAGAGGCGAGCATATCCCAGAGTGGCAAACAAAATATAACAAAAACTCCTCAGCTGTAGCAGGAGCGGCAGGGTGTCCCAACAGTCAGGGGGTGAGGAGTTACAGTGTAGTGAAAAGCCCATAGCAGTGTCAGAGAAACGGAGGGGCTGGGGGCAGGAGCAGCCCAGCTCCTGAACACGGTCAGGAGGGGCTCCCTTGGAGGGAGGAGGAGTCCCGGGTTTTCCCTTGAAGCACCTGAGTAGATGGTGAGGGTCCTTTCCAGTGAGGTAGGGTGTTAATAAGGTCCCAGTCCAACGGCCGCTGCTATGAACAGAGCTTCACGCACGGTAGAAGACAGCAGAAGACGGAACCCCGCAGTGGTGGCGAATTCTTCCCACAGCGACCTCAGCCTGTCTCCCCTTCAATCCCGAGAGCGAGAGCAAGAGAGCGAGAGAGAAGGCGAGCCCAGCCCCTCACCCCCCAGCCAAAATCTCGTGGCAACTCTTCTCTTCCCAAGACAAAGCCCCCCACCTAAGATAGTGCCTCCAGCTGCACTCCTGCCCCTCCCCCTTGGCTACATCTTTTGTCTCTCTTAAGTACCGGTCATTATTGTATCTTAGCAACAAATGGGACAAAATTCCAAGACAGAAAGAAAAAGAAGGAAAAAATCCTATCCTCCAACACCCATATAAAGAAAAAAAAAAAGTATATTTGTTACAATCACTCTTAATTTATAGCTACTGTATTGCCTGAAGCATGAAACAAAAGTAAATGTGACCATTTTCCTCCACTTACCTTTCTTGTCAATAGACTTTTACGTCTCATTCCACAAGCCTCTAACTGAAGACGCCCTCGCAATGCCAATTCAATTAACATACAGCCACGCAATCCAGAAGAGATGCAATCATTCCAAAACGATGTGTAACCCTGTGAAGAATGAAAGGCAGTAAGATATTTCCATTTTCACCTGAAAACAAATAGAAAAAGAGGCTTACTGCATTCTCTAAATAGATCTCTGGCCCTCATACACTAGCATCACTAGTCAACTACCATTTGTTATAGATACATATTATAATATTGGCTTTTTGCAAAATATTGAAATGGATATTATATATATAATGTTAAAGTAATTTTTTTAGAGTTTTTTATTTCTATTAACTAAACTTAAGCATAGTAGTGAAATAGCTGAGTTATTCTTGAACAGCCTGATTGGTTGGGATAACATCCAACGGACATATGATGAAGACCCCTGCTACTGATATGCTAACTATCAGTACCTACTATCTGAAGAAAGTATGGACCAAACCGCAAACTGGAGGTGATAATAGGAACGGACTAAAACCACAGCCAGGAAATGTGCATGCTCTAAAAAGACCATCCTGAGGAGGAGCCATGCTAAACAGTTCTTAGAACATGTAAACTAGTTTGGAGAAAAGTTTAAATATGTATAATTGTTTATGAAGATGCAACAGGCTGATGCAATAGAAAATATATATAAAGGGTGTCTCTGAAATAGCAGGTGCGCTCTTGGCAGAACGCCAAGCACCTGGCGATTAAACTTTGCTTTATTTTTGTCTCCTATTGTCTTTTATTAAACTTTTAAATTTTACCAGGAAAGTGAAGCTCGTTTTTCACACATTCCTGTACAGAAACATGAAAGAGAAAACAGACTCATCCCCTATTAGTTTTGTTATAAATGCAAAGGCAATTTTGGGATAAAATCAAAGAGAAATTTATTAATAAACAATAATAAGTAAAAACAGCGATAAAAACCCACAATAAAAAGATCAGCGCAGCGCTGGGTGGACAGGGGTCTACACCAGAGGTATAGGTTTCCCAAATCCACGTCTGAGCATCCTCAGGATTGGGGTTTTATAGGATTTTTAAGTCCTCAGGCCAAAATTCCAGGCAGGTTCCATTCACTAAGTGTCCTTGATTGTCCAGTGAATGGATTTCCTGACATAGAATGATGACATTATCTCGTGTCCGGCCAGAATCTCCTCATATGTAAAGGAGACTCTGTGTGTGTTGCAATGTTAGGTTTTTCATGACAGGGTGGTGGAATCCGGGCTGGTGCCGATGGGTATCTCGGCCGGGTTTTCTCCTTTGTCTCCCCTGATTGCTTTTTCAACACAGAAATGTTTAAGTCTGGCGAAGTCTTTCTTTTGGAACTTGTTTTTTTCCACTGATCGGTTTCTCTACCCACTGGAATCCGCAGGGCGTTGCTTGGGTCCGGAGGTAGATAATTTCCCGAGCTAGTTTCATTGTTTTCCTGATGGTCCGTGTCCTGTCTGTTTGTTTGGGTTGATGGGCCGGTTTGGGTTAGTTATCTTGGGCGTTGCTGGCAATCAGCAACTCCTTGGAGAAAAGCCTCATCCTACTTTGAGGAGAGGCTTTTCTATGCTTTATATTTTGTTTTGTTCCTACAAAACATATCTTTCTTATATACACTCCGAATTTTTAATACAACAATAATTTATTACAGTTTTGACACTTGGTCTCTGCTCTTTAAAAAAAGGGAAACTTCAGGAAAGAGATGCAAAACAAACCAGCAAGATATCGAGAACTGGTGAAACACAAACCTTAAAAGTTTTGGATTTTGGAACAGTCGGGGTTTTAATTGAGACCTGGCATTACTGGAATATCTAACTAAAACAAACAGAAAGACCACGCTAAAATCAAGGGCAAATGGGGAGGCCTTATCAAGGCTAGAAGATGTAGATGCTGACTCAGTTGGGCTTAAGAAAGAAAATAGAAAACCTGATAAAGACAATAGTAAATCAAAAAGCTCACTAAAACAAGAAACTAAGACCCCAGACAGATGCCCCTCTGGCCCATTTGTCATCTTGCCCTGAAAGGTAGGAAGGTCAAAATGAAGAAGAGATGCATTCCTTTCTCCCTTTCAGGACCCCTACTCATAAAAAGACCACTGACTTATTTCAAAGAACAAACCATGCATGCTTAATTGCCTTTTTTCTCATTAGTATGAGATGCGGAGAGTGGGTGGTAACTGGGTTATGAATATGTATTTGTATTCAATACTTTTGTAAATAAAAGCCTGTAATCACCTGTATTTGGGGCTGTGTGCATATTAGGGATGACCCAGCACTGGCCCAGTGCTGATTAAACATACCCTTTCTAGTTAAAACAATTAGAGAGTCTTTGTCTGGCATTGTTGGATATTGATACTAGATCATATCCATATTTTTTGTAAATAATTTTGGCCACCGTGGCAGGACTCTGCTCTCTTTAGCTGAGGGGCCAGCGGGGGTCCGGGACCCCTCGGGCGCCCACCTGGAATTTTCTGGGAGAGGGGGCTCCTGTGTCCTCACTGACACCCCAGAGAAAGACCAGGAACTGCCAGGACTACGGACAAAAGGTATGTTTAAATTGAAACAGGTACCTCTGAAATGGTGTAAGGTGTGCGCAGGGTTAAAAGGCGGTTGATAAGTCGTAAGAGACGTCTTATGCGCAGCAGATGCCTGGGTGTTTGTTTTGTTTCCAAAAATCAGTTTTGGGGATCTGTGTCCTAAATTGAGAGCGACAAGAGCAGCACCAGCTGCCAGTGGTCCGTGTTTTAAGTGGTGCCAGTAGCAGCACCGAGAGTTTACAGTTTGTATTTTGAGGAGGGGTGGTGGTGACCACAGGATCGCCAGTTGTGTTTTGGGAGCAGTGGTAGCTCCCGTTTTGTTTGGTTTGTGGCCGAGAGGCGGCTCGGTGTGTCGCAGTTTGGGGTATCAGCCACAGGTTTTGGGACGAGAGAGGTCCCGTTGAGAGTTGTAAAAGAAGTTGATCTCTAAGTAACAGAAATTTATGCTCTAAGTGGGGAGCAGCAGAGGAGGCAGAAAGCAGTGGCAGCTGCCGGTGGTTTGTGTAATAGACAGAAACTCTTTTGTTCGCCTAAATATATAGATATGATATGATGCTTTGCAAAATTGTGCTTTGTGTGTAAAATCGGGAGGAAGTTGAAGGCCGCTAAATCGCTGAGGCTCGCATAATAATTAACAGCCTAGCAGAGATTCCTGGAATGCCAGGACAAGATAAGCCTTAAAGGGAAAACAGTGAGAAAAGGTCAGCAGAGTAAGATTGAGGAAGACTTAGAGCCTTCATCCCACGACCACCAGAGAGCAGAAAACGACCCCTTAGTAACTAGAGACACATGCGCAGAGACGCCGGAGAAAGGACACGTAACCCGGAAGCCGAGGTACTTAAAAGGAGAAACACGGAAGCAGGAAGCGCAGCAGTTTCGCAGAGAAGAAATTTTTTTCTTCTCCCCTGTCGCATGGCGCCGACTTTTGCTTATTGCTGGCTTGCTGTAATTAATAAAACCTTTCCTTATATCTCTCTCTCGAGTGCATTCATAACAGTTTGTGTAAACGAACCGAGAAAGGCTCAGCAGGGTGATCGGTGTCCTGAGCTGAGAAGGCTTGGGCAGCCGTCAGCAGCCTGTCCATGTGTCGAGCCCAGAGGGGCTCGAGCAGCGGGGCTAACAGCCACGGGTTTGTTTGTGTTTTGGCTGCGCGGGGGCAGCAGCTGCGAGCTTTGTTCACGGTTTAGGCTGCATCCCGAGTCACAGAGGATCAGTGGCCTCCTCAGCGGCGGCTGTTTGTGTGTGCTCAGGCTGTGAGTGTGTGTGGGTGGACAGATTTTTGTTTCGGTGTGCTCAGGCTGTGGGGAATAGTGACGTTTTGTGTGTATTTTGGATTGCGAGCTTTTAAAGTGTGTTGGTGATTGACCGAGTGTATGTTTGTGTTGTGAGAAGTGTGCTTTTGGTGAAAAAGGAGGTCGCCCCTTCCCGCATGGAAGGAGCAGGCGGCTCCGAAAGATGTGTCCGGCACAGGCGGAGGGATCCGACCCGTGACTTTGGGAAGCGCCGCAAATATAGTTCACACAGTACTCCACGCAGTTTGAGCCCGGTAGCAATTTGCGATTAGTTATTGCCTGTGTGTGTCCTGAAAGGCGAGCAAAAGTGTGTGTTTGAGACGTGCTATCAGCACGGGGCGAATGGGGAGTCCCTATCTATGGTTCCACTCCAGGAGACCGCGAGTGGCTAGAGAAGGACAAAGCGATTGGGGTGTATGCTTGGTTGTGTGAAACCCTTAATCCTTAATAAAACCCCCCCCCCGTCTCTCAGTGGTTTGATGTGGTGCGGTAAGCCTTTTTGAGGAAACGCTGCCATCTAGTGACAAAGTTAAGCTTACATTCCCAGGAATCAGAGGCACTGGAGACCTGGGGTGAAAGAATTTTCCTGTTTAAGAAAAGAGTGTAGTTATAGCCCCTGGATTGTGTTTTGCTGTGTAGTTTGTCAGGAACCTTGGGTCCGACAGGTATTAAGTCGGAGGACCCCCAAGAGAGGACTCTGTTTTCTTTGTGATTCAAAAGAAAATAAAGACACCCAGACAGCGATAAAAATCTTGTTAATAACTGGTAAAGTAACCCATGGCAGTGGTGAGATATTTGAATTATTAGAGAACGGAGTTTCAGGGATCTTACAAAAACCAATTGAAATCCTTAAGGTTGAGTGTGCCCAATACAATCAGGTACCAGAATATTACCAAGTGAAATTCCAAAATTGGGACAAAGTAAAGAAACATTGGGAGAAAAAGAACTTCTAGCATGGGGGCAAGTGAAAGCAAAGAGATTCCTAAAAGTAGCCCTTTAGGATGCATTTTAACACATTGGAAAGAGTTTGTGGGCTATGGTGGTACAGAAACCAAGAGGGAGCTTGTTAAGTTTTGTTCACAATGGTGGCCACTTTATAAGCTTGACGGAGGTGAGAAGTGGCCAGCCAATGGCATGCTGGACTATGAAACATTACTGCAGTTAATATTCTTCCTCAGGCGTGAACAGAAGTGGTTAGAAGTGACTTATGCTGATATGTTCTTTACCCTTCGGAGCCACCCAGAATGGCAAAGAGATTGTGGGATTAGATGACCATCTGACCCCTTGGTATTTATTCTTGAGAAAGAAAATAAAGCTAACAGGGGAAAGCCTAAACTGTGTTGTAGTACATGCTCAATAAACCAGAGATGCACACACCCTGATAAAGTATGCCAAACAGAGGTCTTAGAACGAGAAACAGCAAACTTACTTAAACCACCCCCTAGAAGACAAGAAAGAGGGAGGGTGCAAGAGGAAACAAGCTCAGAACCACCATCCACTCTGACCTCCCCCACTACTTCTGGGACCTCATGCCCCTTTGAGAAGACAGCAATTAAAGTAGGAGCTTCCCCACCAACTCCTGCACTAGGAGAGCCTTCATACCCACCACTACCTAGCAGTGACAGTGAGTGGGATGAACCTGAATCTTCCTCATTAAGTCCCAAGCCTCTCTTACCAAGTCCCGTAGCATCAAGGACCCAAAAACAAACCAGAGAGGTCATACAAGCACCTCTTAAGGGGAGCAGTAACCTCTGAGGGGACAACCAGGCTAGTTAAAGTCCCCTTTTCTACAATGGATTTGGAGACCTAAGAAAATATTGCTAAAAATTACTGGAGTGATCCAGTAGGTATTGCTAAGAAATTGAGGTTTATGGTTAAGCAACATTTGCCAGATTGGGCAGACATGCAGCTGTTTGCTCGATGCCCTGACAGAAATGGAAAAACAACTGGTATTAAAAGTAGTTAAAGACCTAGCTGAGGATGACTGTAGAATAACACACAAAGATGTTAGAGAGGTATTTCGCCTTCAAGATCCCAGTTGGAATCCAAATGAACCGGAGGAATTGGGGCGGCTAAAGAGGTATCAAGAATTAATAGTGAAAGGGGTGGAGAGAGCAATCCCTAGAACTACAAATTGGTCAGCCCTATATGCCATCAAACAAGTACCTTCTCAAACGCCCTCTGAATTTCTAGATCAACTACTTGATGCAATGTGGAGACATACCACTTTGGATCCTGGATCGGATGAAGGGACACAATAAATAATAAATTTGTTTTTAGGACAATCCACGGGAGATATCAGGTGAAAACTCCAGAAAATCTGGGGCCCAGGTAGCTGGAATCTGGAAACTCTGTTGGATAAAGCCTGGAGGGTTTTTAGCAATCAGGAAGAAGGATATAAACAGGGGATGAGAAAATTTGTGGCAGTGGTGAGCGAAGGAGAAAAAAAAAAAATGTGGGCAAGGTCCACAGAAACAAAGACCACCTCGACTGGGAAAAGATCAATGTGCCTTTTGCAAGAAATTTGGACACTGGAAAAACCAGTGTCCAGAACAAAGAAAGGGTAATGAGCAGAGAAAAGGTGATCAAAAAGAAAAGGAGTGGCCGCTTATGTAATGGAGGACTGAAGGGGACTGGAGGGCCCTACCCTAGAGGACCCTCTGGTTATAGTCAAACTATGGACTAAAGAAAAAGAAGTAGAGTTTTTAATAGACACAGGAGCATCGTTCTCAGTGTTGGATGAAGCTTTAATGCCGGTAACAAAAGATTATGTGACGGTAAAAGGGGCAACTGGCCAATCTGAAAAAGCCTATTTTTGCAAACCCTAGAAGTATAAATTGGGAAAACAATGGGGAATCCATTGTTTTTTATACATGCCTAATGCTCCATTTGCACTTTTAGGCAGAGATTTGCTGGAGCAGCTAGAAGCAAGAATAATTTTTGAAAATGGGGAAATTAATTTGGAGGTAAAAGATCAACAATATGTGGAATTACTAAGTTTAATGCTAATAACCAAAGAAATTAAAGTGGCCAGTGAAGAAGACAATTTTAGAAAAATAATGGACCAAGTGTTCTCTGGAGTATGAGCCTCTAATATGCCAGGGAGAGCAAAGAATGCACCACCGGTGCAAATTACACTTAAGGAAAAAAGGCAGCTAGTAAGGGTCAAGCAGTACCCCCTGAGAAATGAAGACAGAGAGGGTATTAGCCCAATTATTAAGAACATTTTACAGATAGGGCTATTGAAGGAGTGTCAATCTGATTTTAACACTCCTGTTTTGCCAGTGAAAAAGCCAGATGGGTCATATAGGTTAGTACAAGACCTAAGGGCTGTTAACAAGATAACTGAGGACCTGTATCCGATGGTTGCCAATCCCTATACTTTGTTAACCCGTTTAACACCTGAATTAACTTGGTTTACTGTTTTAGATTTAAAGGATGCCTTTTTTTGCCTCCCTCTTCATGAAGCCAGCCAGAAAAGTTTTGCATTCGAGTGGGAAAGCCCCAAGACTGGGCGGAAAACTCAGCTCACATGGACAGTGTTGCCACAAGGGTACAAGAGCTCCCCCACTATATTTGGGGATCAACTGGCAAAAGATTTGGAGTCTTGGGAACCCCCACCAGGAAATGGACAGTTGCTTCAGTATGTAGATGACCTCCTAATAGCCACCCAGACCCAGGAGGCATGTGTGGACTGGATGGTAAGCCTCCTAAACTTTTTGGGCCTGCAGGGGTATCGAGTATCCCAAAAGAAAGCCCAAATGGTAAAACAAACAGTTATCTATCTGGGATATGAAATGAGTGCTGGACAAAGAACTTTAGGGCAAGATCGTAAAGGAGGCAATATGCCAAACCCCAAAACCCCAGACGGTGAAAGAATAAAGAACCTTTCTAGGTATGACAGGGAGTTGCAGGCTGTGGATTTATAACTATGGGTTGTGGACCTGATTTTTCTGAGTCTGAGAGAGTTCCAGCTTGTCAGTGGCTGATCTGTTCCCAAGGGCGTCTCTTGAGAGCATCTCTCGCTCAAGGACTATTATTGTAAACAATTTCATTTTCTCAAAGCAGCTCTATACAGCTATGGTTAGTGTGTTTTTCTCTTGTCCCACCAATGGGACAGAGAGGTGGTGTTCCCTTTACCAATCATGTTAAACCTGTAGTGTAATACCCTATAAAAAGCTGAAAAGTTTGGATAATAAAGCTTTCCTTAGCATCTCATTCGGGCTGCTGTGACTGAATCCACCATTCTACTTCATGTCCAACAGCGACAATGGGTTGCTTGTTAAACCTTTGTATGCTTTGATCATGGAGCGGGCCAAAAATCTCCAGTGGACAAGCAAAGCAATGCGAGCCTTGAACCAGCTAAAGAAGGCTCTCATGTCAGCTCCGGCCCTGGGACTTCCAGACGTAAGTAAACCATTCTTTTTGTTTTCTCACGAAAAACGAGGGATTGCCCTGGGAATATTAGCACAGAACTTAGGCCTGTACCAGAGAGCAGTCACCTACCTCTCAAAACAGCTGGACATGGCGGCCAAAGGGTGGCCAGGATGCTTCAGAGCCATTGTAGCAGTATCAGTCAATATTCAAGAAGCATGCAAGTTCACCCTAGGCCAGAAGATGACTGTGCTAGTGTCCCACACAGTATCTGCAGTACTGGAGGTGAAAGGGGGACACTGTCTCTCCCCACAGAGATTCCTGAAATATCAGGCCATACTGGTAGAACAGGATGATGTTGAAATTGTGGTGACTAACATTGTGAATCCAGCTTCATTCCTCAGCAGGAACATGGGAGAACCGGTGATCCACGATTGCCTGGAGGCTATTGAAGCTACCTACTCCAGTCGCCCGGATCTGAAAGATACCCCGCTTGAGAATGCTGAGACCTGGTTCACTGATGGAAGCAGTTATATCATCAGCGGGAAAAGACATGCTGGGTATGCAGTTACCACAAGCTGAGAGGTAATAGAGTCTGGATCATTACCAACAAATACCTCTGCACAGAAGGCTGAAATAATAGCTTTAATCTGGGCCTTAGAGCTGGCAAAAGGAAAAGAAATTAACATCTACACAGACTCAAGGTATGCATTTGGGGTGGTCCATGCACACGGAGCTATATGAAAAGAAAGAGGACTGTTGAACTCACAAGGGAAGAACATTAAACATGCACAAGAGATACTGAGACTGTTAGATGCAGTACAGCTACCTGAGAGGGTAGCCATCATGCATATCAAGGCACACCAAAAAGTAAGCTCTGAATTGGAAGAGGGAAATATGCTGGCGAATAGAGAGGCAAAAGATGCAGCCAAAGATGAGGTACCTAATGAGGCAGTTGAGGCAACACTAATACCAGATGGAAAGATTTCCATTGAAGGTAAGCTGGTGTATAATAAGAAAGACAAGAAACCCACTCAAGTAGAATAAGCAAGTTATACTCAAGAGGGATGGGCTATAACAAAAGAAGAGAAACTCACAGTCCTCTCCTACCTGTTATGGTCATTAGTACAAAGAGAACATGAAAAAACACATTGGGGAATAGATGCTCTGTACAACTACTTAAAAGAAAGAGTTATGGCCAGAAACTTACAGGGTACAGTGACACAAGTAACCCGCCAATGCGGTCTTTGCCTCTGAACTAACCCTAAAAATATCCCAAAGCCTAAAGTTGGACAAATTGGGAAAGGCTGTGGACCTGAGCAGCAATGGCAAATTGATTTCACAAAATTGCCTAGGAAAGGGGGGTATCGATACCTATTGGTGTTAACTGATACCTTTTCAGGATGGCCAGAAGCCTTCCCCACCAAGACAGCTAAAGCGCGAGAGGTTACTAAAACACTCTTGCAAGAAATAATACCACGTTTTGGAGTTCCAGCCACTATATCTTCAGATAAGAGGGCCACATTTCATTTCAAGAATTGTGCAACAAATTAGCCACCACTTAGGGATAGATTGGGAACTGCATATTCCATATTGTCCCCAATGGAGTGGCCAAGTAGAAAAGATGAATCATTTGATTAAGCAACAAATTGTGAGATTAGGACAAGAAGCAAATTTACCTTGGCCTCAAGCACTCCCACTAGCACTATTATGTATCCAGACAAAACCAAAGAAAAAAATTAAAATTAAATCTTTTTGAAATATTGTATGGGAGACCATATACAGTCCAAGAGGGAACAACACCCACTCAAGTAGGAGAAGAAGCCCTGTATAGATACATAGGGGCCCTGAACAAACAATTTCAGGAAATTGAGAAATGTGTGGCTGGATGTTGCAGTCAGCAACCTCAGGATCTCGTCCAGGGAAGCAGCAGGATTCTGGGGACCAGCATGAAACACCAACGAGACGGGCTCCCGGTTCACGAAACCATTTATTCAGCATGGGAACAAAGTCAGGTCCAGAACAGAGAGCCCTGAACAGAGGCACAGCAGGGGTTTTTGAGGGACAGAACTGAGGGTTTACACCTTTGAGGGTGGAGTTCAGGGTTAGGGACCATTAGAAACACACCAAGGGAGAACCCCCCAGGGACTCAAACCCAATCAGAACTCCTGGGCCGCCCTTCACAAGGGGTTTGGGGTGGGACAATGTAACTCTTTGTCTCCCCTGAGGCCGCTGCCACAGCTGGAGCCTAGAACAGAGAATTAGATGGGCCAGTACATGATGTACAACCTGGAGATTATGTGTATGTTAAGTCTTTTGCAGAAAAGACCCTAGAACCGCAGTGGGAAGGACCATTCCAGGTGCTCCTCACCACCTTTACTGCAATCAAGATCAGAGAACAGAAAGCCTGGATCCATCACTCCCGAATAAAGAAAGCCCCCAAGGGTATCTGGAAGGTCACACTGGGCAAAGAAGAATTGAAGTTGAAACTCATTTGTAATGCTAAATAAATGGACTCATAATCATTATGTGCATAATGTGGAAAGTTGGGACTTTTGTAATATTTGCTACAGTCATTATTGAAGCAGCACCACGCAGGTACACTATAACCAAGATAAATCAGTGCCAAGGGAAAGCATATGACCCTCAATCATGTAAGGTTTTGAATATGATGCTAAAAGTTACAAATGTGAGTCTGTTGGAAGGGAGAAATGTTTGGGGATGTAAATATGAATTTGTACAAGATGAGTTTCATGAGGCCTACCATCCGCCTATGGAACTCATCCAGATGGGTCCTGAATGCTGTGACAAATGCTTGACCAAGTGTCTGGAGTTTAGACTAAAAATAGAAGGGTGTGCAGTGAAAGGGTATAATCTTGATCTTAACATCACTCAAGTATGCGTTGTCCCTCGAGAAAAGACCAAAACTTGTCCTACAGTGCTGAAAAAGACTGCAGCCACCCAAGTGCCCATGATCCCAGAGGAAGAAGAGAAATAATTTTTAACACCCATGATCACTAAGATTGGACCATATGCCATTAAAAGGAGTCCAAAACTAGCTAATCCAAAATGGCCCCTGAAACAAATAGAAATGGGAATGCAAGTAAACACCTCTGCTGTTTGGCCAGAATGCACCCCATTTCTCAAAAATCCTTTTATGGATTGGGCCAATTGGCTTCAAAAATGTATGCCCTCTCACTTTAAGAGAAAGAGAGATCTAACTGGGCTATTAGGGACAGGATTAGGAGTTTTAAATACTGTAGAGTCAGAAGTGTTAATGAACAAACTGACCACAGTAGGGAGTGAGTTGGTTAAATTACAACAGCCTTTGCAATCCTCTTTCTTGGTACTAGGCAACAACCATTGGAAGCTGACCAAAATATTGCCCAAGTGGGAAGAAACACAAGAAAAGGATCATGAAATAATAATTAATGCACTTAGTATGGCTAGTAAAAACATTTATTTAGCTCTTGGATGTACACAGGCACAGCTGTGGATGCAGTCAGTGGCTACCACAGTCATTAGGGAAGGTGGACGGGATATTCCCTGCTGAAATTTGTAAAGTTGTTTGGGACAATGCTTCCAATGTGGAGAGAGAGCTTCAGTCCTGGTGGGTTTTAGTTAACTTCACCTATAATCCTATGACAAGTGCGGTGACAGCCTTTGTCCTGACCATGTATGATGTGTCAGTGAGCTTAATACATCCAGTAGTAGCCCTAGGGTTAAATAACAAAAGACCTGTGTTATACCCTTCGGACCACAGAATGTGGGCAAGAGAGGTTGAGGAAAAGTGGCAAACCATCAATTTAGAACCTTGTTCTATGAGGAAGCAAGTAGGATACATATGTGAAAGGGTTTTAGAAGATGACAAAGACACTTGTTTAGACATGGACCAGAGCATCGGCCACTTTGAAATGCATTCGGTGAACCAAACTTTGCTTGTATATATAAGGCAAGGTTGTGTCTGTCTCAGGACAGCATGTCCCACCATAATGATAGACAATCAAATAGTGAATGAAACTCAGTTTAACTTATGTGTTTGTAACTTTGTTAAGATTGAAGGCTGTTACTTTTCTTATCAAGCACCCATGATATCACAGCAGTACATAAAAGCAAATTTAGCAACTGTGCAGGAAATATTGCCTGTGCCTATAGGGATGAATTTGACCCTAGTTGCCCAGTTGCTTAAGCACCATGAGTTGAAAGAAATCTTAAGAGAAATCAAAGATGCAGGTAGAAGAACTTTGATCACCATACATCACGATACCGAGACAATCAGAAGAGTTTTTAAGAGATTTGAAGGGCAGTCGTCTCATCATTGGTGGGATGTGCTTTTTGGATGGTCACCAATGGGAACTGGTATACTTAACATCCTAATTCACCCTATCATTGTTTTGTTTATTCTAGTAGGTGTTAGCTTAATTCTATCTATTGTAATGTTTGTCTGGAACTGGAAAATGTTGTGAAAAGTAGCAGCTTTGACATTGCTATCAAAAGCGTATGGCTTAGTGCTGAAGGAAACTAGCCATGCAGCCTTGATAGATGAAGAATCTGTATACTGAGCAAAATAATTTACTCATGTCAAAGAAGAGGTTGTGAATGAAACACAAACCTTAAAAGTTTTGGATTTTGGAACAGTCGGGGTTTTAATTGAGACCTGGCATTACTGGAATTTCTAGCTAAAACAAACAGAAAGACCACGCTAAAATCAAGGGCAAATGGGGAGGCCTTATCAAGGCTAGAAGATGTAGATGCTGACTCAGTTGGGCTTAAGAAAGAAAATAGAAAACCTGATAAAGACAATAGTAAATCAAAAAGCTCACTAAAACAAGAAACTAAGACCCCAGACAGATGCCCCTCTGGCCCATTTGTCATCTTGCCCTGAAAGGTAGGAAGGTTAAAATGAAGAAGAGATGCATTCCTTTCTCCCTTTCAGGACCCCTACTCATAAAAAGACCACTGACTTATTTCAAAGAACAAACCATGCATGCTTAATTGCCTTTTTTCTCATTAGTATGAGATGCGGAGAGTGGGTGGTAACTGGGTTATGAATATGTATTTGTATTCAATACTTTTGTAAATAAAAACCTGCAGTCACCTGTATTTGGGGCTGTGTGCATATTAGGGATGACCCAGCACCAGTCCAGCACTGATTAAACATACCCTTTTGTAAGAGACGGTCCGAAGTTTCCCTCATCTGCCTCACAACCATTGCAAGAACAGAGACTAAGACCCTGAAGACCCCAGGGGACTTTGTACAGGGGTTCTGGCCTGGTTGAGGTGGATGCTTGCTAAGTGGTTGTTTGAAGGTGTGCTCAACCTACACCACAAAAGTGATTGTTTGCAGGTTTTTGCTGTGCTGCCACGGTACACTGCCTTCATTCCTGCTGGTGAGCAGGGACTGGTGAGGAGCGGCCTGTTCTCTACCTCATACCTGCTTCACAGAGCAATGGGTCTTATCACAATGGCCTGTGAATCTCTCCACCTCTTGGTCAACTGCCCCTTGCTTTGAAACAGACTATAGAAGTGACTTTCTAATTTACTTTCTTCGAGAGAGATCTCCCCATGGAAGAAGACACCGGCGCCCCGGTCTCGTCCGGTTTTAGCTATAACTCCCCCTTTTTCTCTCTTTACTTTATTCCTCTCTCTCTCTCTCTTTCTCTCTATTTCTCTCCTCATCTATTGCATAACTCATGATGCTGGCACTAAAGATGCATTATTGCTGTTATGATTTAAACTGAAATCCCTTTGTGTCCTTTTTGCACTCTGAGATCAAACGAACCTCTCACGACTCCCTCTTGTGTTACCGGATCATGACACCTTTCTAACCAAAACAATTAGAGAGTCTTTGTCCGTCATTGTTGGATATTGATACTAGATCATATCCATATTTTGATAAATCACTGGGAGATATAAAGTGTAGTTTATATGTAGTCAGAAGACCTCCATGGTCTGGAGGGACACAGCTGCTTCACCATGGTCTTTACCACAGGCTGCAAGGGAATGTGCTCTAGCACCTGGAGTACCTCCTCCCTTTCTTTCACTGACCTTAGTGTCTGCAGAGTTGTTTCACATATTCTCACTTCTCTCTGGCTGCAATTGCTCTATACTAGTTTTACATTAATTGACATTTAAAGAAAAAGTAATAAACCACCCATAGAAGTGATTTCTCTGAAAGAAGCTGCTAAGAGCTTCCTCTGTGCCTGGGAAAAGCCAATAGCTGGCTAGTTCTAAGAATTGAAAACATTTCGAACTATTTAGAAATTAGATCTGCCTCTGTGAGATCCACATCTTAAAAACCACAAGCCCAAGAAATCTCTCTCTTATCTTCCGACCTCAAAAAGTAACAGAGCTCTGGTGGGGCCGGCCCTACTCCCCCACAGCCTGTGCTGCCTGGAGGGGGGCCGTGCTGGACCCCAGCAGCTCCCAGGTGGGGGATAGAAGCCAGGGGGCCCCGGCCCCAGGCTGAGCTGGGCCGCAGCTGCTAACATCTTACCAACACTAAGGCCCCCCTCCCCCCTGGCCCACACCAATTGCTCCAAGCCAAGCCAAGACTAACCCCCCCACCCAGCAGCTGCCGGGCAGAGGGAGAGACCCAGTGCAGCCTAAAATCCAACACTGTAACTGCTGCAGACACTGGACGAGATATTACTACACAGATGAGACCTGCAAACCTTGAGCCTCTCTCCAGAGGAAAAAAAAAGTAACAACATGTAGAAAATCAACATGAAAACACCACAGTACAGAAAAAGTCAAACCTCAGATGAAAAAAGAAAAGGTACTCTAATAGAACTGATATCTCTCTTAGTAAAGCCATAAAAATAGACAATAATACACAAAATATCCCCTTTAATTCATGAACGAGTATGAAATGAAGTCTTCAAACTGTAAATGTAAATAAAAACAACCATTAATAAAGCCAAGCAGATGTTAAAGTAGCTGTAATCCCATGAAAAGCTTAAACAGAGAGAAAAGAAAAATGAGAATAATAAAAAACCTTTACCCCCAGGGAGAAAAGAAGAAAATCTCTGTTCCCAGAGGTGATAACAAAGACAGATAAAGAGAACCTTTACCTTTAAACAACTCATCTTTAAAATAATACCCCATGAGTTCATAGCCCATAAAGACACCTCTAAGAAAGCTGTGAAAATGGGAAAAATTTCACAATAGCAAAACTCTTCCCAGGCAGCTGCTATTTGTAGAAGTGAAAAGCCACAAAAAACTATTTCTTATAGAGAAGTCTCCATAATATAGCAAAAAACCCTCCTGTCTCTACAAAAACTAATAAAAGACTACTGTACAGTTAGTACTGATTTAACATCCCAAGTTTTATCTCTATGTTGTCAGTTGAAAAAAAAGAAGTTAGGCAGGGGGAGCAAAACTGTTCTAAAAGTTTTATTCTGATACTTATTCTTATATTCCTGTTAATAAAGCTTCTTCATATCTTTTAAGCCTATTTTACCCTTCTCCTAATCCATATCTCACAAGATATAAATAAGTGCACTAGTAATTTTTTAACCAGCACTAAACCCACCATATTATTTAGTGCATTAACCAAGAAACTCAAATGAGCAAATTTAAACCACTACATGTTCTCATAAAGTTTTCTCCCCCCTTCTTAAATATGTTATCACAAAAGCATTGCCACCATTTCTAACTGGCTCAGCCTTGGCCATCAGCAGGTCTATCCTAGAGCCAGCTGACATTGGCTTTGCTGGACATGGAGAAAGCTCTCAGCATTTCTCACAGAAGCCATCCCTGTAGCCCCCCCACTACCAAAACCTGGCCACACAAACCCAATACAGTTGTTCTAATATGGACTGCCAGACCTCAAGCTACATTTGTTCTATGAACCACATTACCACACTTTTTCAGCTATATTTTTACATACAGTTTTGCCATAATGGGCAAAAAGTCCTTCATAACAATGTTTAAGCCATTAACCATAACATTACAGTCTCTCACAAGAGTAGCAACAATTAAATATTAAAAAACATGCAAGAACAGTATCTAAGACGAAACAAAATATTTCTGAGAAATTGTTTTTTGAGAAATGACTGTGAAAACACTTGTTACAATCCAGAAAGACTTTCCAAAACTCCCATGTTGTTGCATCTCTCTGAAAACATCCACTTTGTGCTTCTTCAGAGAAAAATTCAGTAAAAAAGAAAAATACTCCCTTTCATAAAATTTATCCTAACCAGTAGCAAAGACTCACTTAAATCAAGGGCAATACTATTGGAGTGTAAAAACGCTCGCTCGCGGTGAGAGACTTCTCCAGGGTCAAGCTGTTCAAGTATAAGCAATTTATTATAAGGATAAAAAGAGGGAAGACCCGTGTCCGCCACCAGCCTCGGCGTCCACGTGGTCAGGGGGAAGAGGGAGAGAGCGGGGAGAGCAGGGGAGGAGAGGTTGGAAAAGTGGAGGGAGGGAGTAAGAGCGCCACAGAGGGAAAGAGGGAAAAACCAGAGGGAGAGAGCAGGGAAGACGAGAGGGGTAGGAGCAGGGAGAGGGGGCTGAGAGTTAAGAGTGGGGGAGAGGGGTAAAGGGGTAAGAGGTAAGGGAGAGGGGTTCAGAGGTAAGAGAGAAAAGCTAAGAGAGCTAAGTTCTTGTTACAATCCTATATATGCTTTCCTATAGTGAATATTCTAATTCCCAGTAACCAATCACCACGAGACACACCCACTAAAGAATTTACATACAGCCTATGAGCTTCCCTATATTAACATACAGTGTTGCATTTTAGACTCTACAAAGCTTTACAAGTTCTTTCCTTGCTTCTTGACCTTTGGACTTTCTATCAGCAGAAGGACATTGTTTTATCAACAGGGATTCTCCTCTAGCTGGCTAGGCTATTGTTCTTTGGTTATATAGTAACCAGTACTCAGTATCCTATAACTCAAAGCAGGCTTTCATTGCTACTTCGATTCTAGCCTTCATATTTTTAGAATCTTCTGCCAAACAATCACATTCATAAGGTTTCCCTGTTTCACCCTCCCCAACACAATACAATTTTATTATTTTTTGCAAATAAAAGCTGCCAATGTATAGAGATATCAGATGCATACATCAGAAGTCTGCTAAACACAAACCAGTCACTAATGCATGCCATTAAATATAGATTTCTAGGAACATGATAATATAGATTATATAGATGACCAACACTTTAGAAAGTTCTAAAAAAGCTCTGGATGTCTAGAAAGTAATTACTGAAATATGTCACAGACTTTTTTTTAAAGGCCATAAATAGAAGGTTGGAAAGGCATTTAAGAATGTGGATGTCAACTCAGAGCTGATAAGAGAGTAGCTGTTACTCGCAAAGAAGTCAGCCATTCTGTAAATTAAGATTTTCATTGGCACCAGACATTTCTTTGCCAAAAAACACGCAAGATGGTGTGCAATATATACAAAAAGACTCCTACACTCTACTAATTTCAATTAATTAGCCTCTTTACATAAAAATAATTTTTGAAATCAGACTTTACACAAGCAAACTTACAGCTGTGGCATGATAAATATATACTTCTTTCTATTTCCAGAAAGTGTTACATTATTATGCAAACAATTCAAGTGCTAGAAATGTTTTCCCCTTGTTTAGCAATGAAAAGTGAATTTATTTTTAAATTAATTTTCAATTAAGTGACATTAACTATACCACTCTAAGTTTTGGAAATGTTACAAAGTTTAAATATTTTTTTTATATAACTTTAGTCAGGGATTTTGTTTGCCTTTGCCCAGGGTGAAAGGAATTGAAGTTTCTTTTCAAAGGACTGTTTCACCACTGAAACTTTCAAACACTTGAAAATTCAAGGCCTGCTGAGCTAAACATCTCAACAAGGCTGGGAGTAGCACAGAAGATACACAAAAAATAATGACCATTTACGAACATCAACTCCAAACATCACCCCTGGCATGGTTGGAGACACCTGGTCTGGGAAGAGATAAGAGAACAAAGAATGGGAACCTAATTAACATTGAAGGCAAAGGAATCAATAACCAGTAGGAAACAAAATACTAGAAACTGCGTAACTTGGGACCAATGAACATTGAACCAATTAATTTCTCTGGGTTTTGACTGTATAAGTATGTGAAAAATCTAGTAGAAATTATGTGTGATGGAATGATTTTCTCTGCACAACCCTGGCAATGTGAGAATGAAATTATTTCTGTTGCACATCCTGGCCAGAACAATATCCTGGCCCAAATAAAGTAATGCCTTGATTCTCTAACACTAAAAATGTTGTTGGAGGGTTTTTGTTTTTCCCACAGTTTTGGTGACAAGACCATGTGATGTTTTTCAGAATACTTTCTTTATTTTACCCATAAGGGTTACTAAAAAATCTCTTCCCACTACAGAAATACACATTTTCTATCTATTTTTCAGTTAACTCCTAATAGGAGAGCAGCAGCTCTACTACACCTGGCACAGGCCAGAAAAGGCTGAGGAAGAATGAAAAATCTGTGAAAATCTCTAATTCAAAAGAAAGGGAAAAGAAGCACTTGAAGAGTTCCAACCCTGAGGCTTCAAGATATACACATGCTAGTAAAATAAAAGTTATGTTTAACTTATTTGTTTAAGGCCACCTATTTACAGAACCTTCTACAGCAGAATGCAGATTAGCTACCAACACATTTCCTGATCTAACTCAGTGAGTCTCAAGATATTATAGATTACTTTATAGATCCATAGTCATGGCAAATAGTAATCAGCTTTTGAGTATTTAAAAAAGCATCATAAAGACATGTAATAGTCTGTGAAGATAATGGAAGGTTACAATAGCCTGCTCACCATAAATAAAATAAAATATGTATTTGTTTTCACAACAACAGGCCCCTTGGGCCCATCCTCAGGTGGATCTGCATATTCAATATTAAAGGTCAGTGTTAGGTCCAAGTCTTGGCCCTGACTCAAACTCAGTTTACATTTATGAAGAACAACAACAGAGCTTCTCTGGGATAATGCATGTAACACTGCCCAGTCTAAACTTAACTTTCTAACTGCCTTTCATTTTATATTCATACTTAATAGTACTCCTAAAATCCTCACCTAGCACCCTCTACATTAAAGCAAAACAAAAGATCTATTGTAAGCAAACTGAAATGAACCAAAGGGGAACCTTCTAAAGGAGAAACATCACCAGAGTTATGCAAAACCTGTTATCAGGAAATTCCAAATTCTTCTTTTATGAAAGACACAAACAAAAAGACTTCAAAATTTAGTAATGAATGCAGTTTCTGAAACTTCATTTAGAGACAGCAGAAATAAAATGTTTTAACCCTTTTTAGCCATGATAGTCCCATCAGAAAGGGAGATGGCCAATCTGGAAAGAAACAGAAAGCCAAGATAGACAATTACAGCTCCTTAGGATTCTGAAAGTCCTAACTCTAAGGCAATATATCTGACAGTCTATCAAGAAGACGTGAAACTTCAGGGTTTCTCAGCTAGGAGGCAGAAAGTGTTAGAGAAAGATTTCACTTCAGCAAACAGTAAATTCTGAATTTACAGATATCCTGTTTTCCATTAGAAGAATATTTCAGGTGAAAAATTTTAGCCAGCTTGTCACAATACAGCTAGTCTGTAGCTGGACAGATAAATCTGGCTATAAACAGAAATCCAATTTGGCTGGCTTAGCTCATTCTAGAAAAGAAGTAGAACAAGTCCCTGGGTAGGAAATGATAGGATAGATTTAAACTCAGAGACCACAACCAATCCTGTTCAATCCTGCTGCAGAGATCTCACTGGTCAAGGAACTGGGTGGTGTTAAAACCCAGACCAATCAGCTGTCTAAACCCAGGAAGTTCAAACCCCCTATAAAAAGAGCTACCATAATACTCTTTGCTGTTTCTCTTATGATCAAGAGGACTCGAATTGTGATTTCTGTCTCCAACCTACGACCGCACGTAACACCAGTTCTACTTGGATGCTGAAAGACAGAAAACCTAGAGTTCCTGAACTGTGCTGGAGTTTGATTTTACTTTTATTAGTTCTGCATGGATGGCATTCAAATACTCTGTCGATGGTAGCAATATAAAAGCTGTGAGACATAAAACTATTGTTTTGTTTATGCATAAACAACTAGCTAGCTTTCTTAAACAATGGTTTCTTCCTTGCCATTTATTCTTTCTGATATGTGGCAGACTATTTTTATGGTATGTTATTACATTTGGGTTGCATGTCAAGGTTAGGGTGGAGGGCTACATGGGTGGCTTCTGTGAGAAGCTGCTGGAAGCTTCCCCCGTGTCAGAGAGTCAGTGCCAGCCAGCTCCAACAGGGACCCACCGCTGGCCAAGGCCAAGTCAATCAGTGATTGTTGTAGCAACACCTCTGTGATAGCATATTTAAGAAGGGGAAATAAGTTATTGTGCAGAAACAATTGCAGCCAGAGAAGAGTGAGAATATGAGAGGAACAACTCTGCAGACACCAAGGTCTGTGAAGGAGGTGTTCCAGGTGCTGGAGCAGATTCCCCTGCAGCCTGTGGTGAAGACCATGGAGACACAGGTTGTCCCCCTGCATCCCATGGAGGTCCACAGGGGAGGGGAGATCCACCTTGTTGGGAGTTAGGTGTCCTTTTAGTTCTGGCTCACCTGTGGAATTTTTACCCATTAGTTGTGGGGAAAACCTGAATGCTGGTACTTGGTGGGTGCTTGAGAAACACAAAGAGTTCAGCTGGGCCCAGAGTGGAAGGGGGGCAGGAAAAAAGGAGGGCAGAGATAGTTTGCTGGCTTCTTCGGCTTCCGAGAAGGATACTTTGCTCGGAGCTGTTGCTGCAGAGAGAAAGGAATTTGCCATCACCAGATGGAGCTGCTGCTTCTTCTTCTCCTTCTTCCCTCTGTTGGTGGGCCTCACATCCCCTGTCCTGCCAGGACATGCCAGTCCCAGCCACCACCTCAGAGCTGCTGATACACCTCAGTCACCAGCACGGGATCTTTGCTCATTCCTGCCATTCCAGCTAAGTGTTCCTCAGAGCCCTGCAGGAGCACCGGGACTGACTGCCTGAGGGGGTTTGTGAAGCAAAGCCTCTCCTCCATCCTTTCCTGTCTCGGCTGAGAAGGCTGTCATGGGGTCCCTGGTTCTGTTTTGTTGATAACGCTGTAGTTATTGTTGTTTGTTTGCCTTGTTATACATACTAGTAAAGAACTGTTATTCCTATCCCCAGATCTCTGCCTGAAAGCCCCTTGATTTCAAAATTATAATAATTCAGAGGGAGGGGGTCTACAGTTTTATTCCAAGGGAAGTTCCTGCCCTCCCCAGCAGACACCTATCTTCCAAAACCGAGATACACCTGCAGCCCATACAGGACTCCACACTAGAGCAGGTGGATTCCTGAAGAAGGCTGTGACCCCGTGGGAAGCTTGCCCCGGAGTAGAATCATGGCAGGACCTGTGGGAAGAGGGGGCCGTGCTGAAGCAGGCTTGCTGGCAGGACTTGTGACCCTGTGGGCAATCCCATGCTGGAGCAGCCTGTGCCTGTAGGACTGCACCCCATTAGAGGGACCTGTGCTAAAGCATGTGGGAAGGACTCATGTTGGAGAAGTTTGTGAAGGACTGTTTCCTGTAGGAGGAAACCCATGCTGGAGCAGAAGAATGTGAAGAGTCCTGCCCCCGAGGAGAAAGCAGCAGCAGAAAGAACATGTGAACTGATGAAAACCTCCATTCCTCATTCCCCTATGCTGCTGGGGTGAGGAGGAAGTAGAAAATTCAGGAATTGAGCCTGAGAAGAAGGGACGGGTGGGGGAAGCTTTTTAAGATTTTTTTCTCATTATCCTACTCTAATTTGATTGATATTAAATTAATTTTTACTCCCCAAGTCGAGTCTGTTTTGCCCATGATGGTAATTGGTGAGTGATCCCTCCCAGTACTTATCTCACTCCATGAGCCTTTTGTTATATTTTCTCTCCCCTGTCCATCTGAGCAGGGAAGTGATAGAGCAGCTTTGGTGAGTGTCTGGCATCCAGCTAGAGTCAACCTGTAAAGAATATTTTAACAGAAGGAGGGCATGATATTTTAGTAAAAGCCTGTCTGCACAAACCAGTCTTTGGTATAAGCAACAATATTAAAGGTAGTGTCTTTGAAACTCTCCTGGAGCAGCGAGAATGAAAGAAAAACAATATCCTTGTGTATGGGAGAAAAAATGTAAACCAATATGTATTAGCCAATAGTAACTTGCTAAGCCCGCGGACCCTTTCGGACCCTATAAAAGTGTGCTAAAGATAGAAATAAACAACATTTGCCATACTTCTGTGAAGACTCGGTGAATAGTCTGGCGGTTTCTCAATATCTGGCGCTCTGATCAGGAACCTCTTGCGGGCTGAGAGGATTCGGTGGTGGAGCCGGTGGAGCAGATCTGTGTGCGGGGAGCCGTGGACACGGATTGGTAACAGGTAGGTGGCCTGCACACAGGGAGACGCAGAACGGAGGCAGGCCGCTGGGGGAGACCGAGGGCGGAAGAGGTGAGGAGGGGTCGCTCTCCTCCGCCTGCCCGTGTGCTGCCGACATGGAAGTTGAGTTTGCAGCAGAGAGAAAACTGCTTCTGAGTATTATCGTTAAACGAGGTGAAGCAGTCAGGGAAAAAGACCTGGACAGGCTCGTTTTATGGGCTAAAGAAAACGGGCGCCTCCAGGTGCCGCCACTGCTTTTTGCAGTGGAAGAATGGAAAGACATAGGAGAGATGTTGTGGGAAAAAGCGATTACGGGGAAGAGCAAAGACATGGTAGCACTCGGCTCCATCTGGAAAGTTGTATTGAACACCTTAAAAGATATGAAGGCAGAGTCCACAGTTGCGGCCGCTGCCTTGGAAGCTATGGCTCAGTCCAAGACGGACGTGCCCCAGTCACCTCCGGCCACACCAATCAGCTGTCTGGGTGCTTTCTTTGGGGTTGGGCATGTTTGGCCAGCGAAGGGGCTCACAGGGCAGCAGTGTAGCTCCGTATCAGAACTTTTAAAATCTCAGGGGTGCTCCACAGTGGGTGAGTCCGTGCCAGCGGAGCCCAAACCGGAAGTTACCCCACTGAATGCAAATGTAGAAATTATGGCATCTCTGGAAGAAGAGAGCCCCAGCCCCAGTCAGGCAGAGACTCACACATCAGAGGAAGTAAGAGCCCCAGACTGCAAGCCGAAAATCTACCCTTCGCTGCCATCTCCTGTTCACTGGGGAAAGCCGCAAGACGTCCCTCTCCCCCCAGATGACGACATCTCAATGCATTCAGAAGACAGACGACCTCCAGTAGGAGAAGAGCCAATTAATTGTAATGATGAATTGAAAAAAGAGCTAAAAGAATGGCAACAACAAATAGAACAGCTTGTGCAACAGCTGCAAGCTCAGATTGAGCAGACATTACATGCAAACGGAGCACAGCGTCATCAAGAGAAAGCAGCTCTGCAGCAAATGCTAAAGCAGCAAGCAGAGTCTGTACAGCAACTACAAGACATGATACGTCCTGAACCATCTGCTCCACCTTTGGAGGCACTTTTAACACCACAATCTTGTTCCAGTTCTAGCTCTACTACCACAGAAGAAGAGAATAGAAAACAAAGATCAAAGCAGAGGTGGACTGGCATCATTCGAGATGCAATCATTGAAGGGGAATGGCAAGCAGCAGGAGCAATTGCTTGTCCCATTTTATGTGATCAGCAAAACCCACACTATGAACAACACCACTGGACAATCTTGCAGCAAGCTAAAAAGACAGTTACAGAGCATGGCATTAAATCTGAAGCTGCAAACACTGCATTGGATTGGCTGTTCACCTCTGATGTTAATAGTCCCATAGACAGACAGAATTTAGCACGTCTGCTTTTAACTCCATCACAGCTTATGGTGTGGGAGAAGGAATGGAAAAGGTTAGCGGTTCTAGAAGCCAATCGGCCTCAAGATCAGAATGATGTACTGTATGGACTTAATCCTGACATGATCACCGGTTCAGGAGTCTACAGTCACATGGCTGTACAATTAAATTATCCCCTTGCAATGCATCATTTGTCAGCACAGCTTGCTCATCAAGCTTTTAATGCTGTGCCTGATTCCAAACCTCACTGTTCTTTCACAACAGTATGGCAAGGCCTCACAGAACCATATCCTCATTTCATTGACCGTCAGCAGCCCTGAAAGCTCAGAATGACATGACTGAGGAAGCAAAGCAGAACATGTTTAAATTGTTAGCTTTTGAGAACGCTAATTCAAAAATAAAGCCTATCCTTGCCACGCTCCCCAAACAAGCAGATGTGGGGGACATGCTGGATATTGCTCTGAGAGTTAATCAGACACAACAACGACAACTTGTAGCCAATGCAGCAATGCAGTTGCAGAAGCCACAAAACCAACTACAAGTCTACTTGCTCCTGCAGTCAGTAAATTGGGAAATAAACGTAAACCTTTCGCTGTGCCTTTAGACGTTTGCTTCCGATGTGGCAAAAAAGGACACCTTCGAAAGTCCTGCCGAGCTACCGTATGGTGTGATCGATGCCAGTCAGATAATCATGCTACTACTGCATGTCGTGCCACAAAAAAACTTGAGCAAGAGCGCAAAGAGCCGCCACGTGGGGACACAAGTAGCTGGCCCAACTCTATACAGCAGCTCAACTCACCAGCAACCAGGGGAAGCCTGGGAATTGATCTGGCAGCATCAGTAGATGTCACTCTCATCGACAGCACCATCCATAAAATCCCAACTGGAGTTACAGGACCCATTTATTCTGTCACCTGTGCAATTGGTGCTTTGTTAATTAGCAGATCATCTGTTGGAGTTGCAGGACTTATTGTTCTCCCAGGAGTTATTGATGCTGACTATACCGGCGAAATCCAGATTTGTGCCTACACATTAGCCCCTCCACTCACAATTAAAAAAGGGACACAAATCGCTCAATTGGTGTTGTTTAAAAAGGTAACAACTGAGAAAGACATTTTTCGAAGTGCCCCTAGATGTGGAGCCAGAGGATTTGGATCAACTGGAGATACAGTGGTGAATCTTGTTCAACAAATGAACCATCGACCCGTAGTTGAAATCACCCTGTGCCAGAGAACGAAATAGCAAAGAGTGAAGATAATGTTAGATACAGGAGCTGATGTCACCGTTGTCAGCCGAGTTTGGTGGCAAGAGACTGGCCTCTCCACAGAGCCTTAAACTCAGTACAAGGTGTAGGATGATACTACACCACTGAGAAGCATACATCCAATTCAATTTCGATTTCCTGAGGGACAGACTACCACCTTATGTCCATATGTCATGCCTTTGCCTGGGAGCCTTGGAGGGCTCATTGGTCAAGATGTTCTCAGCCAGCTCGGAGCAACAGTAACTCTTCCCAATCAATCGCTTTTTCAGTAGTCGCAACTGCTGACAGGCCACCGACCCCAAGGATTCAGTGGAAATCTAATGAACCTGTGTGGGTTTGTTAGCGTTCAGGAACACACATAATCACGAATGATTATATGAAGGTGCTTTATTGAAGAGCTCTGGGTGTCAGGGGTACACATACCCAAATCTGACCCAATTTGGTTTTGAGTTGAACATATTTTATACTCTATCGTTATGCAACTTACATATTAATTATTAAACTTACATTGTTCTGTTGTATGCATTGTTTTTACCCAAGCATGGATTTCTCGTGATCCCCCCTTAGCCCCCTAACATTGTTCCTCATGTTCTTTAAACAATAATTATATCTAATCACATCTAACAATTGTATCATTTATCATATACTGATTATACAGGTGCAGTTTGACCTGATCTTTAACAAGCACAAGGCCTAACATTTCTCAGGGCCTACTTTTCCCAGGGCTTACCAAACCTAACTTTCTTTCTAAGTCCCTGAATTTTCTAAGATTTTAGAACCTTTTACTATCATTCCCCCCTTTGAAAGCATTTTCACTTCACTATAAGTGCAAATGTTTTCACTTGATACAGTCCTTTGTTTCTGAGTTTATACTTGGTGTTCTTTGAATCCTTGATTGATGTAAACGTTATCCTGGATGCTGTCACGAACTGGAGAACCAGAAGATGGTGGGGGTGGATCTCGCGTCAGTGCCTTTATTATTTTCTGGTTCCAGGACGTTTTCTTCTGTATTTCTCCTTTTAAGATGCTGTAAACTAACCAAATTGCTAAGAATACAATTAGTAAGATTATCACACTCTCAATGATAGATTTAATCTATAAACTCACATTCCACCCTAACCCTTTGAAGATTTTGCCTAACCAATTTATAGTTAAATCCTTTTGCTCTTCCTATGCTCCATGCTCTATTTGTTGCAACTGATTGATGTCATATTCTACATCTGCAGTCACATTTGGGATGTGGATGAGCAATGATCAATCTGTCCCCTTAAAAAAAACCTCACACACTCCATGCTCTTTCAGGAGTAATAAATTGTAATTGTACATTTAATTCTTTAAATCTTTCCCGGGTGACTCTTGCTAGTCTATCTACCTGACCTGTTTCTCTATTCTGATAGTTTGCTATCTGCTCTAGGGCCCACCCAAATTTCACTCTACTAGAAGGTTCTTGCCAAGTGTTATCTTGATTCTATTCCTATCTTAATCCTTCCTAGCTGTGCCTGTGTCTAGCCACTGAGTTGAATTTGCCATTGTTAGCATCCGTACGGAGATTAATTTTTGCTTTAGCAATTTTACCAATGCCTCTGCACCCCAATGACATTTGTTCTGTTTAATTTGTAGAACTTCTCTCATTATCAAGGAGGTTAATACTATTTGTCTTTGTGCAGTTACATACCACTCTTCTGAATCCTTTTGTGCATTTAGCAAATGTCCCAATTTCTCATCTTCTATTGAATATTTTGGTTTTGGAGGCAAATTAAATTGAGATACATTAACTTTCAAAGGTATCAATGCCATTGTTGTTTGCACTTCTCGAGGAATCTGTCGGGCTGTCCAGTCTGCTTTTCAATTTCCCTTTACTTAATTCTAATGTTCTGGTTAAGGAAACCAGTTCTGCCCTCTGGGCAGATGTATTTGATGATAATGCTTTTGCCTCCACTACTGTACTGACTTGTTACCACATATCCAGCGTATCTGGTCCCATTCTCTGTGAAGCTGCTTCCATCTGTGAATAGCTCTCACTCTGTTTGCTTTAGTGGGATGTCTTTCAGGTCTTCTCTTGCTGAATAGGTGTACTCTATTACTTCTACACAGTCATGCTCTAATGGGCCTTCTTCAGTTGTGGTACCTAGGAACAAAGCTGGATTCAAGAGGTTAGTTGTCTTTAGTGTGACATCATCCTGCTCAGTCAGGATTACCTGGAATTTTATCATCTTGCTTGGAGATAGCCAATGGCCCCCCTTATGTTCTAAAACAGTGGTTACTATATGTGGCATGTAGACATTTATGTGTCTACCCATTGTGAGTTTTCTAGCTTCTTGGATCAGCATCACAGTGGCTGCAACTGCCCGCAGCCATGAAGGCCATCCAGGACTCACGTTGTCAAGTTGTTTGGAAAAGCAGCCTACCAGCCTTTTCCAGCTTCCCAAACATTGGGTCAGTACTCCCAGTGCTAGGTGTAGTCTTTCATGCACAAACAGGTGAAAATCCTTGGATGAATCAGGCAGTCTTAGTGCCGGAGCAGTTGCCAATAACTCCTTCAGTTTGAGGAAGGCCTCCTTCTCTGGTTTGCCCCAGGTAAACAGCTGTGTCTTCTGGGCTTCATACAGGGGTTTTGCAATTAGTCCATAGTCCATGATCCACGGCACCACTCTGTCATCCCAAGGAAAACTTGTATCTCATGTAGGTTCTGGGGTTCTGGAATGGCACAAATAGCTTGAATACAATTAGTACCCAGCTTACGTTGCCTTTGTGAGATTTCACACCCCAGGTAAATCACAGTCTGTTGGGCAATTTGTACCTTTTCTTTAGACACCTTATATCCTCCCATTCCCAGTTGATTTAAAATTTCAATTGTTACCTTTATGCAGGTTGTTTTCTCTTCTGTAGCTGTCAGTGTATCATCAGCATACTGTAACAGCAGGTATTGTTCTCTCGGTACTTGCCCATTCTCAGTCCAAATCTCCAGCTCCTTCGCCAGCTGGCTTTCAAATAGGGTTGGACTGTTCTTGTATCTTTGTGGGAGTTGTGTTCAGGTGAGCTGAGTTTTCCTTCCATTTTCTGGATTTTCCCATTCAGAGGCAAACAGTTTCCTACTTTCTTTGTCAAGGGGTATGCAGAAAAAAGCATCTTTTAAATCAATTACAATAAACCATTTCTATTTCTCTTTTACGGATGTTAACAATGTGCAAGGATTAGCTACCACTGGGTAAATATCTTTAGTTATTCTATTATTGCTCTCAAATCCTGTACTAGTCTGTATTGGTCAACACAGAAATTTGGGCTCTACTGTTAACTACAGAAGCAATAGGTGCATGTTTAGGACTTACTATTGCTGTAATCAGTATGTCTCCAGTTTTGTTATTTCTAGTGAGCATTTTAAATACAACTAACTTCCCCCTCTCTGCTCACCCATGAGAGGCAGAGTTACCAGTTTCCTTGATTCTAAAGCTGTTTGGGCTCCACTCCCAGAAGCTGAGACAGAGACTGCTTTGGCTCACAGCCCAGAGCCTGTGGAGGTGTGCTGGGTTATACAATGGGGCATTCGATACAATGAACCTGGGACAGTGCCAATTAGAGACTACTTTACTCAACTTTTAAGTGATAAGCCACCCATTATGTTTTTGGAGACCCCTTTCTTTATCTCTAGTGACCACCAATACTGGCGATTAGAGATTTGTTTTCTCTTTTTTTGGGCTTTCATTAAGAGAACTAATGTATCTAACACCCTTTGCTTTCTCTGATTTTTCCTTCTGGGATTTTTTACAGGTCCATAATTTCAGTTTTCACAGGTAACAACATTGGTGATTCATAACCAACAATTAATTTTCTTTTGTGCATCATTTGTAAGCAGGCAGCTTTCTGAATATTTTTCAGTAGCTGGTTGGGGGTACAAACTATAACAATAAAGTCCCCCCTTTCCAAGGGGTTAAGCCCCTCTGCGCAATAAGCTGCGTGCTGAGTTAGGGACCATGGGTTATGTATGTCTCTTGTTCTTAAGAAGACTTCATGTCCCCAGTACCCACTGGATTCCCGTTCTCTCAGTCGAATTTGATCACATCCAGTGAGAGACACTCGGAATACATATTCTGTCTCTGACTCGTGAGGGAGACGCCCATACTCCCTTTTCCTTTTCTCTTTTTTTTGTTCTATTTTTTTTTCCTCTTTTTTCCTTTTTTTTCTTTCTTTTTTTTTTCTTTTCCCTTTTTCTATTTTTAGTGGTTATGTGCAGATCAAGTTCCTTATCATTGATATAGTTATATTCTATTTTAATTAAACGTTTCAAACTAGGACAGCAGTGTTCCCCACAATTTTATCCAAGTTAGCTCTTTTTGAGGGTAAATTTGATTAATGAGAGGGGTTTCCCTCTCTTGTTTCTTTTAGCAAGTCAGCATTTTTTGAATTTTATTACGGAGGGCTGCTCGCAACAGATTGATCTTACTTCTTTCTTCATCCAATTATTTTTGCAAAATTTTAACTAGGTTTTGGAGGGAGTCTATTGTAGTTTTTTCCTCACTTCTTTACTTACAGTGAGTTTCTATAGCTGCTGTAAGACAAGCTCCCAAAACTGAGCAGAGTATAGTTTTATTTTTGCCCAGTTTAAATTTTGTTTCATGTTGTAAAGAACATACTCTATCAATCACCTTTTCCAAATTAAACCAATTATTGAGCACCAACTTTTCCCTCCTGGAGAAGGTCTGGCATTGTGTTTTGCTAACAGAGCATAACATGCATAAAATGCAGTTTTAACTTTTGCACTGCTGTTTTCAGTCATTTTTTACAAAGGCTAAACCACCACAGGGAGGTATAAACTTAAATTATACACACACACACACAACTTTTTGCTTCCCTGTATGGGTAAAAAGACCAAATCTGCTTGGGAGGCATTCCTTCAGTTTAAAATTCTGATTGTCTCTTTACTACACGAAGCAGTCAAAATTCATACACACAACAACAAAAAACAGTCCCTCCCTTTTGCACTAAGAGATCTTTTGCGAAATTCTGCAGACAGAGCCCTCAAGTGAGTGTGGGGTGCTTTTCACCTCAGCGTGTGCAGTTTGTGGGAAATTTGAGTTGCCCCCCTTGCTTTCTAGGCACCGCTCACTCATTTGGGAGTGTCAGGCTAGGTGCGGCTGAAGCAAAACGTCTTTCCCCTAATACAGACTGTTGCCGCTGATGACGAATTGATCACACGGACACAGGTCGAGGTGTGGTGGAAGAAAGAGAAAGTTTATTTTTCCTCCCAGGATTTATAGGCTTTTGGCCATGGCCAGGGATTGGATGGCCAGGATAACACTTTCTCACTGCACTGGCCATGAGAGATGCCCATCACAAGACATGTAACAGAAAGAATGTACACATATCTATGTTTATAGTTACTGTCCTGGGAAAGTCTTTAGAAAACTATGTTAGCAAGCTCAGAAGCTGAGTTTTCAGGGCGACACAGACTGCACAACAAACCTGCAGCCCCTTCTGTCTGTCAGAAATCCTGTCCGTGATTCCAATTTAAACATCACGATTCGCTAATGCGAGTGGAACTCGTGAGAGGTTAGTTTGATCTCAGAGTGCAAAAAGGACACAAAGGGATTTCAGTTTAAATCATAACAACAATAATGTACCTTTATTTTAGTGCCAACAACAAGGGTTATGCGATAGAGGAGAGAGAGAGAGATAAGGAAAACAAAGTAAAGAAAGAGAAAAGAGGTTATAGATACCAACAGACGAGACAGGGTCGCTGGGGTCTTTTTCTGTGGGAGATCTGGCCAAAATTATCTTAGTCTTAAGTAATTCTTCCCCAAAGTTACCTTGTTTCCAATGTGCTAATAAGCACCCCAAAGGAGAAGTACCCGATATGGGAGCATAGCAGCGCAAAACCCTTCTCCATGTTGCAACTACAATACACGAAATGCTGAACCTGTGACGCTTTCGCAGTCGTCTTATGGATGGCGCCTAGGCATTACCAAGAGGAATTCCTTTAGCCCAACCACGCGCAGCTTTTGCCGTGTCAAACTGGCAGTCATCCAAACCAAAATAAAGCACCTTACCTTTCTCTCCCGGGGACGTTGTGAGCAGCGGAGACGGTCGCAGCCAGATGGGCTCCCCGAGAATCCCTCGGTGCCGGCTGGAGCATGATCGGGTCGCAAGCGAGCTCAGCAGCACTCACAAGGTCCCATCTGGGTTGCCAAACTGTTAGCATTCAGGAACACACATAATCACAGGATGATTATATGAAGGTGCTTTATTGAAGAGCTCTGGGTGTCAGGGGTGCACATACCCAAATCTGACCCAATTTGGTTTTGAGTTGAACATATTTTATACTCTATCGTTATGCAACTTACATATTAATTATTAAACTTACATTGTTCTGTTGTATGCATTGTTTTTACCCAAGCATGGATTTCTCGTGATCCCCCCTTAGCCCCCCAACATTGTTCCTCATGTTCTTTAAACAATAATTATATCTAATCACATCTAACAATTGTATCATTTATCATATACTGATTATACAGGTGCAGTTTGACCTGATCTTTAACAAGCACAAGGCCTAACATTTCTCAGGGCCTACTTTTCCCAGGGCTTACCAAACCTAACTTTCTTTCTAAGTCCCCAAATTTTCTAAGATTTTAGAACCTTTTACTATCAGGTTGAGCAGTGGCCTCTCTCTCAGGAGCTGCTGTCAATTGTGCATGAACTTGTCAAAGAACAGCTACAAGCTAAACACATACAACCATCGCTCACCCCATGGAATACTTCAATCTTTGTCATCCTAAAGAAATCTGGAAAGTGGCGCTTACTGCATGATCTGCGGAAAGTAAATGACCAGATATGGGCAATGGGAGCATTACAACCAGGGATGACCTCTCCCACAATGCTGCCACAAGAATGGCATTTTCTAGTTATAGATTTGAAAGACTGTTTCTTCACAATACCCCTGCAAAAAGAAGACACAGTGCGATTTGCCTTCACCTTACCATCAATCAAAAAAGAAAGTCCATCTCAGAGATTTGAGTGGGTGGTCCTTCCACAAGGGATGAAAAATTCTCCAGCAATGTGCCAACTGTTTGTACATTGGGCACTGACACCTGTACGTGCAAAACTTTCTCAGACAATTATTTACCATTACATGGATGATATCTTGTTCTGCCAACATGATCCATTCCAAGATGATGACCTTGCATATATCACCGCTCAGCTCGCAGCAAAAGGCTTGGTGATTGTCCCAGAAAAGATTCAAAAACAATCTCCATGGAAGTTTCTAGGGTGGATTTTAACATCTTCATCAGTCCGCCCACAGAAATTAGAATTGACTACTGAGATCAACACCCTCAATGACGCACAGAAACTTATTGGAGATCTGCAATGGGTACGATCCATTGCTGGTATTAGAAATGATGAGATGGCACCTTTAATGAGCCTCTTGAAAGGCACAAATCCACAAACTCCGATTACCCTTTCTATAGACCAGAAGAAATGTCTCACATTCCTAGGGAAGAAACTGCTTTCAACGCTAGCAGACAGAAGATTACCAGATGTGCTTTTAGGACTTCTGATCTGTAACCATCCCATTGCCCCGTGCGCTATCATATTTCAGTGGCCTGATTGGCAAAAAGAAAAAGGGGGAGAAGACCCATCTGAGAGCTGTCCAGATGCCAAGCAGCCTGTCAAGGAGGATCAGCCTGTCAAGAAGGTACAGTCAGTGAGATTATCAACAAAATGTGCAGAACCGTTGGCAATCCTTGAGTGGATTTCTACACTGCATATGCCACCAATGAGTATTTGGCAGAGAACAGAAGCAATTGCCTATCTCATCAAAAAAGTGAGAACGCAAATTATGGAAATAAGTGGTGCTGAACCAGAGCATATTAGTTTACCAATCAAAATAGAAAACCTTGAGTGGATGCTGAGACATTCAGAACCGATACAATTAGCGCTGCTCAGTTATCCAGGAACTGTATATACCAAGCAACCTAAAGATCCACGTTTACAGATCATCTTAAAGCAGCAGTGGTTGAAACAGCCCAAAATAGTGCAACAGCCAGTGGAAGGCCTTACAGTATATATTGATGCAGGAAATCGACAGAAAAAGGCAGCCTGCACCTGGCGAGCAGGGTCGAGTTGGAAAAGCAATACCATAGATGGAGATGCACATGACTCACTGCAGATGTTGGAACTTAGCTGTCTCATGGGCATTGTCTTGTTGGCGAGACAGAAAGCTGAACATTGTATCAGATTCATTATATGTGGTAGGAGTGGTACAACGTATTGAAGATGCTCTCATCAAGCCATCGAATAATAAGCAATTGTGTCAACTATTCCTGCAAATCAAGAGAGCTATTGAAGACAGAGAAGAATCTTGTTGCATCATTCACATCCGCAGTCAAACGGAATTAGGTCTCGGAGAAGGCATTGCAAAAGCTGATATAATTGTCAGTCCTGCTGTTGAAGCACCAAGAGACTCCTTCGCAGCTGCAAGAGAGAATCATGCTCTCTTTTATCAAGCCACAAAAGCCTTACAGAGACGATTTAATATCAGCTCAATAGATATGCAAGGCATTGTAAAATCCTGTCCACAATGCAGTCAATATGGAACCACTCTAGGCTCAGGTTTTAACCCTAGAGGTCTTCAAGCCTGGGACATCTGGCAAATGGATGTAACACATGTGCCTGAATTTGGTCGCCTCAAATATGTACATGACACAGTAAATACCTTTTCAAAAATGGTTTGGGCCACTGCACAAGTAGGAGAAAAAAGCATACATGTAATTCAACATTTAGTAGCTTGCTTTGCTGTGATGGGAGTTCCAAAAGAACTGAAAACAGACAATGGGCCTGCATATGTAGGAACACGAGTTTCTCAGTTCTTACAAAGATGAGGAGTCAAACACGTATCTGGAATTCCTCATATGTCAACTGGACAAGCCATTGTAGAAAGAGCCCATAAGACCTTAAAAGAGTGTTGGGGAGGATGAAACAGGGAAACCTTATGAATGTGATTGTTTGGCAGAAGATTCTGAAAATATGAAGGCTAGAATCGAAGTAGAAATGAAAGCCTGCTTTGAGTCATGAAGCTGAGTACTAGTTACTATATAACCAAAGAACAATAGCCTAGCCAGCTAAAGGAGAATCTCTGGTTGATAAAACAATGTCCTGCTGATAGAAAGTCCAAAGGTCAAGAAGCAAGGAAAGAATTTGTAAAGCTTTTAGAGTTTAAAATGCAACACTGTATGTTAATATGGGGATGCTTATAGGCTGTATGTAAAATCTTTAGTGGGTGTATCTTGTAGTGATTGGTTACTGGGAATTAGAATGTTCACTATAGAAAAAGATATAATGTACTGTAACAAGAACTTTGTGTTCTTAGCCTTCCCCTACTCTCAGCTCATAGTCCTCCCCTGCTCCTCCCCCTCTCTTAGCCTTTCCCTACCCCTCTCTTACTTCTTACCCCTTTACCCCCCTCTTAGCTCCTACCCCTCTCCCCCACTCTTAGCCTTTCCCCCTCTCTTAGCCCTTCCCTGCTCTTACCCCTCTCTAGTTTTCCCTGCTCTCTCCCTCCAGTTTTTCCCTCTTTCCCTCTCTTACTCTTACCCTCTTGGTTTTTCCCCCTCTTACCCCTCTCTTGTCCTCCCCCTCTCTCTTAAACCTCCCTAGTTCTCCCCAATCTCTCTCGTGCTCTCTTGTTTCCTCCCTCCCCATCTCTAACCTCTTTTCTCCTGCTCTCCCTGCTCTCTCTCCCCTCCTCCGGACCACGTGGACGCTGAGGCTGGTGGCAGACACGGGTCTCTCCCTCTCTTTACCCTTATAATAAATTGCTTATACCTGAACAGTTTGACCCAGGAGAAGTCTCTCGCTGCGAGCGAGCATTTTGTACAGCAATAAAAGAGTATTTAAGTAAACAGAAAACACCTGAACAATCAGACCCTGACATTCGATTGCAGCAAGTGTTATTCACTCTAAATTTCCTCAGTTTAGCTGGAGATTTAGAGCAGCCCCCAGTGGTAATTCATAATAGTCAGGTAAAGATGCAAGCTACGCCAGAAATAAAATTATATTATAAGAACCTAAAAACAGGTATCTGGGAGGGACCAAGTCCATTGCTATTTAACGGGCATGGTTACAGTTGTGTTTCCACAGATGCTGGACCACTATGGGTGCCTAGCTGATGGACCAAACCAGCCACGAAGGATCTGAAGAACAATCAGAACATCTACGCCCTCAGTCGGTCACTGATCGGCTGCCAGCTGACGTCACAAGAGGAGCAGATGTTCCAAGACTGAATCGTGTTAAATCATAGTCTGCATGTGAGAAAAATTTTGTAGAAGATCTAAAAGAGTGTAAAGACTACATCTAACTGTATATAAAAGTAAATTGTAGCTATGTTTTTACCCTTTAAGCAAATTGCTTTCACGCTTAGACTGCATAAATATCAGAGCACGTGTGTTAAAGGTAGTTAGATAATAGTTTAGGATAAAAAGTTTAATTTGTGTGATAATTGTTATTTGTAGGTTATTGATAAGTTTAGAAAATACATAAATATAAGGTGTAAGTATTCCCCCTTCAAGAGTTAAAGTAAGCATATTTGAAAGTTCATTTAACCTTAAAACCTTAGCTGTAATTCTGAAAGCATGGTGACATTTGCATGGAATAAACTGCTTATAGTAATTGTACTGTGTATAGTTCCAACCGTCTGCTAACTAACATCCAAAAGCGACAGAACATATGGGTCACTCTAGCACACTTGACAGGCCAAAAATCAATGTGTCTAAGCCTAGCCACACCTGGAGATCCTTTTCGCACCTGTCTCATAGGAGTTCCTGAATGGGATCCTCAAGCATTTAAAGGTTTAGTTAGTAATGAGACTCGACTGAATCAATTGGCAATGTTATGAGAGTGCAATCGCACTGTTGGCTTCACGTCAAGACAACTTGAAGCCTGCCGACAAGCAAAAATTATTGAAATTCTCAATGTTACCATAGGGCCCCCAGAAGAATTGGATTTGTTAGGCTCCACCAATACCTCAGGTGGATGGATAATGTTTGAACCCCTGACAAAAAGCCACTCCGACAAAGTAATGCAACACTGAGCTACAGTTAACCCTATAGTTGATCTCATTACTGACACCAAAAGTAAAGCTTTTTATTCACGGTGCAATCTCACAGGACGATCACCAAGGCGATTACGTACTTCAATATTCTTAATCTGTGGAGATAGAGCATGGAATGGAATTCCTGCTAGTCCACATAGAGGACCCTGTTATCTTGAGAAACTTACTTTGTTCCATCCAAACTTACACCAATTGCAGAATGTAGAGAATATTTTAACAGAAGGTGGGCATGATATTTTAGTAAAGGCCTGTCTGCACAAACCAGCCTTTAGTATAAGTTGTGATATTAAAGGCTAATGTCCTTGAAACTCTCCTGCAGCAGAGAGAATGAAGCAAAACGGTATCCTTGTGTATGAGAGAAAAAATGTAAACCTGTGTGTATTAGCCAGTGGTAACTTGCTTAGCCCACGGACCCTGTCGAACCCTATAAAAGGTGTGCTAAAGATAGAAATAAACGGCGTTCACTTTTACTTCTGTGAAGACTCATGAATAGCCTGAGTGGTTTCTCAATAGCTGAATATAGCTGGTAAAATAAAAAACATCAGACGGTCAAAGTGAAGCCTAGATGAATTACAATGTGATGGTGTTAGAGACCCAGACTTTTGGGGTCATGGTATAATATGGCTAGCCTCCTTTTTTACCCCAGGAGCAGCTGCTGCTAAAGGCTCATCAACTCTAAAAAGGCTCGCTTGCTGGACTAGGAAAGAACTGAACATCAACAATGTTAAGTGAACTTTCAGCCGATGTGAGTAGTGTATGTCACGCAGTATTGCAAAATCGAGCTGCGATTGATTTCTTGCTCTTAGCACAAGGACATGGTTGGGAAGAGTTTGAAGGCATGTGCTGTTTGAATCTTACTGATCATTCAGTTTCCATCCATAAGCAACTACATCAGCTACAGAATGGGTTACATGCCCTGAAAGAAGATAGTGACCCCATTGGAAGTTGGTTAGCCAACTGGGGCATCACTGGATGGTTGAGGTCTCTTGTGCTAGAGGGGGGACGGATTTTACTTATAGTGTTAATTGGGATAGTGGTTTTAAGCTGTATGTTATCTTGTCTCCGTAGAGGTGTAGAAAGAGTCACATCTAAAGCCTGGCTTGTGCAAAAAGAGAAAGAGGGAATTGTAGCGAATATTTTAACAGAAGGTGGGCATGATATTTTAGTAAAAGCTTGTCTGCACAAACCAGTCTTTGGTATAAGGAACGATATTAAAGGTAGTGTCTTTGAAACTCTCCTGGAGCAGCGAGAATGAAAGAAAAACAATATCCTTGTGTATGGGAGAAAAAATGCAAACCAATATGTATTAGCCAATAGTAACTTGCTAAGCCCGCGGACCCTTTCGGACCCTATAAAAGTGTGCTAAAGATAGAAATAAATGACGTTCGCCATACTTCTGTGAAGACTCGGTGAATAGTCTGGTGGTTTCTCAATATCAACCCTCCACAGTTCTCAGAAATCACAGAGGACATGCTGAAAAATACTGACCTCATGGGAAGTTATTGAGAGCAATTATCGCCAGGTCTCAGTAATCATCCTCACAAAATTTACATATCAGTATAATAAAAATACAAATTGAAACCTGTAAAACATACAAGGTTCAGTTCTACTTTTAAAATGAGAATGACAAGTTATGGATGCTAAATGCAAGCAGTAAGCAGGGAGCACAGTGCCTATGGAAAAGCAGGCTGCATAACTTTCTCAGACTCACCTGAGAAAGCGGCCTGGGAAATCACAAGGAGGAATCAAAACAATCCTCGGAGACAGAAGACAGCCTTGCAGGTGTTTTTTGTCAGTTTTTTGTTTTCTTGCAAGAGAAGGTCGAGGGGGTGGTGTACACCACTGACCAATGATGGTGATGTGTTAGTTCACTTGTTAGCGTTGAAGAACACACATAATCACAGATTGATTATATGCAGGTGCTTTATTGAAGTGCGTGGGAACTAGGGGTATCAGCAACCCAAATCTAGCTCCATTGTCTCTGTTCAAAGAGCACATACTTATACAATTTTAGCTGTAACAGTAATCACTCTAACAACCTTATCAATATTGCTTCATTAATATTGCTTCATTAACTTTATCAATATTGCTTTATGAGAGTTAGCTCATCCTTGTACGAACATGTATGAATCTTATCTCTGGGTGGGTATCTTGGAGACCCCAAGTACCAGTTCCCGTTACCGTAAACATTTTAGCTTGCTAGACCATCCCTAATACCAAACATTCTTGCGGCCTACTTCTACTTGATTTTAAGAAACATTTTCCAAAACATTTAACCCCATAGTAACACACTGACCAATAAGGGTTTTACCTTTCTGGACCTTCACGTATCGGTCTATAAATGATCTGAGGTAATAAACCTTGCTGTCCTGTTCAACTCACAAGAGAGTCCGTGTCGTACTGCCTCGCCGTTCCCAATAGTGCGACATCTGGTGGACCCTGATGTACGTTGCAGCCGCGACTGAAAACGTGCCACCCGCTTCCTCCTGAGATAGGTAAGCGAATATCTCCCATGCTCTCCTGGAGGGAGTTGGTCTTTCATACCACGGGATAGCAAGCCCTGCCCGTGAGTGGGCCTGGAACAGCTTATCTCGACATAGCTAGAGCTTCAAGTCCCGGGTTAAGCCACTGTGTTTGCGTAATTGCATTCACGGGCCGTCAAGATAGATGGTTCCCACGATGGGGAACCGATGTTCAGCTGAGGACCAACTTGTCCTGTTTGCATGGCAGGACACCTTGCCACACATGGGACTCAGTGTTTCAGAAGATTTAATGCGCGCTTTGTTCCAGTGGGCAAAAGCACAGGGTTTTAGAGTAATCACCAAAAATGCTTTTGATCTCAACATTTGGCTGTCGGAAGGAGACCGTATATGATCCAAGTTAACTGAAGGAGATACCAGCGTGTGTAGCCTGGCGACCACCTGGGGCGTGCTCTTTAAAGCGTTAGAGCGGTGCCAGTCTGGGGGCAGTGATGACGAGATGGTGGATTAGGATGCCGGGGATGCCTCTTCTGTATACGATGAGAGGCTGGAGGATGGAACCGAGGACGAGCTAAGTAGAGCCTCCTTGCCTCTGCCCAGACTCTCGGGGGACTTTGGACTTGAGCGGCAACAATATCTCTCGCCATGGTACTCTGCACCTCCAAAATCTCCCTCTCCCTGAGATTTCGTAAGGCCAAAGTATCTGTCACCCGCGGAATTGATCGTGCAAGCTCCACCAACAGAGAGATGGCGAGAAAAAGGCGGCCACCCGTCTCCGTCTGCGCCTTCCGCAGTGCCTTCATCGGCACTGCAAGTGGCCGCGGGAGGGCCTTCACTGTCGATGGTTCCCTTCGGCCCCCCCGCGCCCCCTGCACCCCTTTCTCCTGCATTGCAAGGGACAGTACAGCAGTCCCCACAGCAGACCGCCGGCGCAGCAGGGGGTGGGGGGAACGGGACATGCTTTCAGCCTTCCTGCTTCCATCCACGGTGCCTGCGCATGCTCCAGTCTTGCCGGGGCAACCACCGCTGCAGCTTGCCTGCCCCTCGGTGCCTCCGCTTCCAGTTACGGGGCCCACGCCTGTGCCAGTACCACCTCCTCCCCCTGCCCACTGCAGCTGCTCTGCTGCCGTGCCTTCTGAGGTTTCCGAGCCACAGCCCGCAGCGCCTGCAGCGGCTGTCCCCCCTGCCTCCATGTCTCCGACCAACCCATCCTCCTTCGCTCCCTGTACAGTGTCTCGTGTGCTGCTGCCCCAGGACACGGACAGTGACCTGGCCAGCGACCAACACTACACCCCAGAGTGGTGCACAAGTCTGGTAGCTGAGCGCCGAAACTGCCGAGCTGTGAGACTGTCCCAGAGCCATCTCTGGACACTCCCACCGTGTCAGGTGACCATGTGTCCGAAGCGTCCAGGGTGGTTTTGGGACTCGGTAAAACAGCGAGCTTTGCAAGAGGGAGACTGGGAATTACTCGAGAGGCTGGGAACACCCAGAACCGGAATTGTTAATGACATGGGTGCTGGGGGAGGGGAAATAGAGGGAGGACCAGGAGCCGCTTCAGGCTCTGATGGAGAGATGCAGACAGATCAGGAAGTTGGTGGGGCACCACAAGGGGCTGTCCAAGCCTTCCCTGTGTGTAAGGCTGCCCTGAACACAGGACAGACTGACAGGCATGATGTGATCACATGGAAGGTAGTACAGGATATACAAAGTGGTGCAATACGGACTTGGCTCTCCCAAAGTTATGCAGATTATCAGGGTGATAAGCACTGATCTGCTTGCTCCATTTGATATTAGACACCTGGCTCAAGTGTTATTCCAGCCTGTGCAATTTAGAGTCTTTGAGGATAATTGGAGGCAGATGGCTCAAAGAGCTGCAAACGAGAATATGACTCTGCCTGTACATGATCCCAGACATGGTGTTAGACTGGATGTCCTTATAGGAGCAGGTGATTATTCCAATCCTGATCTCCAGGCCTGCTGAGACCCTGGAGTCCTTGAGCAGGGACAGAAAATTGGTATTAGAGCATTGCTGAAGACTATAGAAACAGCTGCTCCCAGGTCACGATATGTGAAAATCACTCAAGGTTTAAAGGAACCATTCTTGCCATTTCTTGAGAAAATAGAAGCGGCCTTGGAGAAACAAGTTGAAGATGACAACCTGAGACAGATCCTGTGTAAACAACAAGCAAAGGGATAATGCTAATGAAGACTGCAGGAAGATCATAGAGGCTCTTCCAGGGGACCCCTCAATAACAGAGATGGTCCGAGCATGTGCCAAAGTAGGATCTGTAGAGCACAAAATGTCTGCTTTGGCTGCTGCTCTAACATCGAAACAAGCGGGACATCAGGGTGGTTCCTGGAAGCAAAGAGATGCTCAGAGTAAGGCTCAACAAGTGAAGCAGAGGAAAAAAGGAAAGGGTAATTTCCTGTGTGCTAGATGTAACAAGCCAGGTCATTTTGCAAACCAATGTAAATCTAGATACCATGCCAATGGTCAGCTTTTGACATATTCGGGAAACGTGAGCAGGAGTGCACAGGGGAACTGCGCTCTGACACAAATGAGTTCCCAGGGCACAGCACCAGTGCAGGCCTACTCAGCCAGCTTAGTGGCAGCACCCAAGGAGCTGCTGGGGTGGATTTACACACCGCAGCAAAAGTCACACTAGATTCTAGTCGTGTATATAAGGTTCTCCTGGATGCATTTGGCCCTCTGGGCCAAGGATTAAGTGCACTGCTTGTGGGAAGATCTAGTGCAACCCTACAGGAGATCTTTGTGCATCCAGGAGTCATTGATGCTGACTTTACAGGACAAATTTGTGCCATGGTTTCCACACCCATCCCCCCGTTACTATCCCTGAAAAGACTCGCATTGCTCAACTTGTGCCTTTTAAGTCCTGTGTCCTTAAGACTGTTGACCAGACTCGTGGAAATGGTGGCTTTGGATCTACCGGACTGCCCCAGGTTTTCTGCTCTGCGTGCATTTCCAATCAGCAACCTCAAATGACGTGTACCCTGAGTCTACCAAATGCCACCCCACCTCAGATACAGCTCCGAGGTCTCATCGACATCGGCGCGGATGTGACAATCATCTCCTCTGCGTGGCCTCCGTCCTGGCCCTTGACTTCTGTTGATTGAGCCATTGAGGGTCTGGGAGGTGCTATGTGGACCTTTGTGAGGAACGGTCTGTGCTGATCAAAAACCCAGAGGGACAAACAGCTACAGTCTGGCCTTATATCACTGCAGCTCCACTTAACCTCTGGGGGCAGGATGTTTTGGCAGCATGGGGGGTATGGATTGGGATGCATTTTTGATGGGGGCTGCTGTGGTGAAGGGCACACAGCGTTCCACGCTGCCTTTATGGTGGCTGGTGACCAAACCCATCTGGGAAAACCAGTGGCCCCTGGCAAAAGAGAAGTTAGTTGCCCTTTGTGAATTAGTCCAGGAACAATTGCAGCAGGGGCACATTGAGCCTTCCACTAGTCCTTGGAACAATCCTGTTTTTGTGGTCAAGAAAAAGTCTGGGAAATGGAGATTGTTGCAGGATATCCGCAAGATCAATGTAGTCATGGAAAGTATAGGGGCACTGCAGCCTGGCATGCCCTCACCTACCATGCTTTATGGGGTGGACAATTCTGATCATTGATTTAAAGGATTATTTTTTTATAATTCCTTTGCATCCTGATGACAAACAAAGATTTGCTTTCACAGTATCTACAATTAACAATGCTGAACCTGTGCAGAGATATCAATGGAAGGTTTTGCCACAGGGCTGCAAGAACAGCCTGACTATCTGTCAATGGTATGTGGCTCAGGCCTTGTCCGGAATCTGCGAGCAGCTCCCTGAGGCATACTGCTATCATTACATGGATGACATCCTGGTGGGAGCATCCACCCAGGCCGAACTGCTGAGAATACAGCCTCAGCTGTTCAATGCCCTGCATTCTTATGGTCTGCAGGTGGCTCTGAAGAAGGTTCAACAGCATCCTCCTTGGAAATACTTAGGAGTCAAAATCTTAGATCAAACCATTCACCATCAGGAGGTGCAATTCACAGATTCTGTCAAGACTCTGAATGATGCCCAGAAATTGATGGGTATCATCACGTGGTTACGTCTTTGCTTGGGGCTGACCACAGCGCAGTTGTCCCTATTGTTCAATATTTTAAAGGGGGACCCTGATCTGAATTCACCTCGAGAGCTGACTCCTGAAGCGCGGTGAGCGCTGAAGGATGGCAAACAAGCTGTCTCTGCTTGTCAGGTTTACCGAGTAGATCCCTTCATTGATATCACTGTTTTTATTACCTACCCAGATTCTCATCCTACAGGTATCACTGTCCAATGGAGCAAACAATGGTCTGATCCTTTGCAAATTTTAGAATGGGTCTTTCTGCCCCGTAAACCAAAAAAGACAGCACCCACGTTGTTTGAATTGGTTGCTCAATTGATAATTAAATGCCATCAGCAGTGTTTGCAGTTAATGGCATCTGACCCTGGGAAAATCATCCTCCCAATACCACAGGAGGAATTTGAATGGAGTGTTACCAACAGCGCTTCCTTACAGAGTGAGCTGCAAAACTTTTCAGGGCAGATTGCTTACCATCTGCCCAGCCACAAACTATTGCAATTGGCAAAGTCAGCTGAATTGTCCTTTCAGCCAAAAAGTAGTCCGGTGCCAGTGCAAGGACCCACCATCTTCACTGACGGTTCAGGAAGAATGGGGAAAGCCATTGTTACATGGAAGGATGAATCTGAGTAGCAAGTGCTGGAAGGCCAGGAGTCAGGTTCAGCCCAGTTAGTCGAACTAAGGGCTGCAACCATGGTATTCCAGCGGTTCTCTCAGGTGCCACTGAATTTAGTTACTGATTCTGCTTATGTAGCAGATTTAACCAAGCGTTTTGATTGTGCACTTTAAAAGAAGTTGATAATGAGCACTTATTTCGGTTGCTGAAATCTTTGTGGTGTGTAATCCAAGCCCGAGTTCACCCATATTACATCCTGCATATTCAGAGTCACACCAACATACCAGGTTTCAGAACAGAAGGTAATGCCAGGGCTGATAGGTTAGCTAACCCTGCATGGGTAGCACCTCAGCCTGACAAAACTACATAAGCTAAGGCATTGCATGATTTTTTTCATCAAAGTGCACATACCCTGCAAAAGCAATTTCACTTAACACCAACTGAGGCTCGTGACATTGTCAGCTCTTGCGCAGTCATGGATTTGCTGCACCTTTACCAGTGGGGGTAAACCCCAGAGGTCTAAAAGCCTTGCAGGACTGGCAAACAGATGTCACTCACATTGCTGAATTTGGTTGGTTTAAGTATGTGCATGTGTCTATTGACACCTTCTCATCTGCTATGTGGGCATCTGCTCACACTGGAGAAAAAGGTTGTGATGTTATTGCCCATTGGAAGATTGCGTTTGCGGTCTTAGGGATACCTTCTTCTGTGAAAACTGATAATTGTCCTGCCTATGCCTCACAAAAAATACGACAATTTTTACAATTGTGGGTAGTTTCGCACAAATTTGGTATTCTGTTGTAATGCAGTTAGGAAAAATGGTATGACCCAAAAAATGTACCCCCGAAAATGTAGACTTGTAAGTTCTTTCCCTTACCTTGTTCTCCCCAGTTCCCCTTATTGGTTGTGTAAATCCCCCACACCCCTTTCCCCTGTCCTGAAAAAGGAGTGCTTATCGATACCTCTTCCTCTTTCCCTCCTGCAACTTCACCCCGAAAGATCCCAAGAAATAAAGCTGCAACTGCCATCTCAGCAAAGGGAAAGAGCCTCATTTTTAAGGTCTCCTTTGGAAGCTAATCTACCTCCCCTGCCTCCCTGGCCGCTGCGGGGCAGCGGTGGTAGCAGAGGGGAAGGGAACATAGTAAAAATAGCAGGTGGCGTCCCTAGGTGGGTTCGACCCCCTAAAACCGGCTGGAAATACGTGTTTCGCAAGCCTGGGCATGTCAGCTACCTTGAAAAGCTAAATTATAGTTTACAAGGACTGGATTGGTAACTTTCTCAGGTACAGAGGAAGCCAATTCACGGAGGAGACATTTCTACTGATTGGCAACGTAAGAGTGGTGAGCCAGACTGGCTGGCCCAGTGCGGCGAACGTGAAAGCAGTGCGAAAGCCGAGGCGGGATCAGCTGAGCGTGCGCCCGAGCCAGCAGCGGTGACGTGTCCCCGTGGGTAGCAGGGGACAGCCGGGGCAGCGCCGGCGGGCGGTGGGTGCGCGCGAGAGCCTGCGGTGGCGGCAGGCGCGGGGGCATGGGCAGGCGCAGTGCGCGGCCAGGAAGCGTGTGCGCAGCGGGCTGGCGAGGATGAGCTGCGTGCCGGGGCGACAGCGCGGCACGGCCGGTGGTGGCAGCCCCGATGGCCGCAGTGCGAGAAGCCCCCCCCCCGCACAGCGCGGGGACCGAGCAGCGGCTCCCGCGCGGTGCTGGCCGTGACACGTTTCGCAGGGCAGCCGCGCGTCAAGGGCAGCGACAGCCGTGGGACAGCTTATCTCAACCCAGTGTGTGTGGGGGGGTAGTAAGCTGAGAGAGAAAACAAAACAAAAAACAAAAAACACCTGCCTTTCCACCGCTTTGTTGCTTTACAGTAAAACAAGATAAAAACGAGTTTTGAAAACGCAATTTTAATAACAGGCATGGGATCTAACACATCTACACCCCAACCAAAATTAGAATCCAAATTGCAAGAATTTTTAAGTACTATAAATGTTAAAATCTCTAGAAAAAAGTTAAAATGTTTCACAGTGTGGTTATTTCATAACAATCCACAGCTAGATTGGTCAGAACTACATTCTATCTCTACATGGAATCAAATTGGCAATATTCTCACTCAAAAAATAGAGGAAGGAGAAAAAAATGCTTCAAAATATCTCCCAATTTTTCTTATAATTTGAAAAGAATTGATCAGCAGAGAAAAAGACATAAAAAAACAGCCATTGCAGCCTTCATCAGTTTCCCATACCTTTTTCCCCATACCTTTTGCTCCTGTGCTGAAAAAGATACATGGAACAAATCCGGAAACTCAAGAAACGCACTGTAATAGTGCCATTTCTGGAGCCATGTGTCTCATTCAGCCCCCCAGCTCTGATAGCCTTGCGCTGACTATCAGAGAATCTTACCCTAATATTCCAACCGTGAAATCCCCAGGCCTCCATGTGCCTAAAATCCAAAATGGAGTTGGCCATGTGCCAGTTACCCACGTGGAGGAACCCCCTTCCTATCTCCCTCCTCCTTCCCATGACTCCTTCTATCCACCTCACTCTGCCCAGTTCCCTCACTCCTCCCATAACCCCTCCCCTCCCTCTCACATCTCCCTCCCTCCCTCCTACTATACCCTGCTCAAGCATGGCATCATCTTACAAACACGCCTCCAAATGTTGCAATCTTGCTCTCCACGCCCCTGCCCCTTGTCCCCAAGGGGAGAGGGGGAGTGAGAGGAGTGGCCCTGTCCCCTGCCCCCATGGGGGGGCGAGGGAAGGAGTGTCCTGTCCCTGCCCCCCGGGGGGGGGAGATGTGTCCCTGCCCAGCCCCTGTGGGGCTGTGGGTGAGTCCCTCCACCAACCTGGGGGTGAGGTAGGACCCCCTGGGGCTGCTGGGGCTGTGGGTGGGTCCCTTCACCCACCCGGGGCTGAGGTGAGGCCCCCTGGGCCCACTGGGGGTGTAGATAAGCCCCAGCACCCACCCGGGAGTGAGGCAGAGCCCCCTGGGCCCACTGGGGGGGCAGAAAAGTCCCTTCACCGGCCCAGAGCTGAGACAAAGCCCCCATTGCCCGGTGGGGGCGGGGCTGGGCAGGGAAACTCCGGAGATACAGGCTCTGGGGAAAATAAGGATATACCTACAGCAGCACCTGTGATATATACTGGTAAGAAAAGAGCTAATAGACAATATCAGCCTTTTGCTTACCATGATATCAGAGAGATATGTAAAATACAACGTGAATTTGGCAAAAATAGTGAAATATTAAAAAGAATGATTAAAGCTACTTTAAAATGTCAGGAGTTAGTTCCTGCTGACATCAAAGATTTCTTCAGGTGCCTCCTAACACCCACTGAATTTGATTTTTGGGAAAGTTCATGGAAAAGGTCATTAAAAAACCCCCTAGATGAACTCAAGCAAAGCATAGAGGATGCAAAAGATGCAGAAAATAATGAGATTACTTTTGAACACCTATGTGGGGAGGGAAGGTAGTCTAAGCCTGAAGATCAGGCTCAAGTGCTAACAATACCTATTTTAGACAAAATCTGTGAAGTAGCAGAAAAGGCTTACAATAAAATACCTACACTTGAAACCCAAGTCAGTTATGTTAATAGTAATCAACTCCCATCCAAGAGTTTCTTACAGTTTGTAGACTGCCTCAGACTGCAGATACAAGTACAAGAACCAGCAGCACAAGCAGAATTGATTAAAGAAATGGCACAAAGAAATGCCAACGAAGCCTGCCACAGTGATTTTAAATCTGACCATCTATCCTCCACCCACCATAGCAGATATGATCCAAGCGTGTGCCACGAAAGCAGATCTGTACAGTGCACATGACAAGAAACCAGGACCATACAACCCAAGGACTGTAGCAGCTGTAACACCCGGGATGAACAAGCCACAGGTGTCACCCGAACAGCTGCAGCACATCATCTCTTTCCAGTGCAAGAAGCCAGGACATTTTACAAGGAACTGTCCTCAAACCCAACAGCAAGGAAAACACCAGAAAGAAGCTATAGCAAATCAACAAAAAAACCGAATTTAAAGTGCCATGCTGTCGGGCGTGAAAACATAAATATGACAGACCTGAAACAGGAAAAAGACTCTATTTTAATGGGAAAAGGGGAGGAGAGGGAGTAGGGTGAGAGATTGAAGAAGCATAATTGTAGGGAACGTTTGCCTAATAAGATCTGGCAACTGCAAAAGTGATTCAGACTTGTAACTGCTAAAGCTTTTTGTTTCAGATCTAATCGTTGGACTATCATTGGAGTGGACTTGCAGGACAATTCACAAGACCTGGCTGGACTGGATAATACGTATTTTGTTATTGGAGGAACAGCACACACACCAATAGAGATTGAGGTGGCTCCCATGACAATTAAGGGAGACCTAACACACCTCATTCTCTTGGCAAGATGTCCTCAACCACCCTTCTATGTAGCCAAAGGGCAGATAATAGCCCAGGTGATCCCTGTTCCAACAGAAGTCCCAGTAGATGACAAAGCACCAGGAATATACTGGGCAGAAGTGGTGGGTGAAGACAAACCCATTATGGGGTGTAACCTGACACATAAATCAGAACATCTCCATGTAGAAGGGTTGATTGACACTGGGGCAGATGTGACTATCATACCTGAAACGGTGTGGCACTCACATTGGGAACTGCAACCCATGGCAGGAAAAATACAGGGTGTTGGAAGGATGAAACTGGCAAAAATCTCTAAAGCTATTGTCCAGATTGAAGGCCCGGAGGGTAGGTTAGCTAATATTAGCCCCTTTGTCACTGACTACAAGTGCCCCCTGTGGGGAAGAGACACCATGTCCCAGTGGGGAGTCAAATTAACAATTCCTGAGACACCTCAGAATTTTTAGTGGAGGCCACTGTAGAGCGTCCTGTCCAAAAGCTATCTTGGCTAGGTAATAATCCAGTTTGGGCGAACCAGTGGCCTCTTAGCAAACAGAAACTCGGGGCGCTAGAAAAATTGGTGGAAGAAGAATTAGCCAAGGGACACATAGTAGAAACAAACAGCCCTTGGAATTCCCCGGTGTTTGTGATAAAAAAGCCAGGGAAGGATAAGTGGCGCCTCCTTCAGGATTTGAGAGAAATAAACAAAAAAATAGAGGACATGGGGTCTCTTCAACAGGGTATGCAATCCGCAACAATGTTACCACAAAACTGGCTATTAGCAGTGCTAGATATTAAAGACTGTTTTTTCCAAATTCCCCTACACCCAGCTGATGCACCACGGTTTGCCTTTTCCATTCCCACAATTAATCGAGAAGCCCCAATGAAATGGTACCACTGGACGGTACTACCTCAGGGAATGAAAGCAAGCCCTTTCATCTGCCAGTGGTATGTGGGGTCATTGCTGTCCCCAGTGTGTGCTGAAAAAAGAGATGCCATCATTTTGCACTACATGGATGATGTGTTAGTATGCTCTCCCAATAACAACATACTGCAAGACACCCTTGACCGAGTGGTTAAAGTTTTAACCTCTGCTGGATTCCAATTCCAGGAAAACAAAGTTCAAAAGATGCCACCTTGGAAATACTTGGGCTTGGAGATAACTAAACGGACTGTTGCTCCACTGAAATTAGAAATTATTGGCAATCCTAAAACTCTAACAGATCTCCATTCCCTGTGCAGATCCTTGAACTGGGTCTGACCCCGGCTAGGTCTCACTAATGAAGACCTGAGCCCCTTGCTCAATTTATTGAAAGGGATAATTGCTGTCTCCCAGGGAGCTGACTCCAGAAGCAAAAACTGTGATTGAAAAAGCACAAAGGGCCTTGACAGAAAGGCAGGCACATTGCTTCAAACCTGAGCTGCCTTTCAAATTTATTGTCCTGGGGAAATTGCCACACTTACATGGGTTGATATTCCAGTGGGCCGAGGGGCAGAGAGATCCACTCTTAATACTAGAATGGGTCTTCCTCTCCCATCAATGACCCAAAACTATCACCAAGCCACAAGAGCTGATGGCTCAGCTGATCCAAAAGGCCAGGGTAAGGCTGCGGGAACTGGCAGGGTGTGACTTTATGTGTATTTACCTTCTGATCAGACTCTCTGGAGAAAGGAAACATTCCCCTGAGAAACAGACCAAAGAGATGTTTGAGCACCTGCTGCAGAGCAATGCTAATCTTCAGTTTGATCTGGATAGCTATAGTGGGCAAATTTCAGACCATGCACCATCACATAAATTGTTTCATGAGGAATTCCACCTCATTCCTCATGAGAAAAGGAGCCGAAGGCCACTCAAAGCTCTTACAGTGTTCACTGATGCATCTGGAACCTCTCACAAATCAGTGATGACTTGGAGAAATCTACAGACTCAGCTTTGGGAAGCTGATGTCGAGTTTGTAGAAGGATCACCCCAGATAGCTGAACTGGCTGCGGCCATAAGAGCCTTTGAGAAGTTTTCAGAACCAATTAATTTGGTTACTGATTCAGCCTACGTAGCAGGAGTGGTGTCCAGAGCAGAGCAGGCAGTTCTCAAGGACATTGAGAACGAACATCTCTTTAGATTGCTCTCAAAACTGATTTATTTGATTTCAAATAGAGAACAACCTTTCTACGTGATGCATATAAGATCGCTATCCGATTTGCCACGTGAAATCGCTGAGGGAAACCGGAAGGCTGATTCCCTTGCTGCCCCAGCTGAAAAGGCACGTCTCCCAGATGTGTTTCAACAGGCAAAGATAAGTCACCAGCAATACCATCAAAATGTGCCAGGACTGATTTGTCAGTTCCAGCTGACACAGGGTCAGGCTAAAGCCATTGTGGCTACCTGTCCCAATTGCCAGCTCCAGGCAGTGCCATCATTAGGCATCAGGGTTAATCCCCAAGGCCTTGGAAGCTGTGAGGTGTGGCAAACAGATATCACTCACATTCCCAGTTCTGGTCGCCTTAAGTATGAACATGTGAGCATTGACACATACTCAGGATCAGTGTATGCCGCTGCTCATGCAGGAGAAAAATCTGTACATGCCAAACAATACTTAGTACAGGCCTTTTCAGTGCTGGGGATCCCTAGAGAAATTTAAACAGATAATGGTCCAGTGTATAAATCCAAGGAGTTCCTGGAATTTGTCCAGCAGTGGGGAGTGGAACATAAAACTGGCATCCCCTACTCCCCCACAGGTCAAGCGGTGATTGAGCGTATACACCAGACGCTCAAACAAGTCCTAGCCAGGCAAAGTAATGGAACATTGTAGATGTCTTCACAGCAAAAGCTTTGCAAAGCTATGTTTACAATCAATTTCCTCAACTGTTCATTTGAAAGCATGAATCCTCCAGTGACTCGGCATTTTAACAGTGGTGATCAGTTTAAATTGTCACAGCGTCTACCAGTTTTAATCAGGGACCCTGAAACTTGGCAAACCAAGGGCCCCTATGAACTTGCCCCTGGTGGCATGGTTACACGTGTGTATCCACCCCTGTAAGCCCCCGATAGATTCCTCAAAAATGGATAAAGCCTTTTGTTCCCAAAAACCCAGCCCCAGCAGAAGAGAGACAAGTGGCAGCTGCTTCCAAAAGAAGACACCGCCGGAAAAAAACAAGAAGAAACCTTCCTAACCTCTGGTTACTTTCTGACCTACATACACTGACTGAAAATATGCTTTAAAAATGTTTGTTTCTTTTCTTTTAGAAAAAACCTACCTCACACTCAAACCCATGATGAGCCTTACCTCAACTCTCCTCCTGCTCACTCTGAGCAGCCTGACAACTGCCTGGATCGTCCCTCAGCCACGACAGAACATCTGGGTGACCCTGGTGCACACACTTCAACAAGACAATATCTGCCTGTCCACTGCAGTGGCAAAAGACCCTATGTCTACCTGTCTGGTAGGAATCCTGCTGCAGGCTGAAGATTTTACAGCCAGCTTTAGTGATCCTAAGTTTAATACAATGTCTAAAATACACAGTGACCAACCACATGAAAATCGTAAACGGTGAGCTGTGGCAGTGAAAAATCCTATAGAAAAGTGGTTACCAGTACTGCCCAGAGCTAATAAAGAGCCCCAAGAATTAGAGCTATTAGGTTCCTCCCCTGCACCCTTTTGTGTTCACTTCATTTACAATTCACTGCCAGACACAAAACTATACAATCACATAATCCAATATCGAAAAGAATACAAAGCAAAACAATGGTGTGGTATTCTAAGTCAGGCCTTAGCAGACGATCCTCGCCGTTCACATCCAAGAATCTTCCCTAAAGGTATATTTCTAATATGTGGAGATAAAGCATGGGCAGGAATCCCATCTCGCCTTCGAGGGGGGCCTTGCACTTTTGGGAGGCTGTCCCTGTTTGCAACCAACCAAACCCAAATTATTAGATAGACTAGGAAAGACAATTCGACTCATGAAATCCACAAAAGAAGCACTGATATTTTAGACTCAAATTGTGATTTGGATATATTTCATTGGGCAAAATCAAAAAGGGTTGCTGCATCCATATTTCTTCCATGGGTTGCAGCTGCCAAGGCACTAGATGAATTAGGACAGCTCGAGTGCTGGGTGATCAAACAGGCCAACTTAACATCAGTCGCCCTCAGCTCCCTCCTCGAAGAGATTACCAGACAGGCCACACTCCAAAATCGGGCTGCCACAGATTTTCTTTTGCTGCTGCATGGACACGAATGCCAGGAATTTGAAGGACTTTGCTGCCTAAACCTGTCCTCAAAAGCTCCCAACGTCCACGGAGCCCTCCGAGAAATTAAAAACTTGATCGGGCAAGTGAAGCAAGAAGCTGAGGACTGGTTTAGTGAGCTGTTCAAAGGCTGGGGACTCACAGGATGGTGGACCTCGAAAATCAAAACAATCTTGTTGTTTTTTGTTGTTCTGTTTCTAATCGTGTTAGCCTTCGGGATTGTTCGTTGTTTAGTTTTAAAAGCTCTCAAAAAATTAGTATCTACTACCTCAGAGATCAACCACATAGAGCTAGCGGACCGAAAGCAACTGAACCGGCCTGTTAATCACGAGTAGTGGACAAACTCGTGACCGGTATCAAAATGATCTCACAACCCTTCAACAAATTTTTATATAATAAGAAAGGGTGAGAAATGGTAATCAAAATACGCCACTAATATCACCGCACCCCAGCTCTCAGGGACCAGCAAATATGCCACTCCCTGTGCCCAGCTGCAATTACAACCCCAGGCCTTGCACCAAAGCACAATTATTGTGTTGCATGCTCTAAGGAAAGTACCTGATACAAAAAACCTAGAGCTAGGATTTGCTGCTATTTGTCAAGGTGCCCAAGAACCACATATCACCTTCATAGACCAACTGCAATCAGCAGTTAGATGGCAAATTGAAATGCAAGTGGCAGCCGATGCTGTTTTAAAATCCCTTGCTTATGAAAATTATAATAATGACTGTAAAAAAGCCTTAGACTTAAAATGGAACCGTGCCAATGTTGAACTCGCTGATTATATCAAAGCATGTGCTAATATTGGTTCAGAACAATATAAAGCAGAATTAATTGCTACCACAATCGCCCAGCAATTGCAGGCAGCTAAAACAACTGTTAAGTGCTTTCTTTGCATGAGGAGATGAGGGGCATGTTAGGAATCAAAGCCCAAAGGGACAGAAAACTAGTAAAAAGCCAAATAAACCCTGTCCTCACTGCAAAAAAGGCTTTCATTGGAGTAACCAATGCCACTCCAAGTTTGACAAGGATGGCAATGCACTCCAAAAGCAGGGAAACTCAAACAGGGGCACAGAGGCTGGTGCCCCTCAACCCAATGGGGCCCATCTCAGACAACCCCCAATGCAAACTCAGGTCTGGCAAGGGGCACCCCCTAGGCTCTGCTGGCCTGGACGTGGCCATCAGCTCTACAACAGTCTTAAAAGATGCTTCTGTTCATCTATTATGCACTGCTGGTTTTGGCCCACTACCATTTCAAACTCATGCTTTATTATTGGGTCGTTCTTCTACCATTCAAACTGGACTGTTTATTTTACTGGGAATTATTGATGCAGATTATAGAGTGGAAATCAAAATTATGGCTTGGACTCCCAATCCCCTTTGCACTTTGCCTGAAGGAACACGCTTGGCACAACTCATTCCGCTGCCAGCAATTGCTTGTCCAGTGCCACTATTGCAGCAGCAATGAAACAATGGGAACTTTGGAAGCACAAGTGTTCCTCAGATCTTTTGGTCCAAAGTAACTGGAACACAACAGCCATTACTCACCTGCCAAATAGACTCTTTTACAGGACTGGGTGATACCAGAGCCAATGTATCCATGATAGTGCAGGAGTGGCCTCCTGACTGGCCTTTGGCACCCTCTACGGCGATTGTTGCTGGAGTTGGCAGACATCAGATACTGTGGCAATCAGACAAAGAACTACACATCGTTGTACCAGAAGGCAAGACAACCACATTGCAATGGTATGTACTCCCGATCCCAGGCACTTTGTGGGGGCTAGATCTACTGACTCAATGGAGCTTGATCATTTCAACACATTTTTGATAGGGGCCACTGACGAAATGCCGCTCCTGAAACTTACCTGGCTTACTGATAAGCCTGTATGGAAAGACCAGTGGCCCTTAAGAGGCGAGCGGCTTCACCAAGCCTGAATCCTTGTACAAGAACAACTACAGTTGGGTCACATAGTCCCCTCCACCAGCCCATGGAATATACCTATTTTCATTATTCCTAAGAAATTGGGAAAGTGGAGACTTCTACAGGATCTCAGGGCAGTCAATGCAGTCATGTCACCTATGGGGTCATTACAACCAGGAATACCTAACCCCATGATGATTCCCAAACATTGGGAATTGGCAGTAATTGATTTAAAAGACTGTTTTTTCACAATTCCTTTACATCCTGACGATGCATGTAAATTTGCCTTTTCTTTACCATCTGTCAATCATTAAACCCCCATGGAATGATACCACTGGGTTGTCCTACCCCAGGGTATGAAAAACAATCATATGGATGCCAACTCCGAAATAGAGAGCACGGTGCCTGTGGAAATTGCAGGCCACATAGCTTTCTCAGTCTTGCCTGGGAAAGTGGCCTGGGAATTCATAAGGTGGAATTAAAACAATCCTCAGAGATAGAGAACAGCTTTGCAGGTGCTGTTTGTCTGTTCCTTGTTTTCTTGCAAGAGAAAGTCGAGGGATGGTGAATCCCACTGACCAATGATGGTGATGTGTTAGTTTACTAACCAATAAGAGTTTCTTTTCTGTACTTTTCACATATCGGTCTATAAAAAAGACCTGAGGTTATAAACTGGAGAGAAATTCTCCTGATCGACTCCCAAGAGAGTCTGTGTCGTTCTTCTCGCCGTTCCTAATAGAGCGACATCTGGTGACCTCCGACGTGATGTGCATCTGGTGACCCCCAAGGGTCAGTGCAGCCGGTGGTCGACGAGCCAGCCACTTCCCTCACAGAGGGGTAAGTGAGAATCTCCCGGGCTTCCCTGGAGGGAGCTGGTTTTTTTTAGACCAACGGGATAGTGGAGCCCTGCCAGTGAGCAGGCTTGGAATGGCTTATCTTGACGAAGCTAGAGCTTAAAGTCCCGGGTTAAGCCACTGCGTCTGCATCATTGCATTTGCGTGCCATCAAGATAGACGGTTCTCACAATGAAGAACCTCAATTCAAGTAATGATCATCTTGTCTTCTCTGCGTGGCAAGACGCCTTGCCGCTCATGGGACTTAGTATTTCTGAAGATGCTATGTGTGCTTTGTTCCATTGGGTAAAAGTGCAAGGTTTTACTGTGACTCTTGATAATGCCTTTAACCTCGAGATTTAGCTGTCAGTGGGAGACCGCCTATGGTCTGAGTTAGCTGCAGGAGATACCAGCATGTGCAGCTTGGCAGCCACCTGGGGCGTGCTCTTTAAAGCGCTGGAGCGGTGCCAGTCTGGGGACAGTGATGCCGGGATGGAAGATTCAGATGCCAGGGGTGCCTCTTTTGTACACCATGAGAGACTGGGGGGTGAGACCGAGAACCCGTCACCCGCGGAGTTGGGCGCACAAGCCTGGCCAACAGAGAGGCAGCAGGGGAATGGAGACCGCCCGTCCCCGCCCGCGCCTCCGTCTGCGGCGCCTTCACCAGCGCCATGAGCACCGCCATGAGCAGCCGCGGGGAGCCCTTTGCTGTCAATGGTGTTCTTCAGCCCCCCCGCGCCCACTGCGTTCGTTTCTCCTGTGCTGCAAAGGACAGCACGGACACCCCCCGCTGCAGCCTGCCGGCGCGGCAGGGGGAGCGGCCCCCCCGCGTCCATCCGAAAGGCCTGCTGGCACAGCAGGGCTAGATCAGCTTTCAGCCCCCCCGCATCCAGCTGCGGAATCCACGCATGCGCGAACCTCGCCGGGACACCCATCGCGGCAGCCCTCATCAAGGGTGTCCCCTCTGGCCTCCGCACCACCTCTGCACAACCCCCTGATGGCAGTGGCACCGCCCACCACGGCAGAGGCAGGCGTGGACTCTTCCCTCCGTGCCCAGCCCAGCGCGGGGGGGCAAACGGAGCCACAAGCAGAGCCGGTGCCCGTGCCGGCTACTGCAACGCAGTTGTCATGGCAACCACCGCTGGAAACAACAACAACTAGGCAAAAACTTCAGCGAGTAACAACAGCAACAACTTTACAATGGAGTCAGCTTTACTCAAACCATGCAAACTTCAAACTGCTCAGCAACACAGCTACAAAACCCGACGAACAACAACAGCAGCCTGAACCTGACGAAACAACCATCTCCACACCGCAGATAGCTTCCCTGTTTACTTCACTGATTGCAGAGAGTCAGGAAGCTTTTGACGACAGCCATGTGAACTCTACAAGTCCCTCAATCATATTTGAGGGGAAAATCCAATGGTCAACAAAAAAAAAAAAAAAAAAAAGGGGATCAAAGCATTGTGAATTGCATTGTTGATTGATCTGTAAAAAGTTTATAGATCTTGCATAGTAGAATTGAGTAGACTGGGTTTGGATCTGGGTGTTCTTAAGTTTTGTCACTTTAGTGTTCTTTTAAACTTCCCTGTCGGTGTATGTTAGTTCACTGAACTAGTCAACCATCAAGTCCTTGCAAAGAAAACAATCCTTAAACATCAAAAACATAAGCCAGAAAATCATTCTAAATCAGTGTCCATTCCAAGTTCTGTTGAAGGAGACCTCTTGTGCTGTGTTTGTTCTCTTTCCTGCAAGGGCCCAGCAGGAGATTACAAACACTGCTTTTTTATTTTAAAACAAAAAGGGGGAATTATGGATGTTAACTCTGAAATAGAGAGCATGGTGCCTGTGGAAATTGCGGGCCACATAGCTTTCTCAGTCTTGCCTGGGAAAGTGGCCTGGGAATTCATAAGGTGGAATTAAAACAATCCTCAGAGATAGAGAACAGCTTTGCAGGTGCTGTTTGTCTCTTCCTTGTTTTCTTGCAAGAGAAAGTCGAGGGGTGATGAACCCCACTGACCAATGATGGTGATGTGTTAGTTTACTAACCAATAAGAGTTTCTTTTCTGTACTTTTCACGTATCGGTCTATAAAAAAGACCTGAGGTAATAAACCAGGAGAAATTCTTCTGATCGACTCCCAAGAGAGTCTGTGTTCTTCTCGCCGTTCCTAATAGAGCGACACAATCCAACTACTTGCCAATTTGTCATTCATTCAGCAATACAGTCAATACAGCACAAACATACATCTGTTTTGCTGTATCACTATATGGACTGCTGCTGTTGGACACAAAATAAGGAGCGCGGATTCAACAGGCAGAGAGAGGATCATCAGGAGTGTTTATTTCAGAACTTTTCAGCTCCTTTATAGGGTGTTACAATACAGATTTAACATGATTGGTAAAGGGAACAACACCTCTCTTGTCCCATTGGTGGAACAAGAAAAAACACACTCATCACAGCTGTACAGTCTTGTTTTGAGAACTATAAGTTATTTACAAAAATAGTCTTTGAGAGAGAAATGTTCTCAAGAGACTTTCCCTTGGGAACAGATCAGCTACTGACAGGCTGAAAACTCTCTCAGACTCAGAAAATCAGGTCTACATATAGACAATATTTTAATTGCCATTGACAGCACGACATTATTGAGTGATTGCCTTTCAGCTTTGAAAATAACACTCCCCAGCAGAAGTCTGTGCATAGCTATAGACAAAATTCAAACAGAACCCACTTGGAAATATTTGGGCTTAAAACTGCTTGAAACAACAGTCACTCTGCAGCCAGTAACTTTGAAAACTAACATATGCATGTTGAATGACTTGCAAAAGTTACTGGAAATCATTAATTGGATTTTCCCTTTGTTGGGAATTACAACAGAAGAATTATCTCCTTTATTTCAATTCTTAAAAGGGGACCCAGACCTCTCTTGCCCTAGGCAGTTGACAAAAACTGCCCAAAAGGCTTTAGAGACTGTTAGTGATAAAATCAACAAGTTCTTTACCACACATCAAAACCCAGATTTGCCTTTGGGGCTGTTCCTGATTTTGCAATCTTTCCAACTCTATGCTTTTATTGACCAATGTGATGTGCAAGAATGTAGTCCTTTGCCACACAACGAAATCCAGATTTGCCTTTGCAGCTGTTTGTGATTCTGTAATCTTTCCAACCCTATGCTCTTATTGGTCAATTTGACTTACAGGAACACCGTTTCTGGTTACTAGAATGGATTTTCTTGCCACACACCTTTTCAAAATCTATAACCACTCAACTCAAAATGATTATTCGACTGCTGTCAATGGGACAACTCCCACGTCAGAGCCTAACAGGATATGACCCGGCAATGATACATCTCCCTATTACTGCAGCAAAATTAGAGAATCTTTTCAGGGAATCCCTATCATTTCAAATTGCCCTTGCAGACTACAGTGGACAGTTTATTTACACGATGCCTCAACATGCATTACTGCAGTCCTTCAAAGAACTTCCCTTCAAACCAAGACATCTGCAGTCAAAAACACCTATTCCTGATGCAAAAAACTGTTGTCACTGATGGATCGGGGAAAACACACAAAGCTCTGACCCTGTGGAAAAATGATACAGGACAATGGGAACACTCAATAACTTTATAACCTGGATCTACCCAGCTAGTTAAACTGGCAGCTGTGGTAGAAACATTTCATCTTTTTTCACAAGAACCTATTAACATTGTCTCTGACTCTCTTTATGTTACAGGAATCGTCAAGAGAATAGAACATTAATTCCTGAAGGAAGTCTCTTAACAAAGATCTTTTTGTGTTATTAACCACTCTGTATAACCTTCTACTTCACAGGTTTCATGAATACTACATCCTGCACCTTAGAACACACACCACTCTGCCCGGACCTATAGTGGAAGGTAATGCAAGAGCAGATGTTCTCTCCATGGTAGTCACTATACCACAAAAATTAGGGCAGGCAAAATTTTCTCATGATTTCTATCATCAAAATGCCTGAGCACTGGCAAAAGAATTTGGCTTAACCTTGTCACAAGCTCGAGATAGAGTGAATGCTTGTTCACAATGCCAGCAAACTTTTTTCCTTACTGCAAATGTTAGGTACAAACCCATGAGGGTTAAAACCTAATGAGATTTGGCAAACAGATGTTACCCACATATTGAGTTTTGGGATTTTTAAATATGTGCATGTTTCCATTGATACTTTTTCAGGTTTCATAGTAGCAACAGCTCACAAAGGTGAAAAATCAAGAGATGCCACCCAACATTGGCTGCATGCCTTTGCTACTATGGGTGTTCCTCAACAGATAAAAACAAAAATGGACCTACATATACATCTCAAAAACCAAGATTTTTTCCATGCTTGAGGGATCAAACACATTACAGGTATTGCCCACTCTCCAACAGGCCAAGCCATAGTGGAGAGGGCACATGACACATTGAAAAACATGCTACTGAAACAAAAAAGGGGGAATCCCATAGACATGCTCCCTCAGGAGCAGCTTGATAAAGCAATCTATGTTTTAAATTTTTTGAATCTTTCCACTAGAGATGACCTCATGGCACATCAAAGGTGCCTGGGTCAGAGAACTGATGGAGAAGGAGTTCACCCAGAAGTTACATTCAAGGATGTACACAGTGGTCAGTGGAAAGGTCCAGTTCCACTGTTAGTTTGGGGAAGAGGTTAAGGGTGTGTTTCTTTGTCCACAGGACCATATTGGCTTCCAGCAAGATACATCAAACCCAGCCAAGGACAACGAGTCTTGTCGTCTTTCTTCTGCTATACTGCCATCAAATGGTGGAAGGAACAATCTACTGGGCACACATTTTCGACCCACCGCTGTTTCAGCCTCTGACTGATCGGATCCAGAACCTCCCCTCAGCAACAATGGAACAGAATGGGTAGGAGGAACTTGGCTTCCTCCCCTAAATCAGGATGTTGTAAATATGTATGCTACCAATGCTTCTTATGTTACTAATTTACCTCAGATTGGCTTAATGTGGAATGAAATGAGTACATTTTCACCTTTACCTTGTGCCAAGTTTTCTATGCAATTGTACTTGATATATGAATCCTCAGGAAAAAAAAATGACTGCTATTACATCGCCGACCATTCTGTCCATCTCCAAATATCCTGTGGATGCCACTCCACCTCATTATCCCATGCCGGAACAGGTGGATGCCTGAAGGAGACTGACCCCATGGAAAGCCTGTGCTGGAGCAGGGTGCAGGCAGGACTTGTGACCCTGTGTAGGACCCATGCTGGAGCATGCTGTGCCTGAAGGATGGCACTGTGGAAAGGGACCCATGTTGGAGCAGTTCATGAAGAACTGTAGTTCGTGGGAACAACTCATGTTGGAGAAGTTCATGGAGGACTGCTTCCCATGGGAGGGACCCCACGCTAGAGCAGGGGAAGTACCTTATCACTCTCTACAACTCCCTGAAAGAAGGTTGTAGCAAGGTGAGGGTCAGTCTGTTCTCCCCAGGTAACCAGCAACAGGACAAGAGGACACAATCTTAAACTGTGCCTGGGGAGGTTCAGGTTGGACATTAGGAAGAAATTCTTCACAGAAGGAGTGATTTGGCATCAAAATGGGCTGCCCAGGGAGGCGGTGGAGTCACTGTCCCTAGAAGGTGTTTAAGAAAAGACTGAATGTGGCACTTAGTGCCATGGTCTAGTTGACAAGGTGGTGTTAGGTCATAGGTTGGACTTGGTGATTTCAAAGGTCTTTTCCAGCCTAGTTGATTCTGTGATTCTGTGACTTATCTCCCTGGAGAGGAAGCAGTGACAGAAACAACAGGTTATGAACTGACTGTAACCCCCATTCCCTGTCTCCCTGCGCTGCTGGGGTGGGAGAAGGTAGAGAACTGGGAATAAAGTTAAGCCCAGGAAGAAGGGAGAAGTCAGGGCAAGGGGTTTTTAAGATTTGTTTTACTTCTCATTATCCTGCTCTGATTTTATTGGTAATAAATTCAATTGATATCCCCAAGTCAAGTCCCGGCTGGTGCGGTATTGTTGACAGTGCACTGTTGTGGTAGCAATCACTACCTGTTGTTCTTCAACCCTCAGCAGTCTGATAGCAGAAGGGTGCTCTGAGAGACCAGGCAAGGTATTCAGCTGTCTAATTCCCTCTGTCTCCACAACAGCTATCCCAAAAGCCCAATGCTGCCCTTTGGGTCTTTGATATACCCTCTCCTGAGGTAATCTATGCCATGGATGCCTGAGGACTCTGGGCCAGTCACAATATGCTGTAGTCAGCCACTGCAGGATTATGTCCAGGGAAGCTACAATTACTGAGAACCAGAATGGGACAGAAAAGAGACAGGCCTCTGTTCATGAAATCATTTATTCAGCATGGGAATAAACTCATTCAGAGACAAAGAGCTCTGAACAAAGGCAGGGTGATGGGTTTTGAAGGACAGAACTCTTGAGGGTCTCCACCTTTGAGGGTGGAGTTTAGGGTTAGGGACCACTAGAAACACAACAAGGGAGAAACCCCCAAGGACTCAAACCCAATCAGAACTCCTGGGCCGCCCTTCACAAGGGGTTTGGGGTGGGACAACTTCATCCAGGGCTCACACGCCCATCCTCCAAAACAGGAGGTCAAAATTCACACTAGCTTGCTAGCTTGGCTTACAGCCATGCCTCTCACATTAACAATGCGTATCTGAAACTAAATCTTTGGGAGAAAAGACTCCCATCAGCCACCAGCAGCTTCAACTTCCTTAGATCTCAAAGCTATCTTAAAGGTAAAGTCACCCCATGACAGCCTCCCCGAGGCACCTCACAACAACAATAGAGTGTTTTTGCCGTTTGTTCCCAGTCAGGTTCACTTTGGCTTCCAGTACAGTCAGATGTTGGTATCCCCCTGTCACCCCAGAAACAGAGATGGATTCTACCCCAACACATCTGTGGTAGTTTGGCATTTCGGAAAAAAAATGGGAAATAGCCATGGAAGTGATTTATCTGAGAGAGGCTGCTGGGAGTTTCTTCTCTGCTTGAGATCAGGCCAATAGCTAGCTAGTTTTGAGAACTGACAGCATTTTGGACCACTGAAAAGTAAGATCACCTTTGTGAATACCACCTTTTAAACCCAAGCCCGGGAACTTCTTGTCTCTTTGTTTCTGCCCTTGAAAGGTATTGGAGCTCTGGTGTGGCTGGCCTGCTCCCCCACAGCCTGTGCGGCCTGGCAGGGGCTGGGCTTGGCCTCTGTCTTAGTTTAGGGTAAATTAGGGAGGAAAACTCCAAATGGGGGTTTCCCCAGGGAAATGACCCTTCTTCACTAACTGGTCAGGGAAAGGAAAAAAAAAATTCCTTGGAGAGAAGTAGAAAAAGCTGTTTATTTAACAGAAATTGAATCATATTAAATAATAAAACCTCTCACTGTTCGATGGGATGGCAAATCTAGGAAGAAAAGTCTTTTTCATGTGGCGTAGCTCGGCTCGCTCAGGTTCTTATCAGTCCTTCTGGAGCTGGAAAGTGCCAAGGCCCAGGCCTCGGTGGGCCAAAGGCGTGAGCTCCCGGGGGTGGCTGGTTGTTCAGTCCAGAGCAGGTTTGCACAGATCCAAGAAAAAAGGGAAAAAACAAAGGTCCAGGGAACTCTTCTGCCGGAGCTAGCTAAAACTAACTAAAAGCCAGAGAGAAGCTCTGTCCCGCTGTCTGTCCCTGCTGCAGACACCACAGTCCAGGAGCGGGATGTGTGGGAGTGATGTTTTTCTTTAACACAAACGGCGCACTTCTTCTTCCCCCCACTCTCACTTTCAGAGCCAGTCTTAAAGGTGCAGAACTTAATATATAACATAAACCAGACGATTGGGGATACCAGTATCATAAAGTCACCCCAGGACAGCCTCCCACAGCTCCCAGGTGGCGGATGGAGACTGCAGGGTTTCCCCCAGCCCCAGGCTGGGCTGGGCTCTGCTGCGGCCCCTCCCGAGAAATCCTCGGGGTCCCATTCCAGTGGGGTGGCTGAAGCCATCCCCAGCAGGGGCCCCAGCCCTAGGCTGGGCCAGCCCACAGCTGCTGACATCTCACCAATACCCTCTCACCCCCCCACCATGGCCCGCACAGATGGCTCCAGGCTGAGGACCATCCCTGTCCGCTCCAGGCTGAGAGAGACACCTGAAATCTGACACCATGAATACCTGCGCAGCTTGGGCGAGATTGAACCCCTTTCACTACACAGATGATACCTGCAGACTTAATCCCCTCTCCAGAGAGAGGGAAGTGGGAGCGATCAACATGTAAAGAGACAACATGAAACATCAAGGTCAGTAAAAGAAGGAGTCAAGCCTCAGATGGAAGAATGAGGAGATGCTTTAATAAGCTGAAATATTCTTTTGGTAGGGCCATGGAGATGGACAATAATGTTCTGAAAAATAACTCCTTTAATTAATGAAAGAGCATTGGGAGGAATAAAGTATTTCAAACTATAGATCTGAGCAAAGGCATCCATTGATGAAACCAAGTAGATGTTTATAGAGAGTTTTTTAGCAGATGGTGGGCACGATATATTAGTAAAAGCCTTTCTGCACAAACCAGCCTCTGGAATAAGTCGTAATATTAAGGGCTAAAATCCTTGAAACTTGCCTGCAGAAGAGAGAGTAAAGCAAAACAACATTCTTGTGTACAAGGAAAAGAATGTAAACTTGTGTGTACTAGCCAGTAGTAGCTTGCTCTGCCCGCAGACCCTGTAAAACCCTATAAAAGGTGTGTTAATAATAGAAATAAATGGCGTTCACAATTACTTCTGTGAAGACTGGTGAATAGCTGGCGGAGCTCCCAAGATCTGGCACTCCGACCAGGGACATCCTGCGGGCAGAGGGGCTTTGGAGCCAGCGGAGCGGATCTGGGCGCGGGAAGCCGCGGGCGCGGATCGGCACCGGATAGGCAGCCTGAGCTCGGTAAGACGCGGTGTGGTTAGACGTGGAAATTCAGGTTGCTGGGGGAGACCGAGAGGCGGGAGCATAGTAGAAGGGTCGCAACTTTCCCTCCCGCTGTTCGCCGCTAGCATGGAAGCGGAATTTGCGGCGGCGAAAAACTGCTTCTTAGCATCCTCGTTAAACGAGGTGAAGCAGCCAGGGAAAAGGACCTGGATAAGCTCATTATATGGGTGAAAAATCGTGGGCATTTTGGAGTGCCCTCACTGCTTTTTGCGGTAGAAGAATGGATAGATGTTGGGAATCTGATGTGGGACACGGCAATCACGAGAAAGAGTAAAGACGTAATAGCCCTCGGTTCAGTATGGAAAATTGTGTTAAATGCCTTAAGGGATATGAAGGCAGAGTCCTCAGTAGCAGCAGCTGCCTTAGATGTCATGGCGCTGTCCGAGGCGGACGCGCCGCAGTCACCTCCTGCCGAGTCCGTTAGCCGTTTGAGTGCATTTTTCGGGGTTGGGCATGTCCGGCCAGCAAAGGGGCTCACAGGGAGGCAGTGTAGCACCGTGTCGGAACTTCTAAAATCTCAGGGGTGCTCCGACGCGGCTCCGGCCGTGCCGGCGGAGCCCTCTCCGGCTCCGGCTGCACCGGCAGAGCCTAAGCCGGAAGTTACCCTGCCGAATGCAGATGTAGAAATGACGGCTCCCCCGGAAGGAGCGGGCGCCAGCTCCAGCCAGGTGGAGCCTGATACGTCAGCAGAAACAAGAGCCGCAAAGTGCAAACCAAAGATCTACCCTTCAATGCCATCTACTGTTCACTGGGGAAGACCGCAGGACATTCTGCTCCCTCCAGATGATGATATCTCTATGCACTCCGATGATGGATGGCCTTCAGCAGGAGCAGAGCCAATTGATGACAACGCTACATCAAAGAAAGAGCTACTGGGATGGCAACAACAAATAGAGCAGCTCGTGCAACAGCTGCAAACTCAGATTGAACAAACCCTATGTACAAATAAAGCACAGCCTCAACAAGAGAAAGTAGCTCTGCAGCAAACACCGAGACAACAAGCAGAGTCAGTTCAACAACTACAGGATATGCTGCGTCCTGAACCATCTGCTCCACCTTTGGAAACACTGTCAACACCACAACCTTGTTCTAGTTCTATCACCTTGGAGGAAGAGAACAGAAAACACCGAGCACAGCAGAGGTGGTCCGGCATCATTCGAGATGCAATTCTTGAGGGAGAATGGCAAGCAGCAGGGGCAGTCGCTTGTCCCATTTTATATGATCAGCAAAATCCACACTATGAACAGCACGACTGGAAGATCTTGCAGCAAGCCAAAACGACAGTTACTGAGCATGGCATTAAATCTGAAGCTGCAAACACTGCATTGGATTGGCTGTTCACCTCTGATGTTAATAGTCCCATAGACAGCCAAAATCTCACACATCTGCTTTTAACTCCATCACAGCTTATGGTGTGGGAGAAGGAATGGAAAAGGTTAGCAGTTCTAGAAGCCAATCGACCTCGAGATCAAAATGATGTATTTTATGGACTTAATCCTGACATGCTCACCGGTTCAGGAGTTTACAGTCACATGGCTGTACAGTTAAACTACCCTCTTGCAATGCATCATTTGTCTGCACAGCTCGCTCGTCAAGCCTTTAATGCTGTGCCTGATTCAAAACCTCATCCTTCCTTCACAACAGTACGGCAAGGCCTCATGGAACCGTATCCCCATTTCATCGATAGTCTGTCAGCAGCCCTAAAAGCTCAGAATGACATGACTGAAGAGGCAAAACAGAACATGTTTAAACTGTTAGCTTTTGAGAATGCCAACTCAAAGATAAAGCCTATCCTTGCCACACTCCCAAAGCAAGCAGATGTGGGAGACATGCTAGATATTGCCCTGCGAGTAAATCAGACGCAACAAGGACAGCTAGTAGCCAATGCTGTTGCAGAAGCCATCAAGCCAACCACAAGTCTGCTTGCTGCTGCAGTCAGTAAACTGGGAAGCGTATGCAAACCTTCCACCACACCTTCAAACATCTGTTATTGATGTGGCAACAGAGGGCACTTCCGAAAATCCTGTCCAGCTACTGTGTGGTGTGATCACTGTCAGACAGGCAAACATGCTACTTCTGTATGTCGCCTCACAAAAAACATGATCAAGAGCGCGAGGAGCCGCCACGTGGGGACACAAGTTGCCGGCCCAACTCTATTCAGCAGCTCAACCCACCAGCAACCTGGGGAAGCCTGGGAATCGATTTGGCAGCATCAGTAGATGTCACACTCATCGACAGCACCATCCATAAAATCCCAACTGGAGTTACAGGACCTGTTTCTTCTGTTACCAGTGCACTTGGTGCTTTGTTGATTGGGAGATCATCTGCTGGAATTGCAGGACTTATTGTTCTCCCAGGAGTCAATGATGCTGATTATACTGGTGAAATCCAAGTTTGTGCCTACACCCTAGCTCCTCCACTTACAATCAAAAAAGGAACAAGAATTGCTCAATTGGTGTTATTTCAAAAGGTGGCAACTGAGAAAGACATTTTTCGAAGTGCTCCTGGATGCGGAGCCAGAGGATTTGGGTCAACAGGAGACACAGTGGTGAATCTCGTTCAACAAATGAGTGATCGGCCAGTAACTGAAATCACCCTGTGCCACGGATCAAAGCAGCAAAGAGTCAAGATGATGCTAGACACAGGAGCCGATGTTACCATCGTCAGCCAAGTTTGGTGGCCAAGAGAATGGCCTCTCCACAGAGCCTTAAGCTCAGTACAAGGTGTAGGAGGATACTCCACACCGCTGAGAAGTGTACACCCGATCCAGTTTCGATTTCCTGAAGGACAGACTACCACCTTATGTCCATACGCCATGCCTTTGCCTGGAAACCTTGGAGGGCTCGTTGGTCAAGATGTTCTCAGCCAGCTCGGGGCAACACTAACTCTTCCCAATCAATCGCTTTTTCAGTAGTCGCCACTGCTGACAGGCCGCCAACCCCAAGGATTCAGTGGAAATCTAATGAGCCTGTGTGGGTTGAGCAGTGGCCTCTATCCCAGGAGCGGCTAGCAATTGCATATGAACTTGTCAAAGAACAGCTACAAGCAAAGCATATCCAACCATCGCTCAGCCCATGGAACACTTCAGTTTTTGTCATCCCAAAGAAGTCTGGAAAATGGCGACTGCTGCATGATCTATGCAAGGTAAATGACCAAATGTGGGCAATGGGAGCATTACAACCAGGGATGACCTCTCCCACAATGCTGCCACAAGAATGGCATCTTCTAGTCATAGATTTGAAAGACTGTTTCTTCACAATACCCCTGCAAAAAGAAGACACAGTGAGATTTGCCTTCACTTTGACATCAATCAACAAAGCAAGTCCATCTCAGAGATTTGAGTAGGTGGTCCTTCCACAAGGGATGAAAAATTCTCCAACAATGTGCCAACTGTTTGTGCACTGGGCACTGACACCTGTGCGGGCCAAGCTCTCCCAGACAATTATTTATCACTACATGGATGACATCTTGTTTTGTCAACGGGATCCATTCCAAGATGAAGATCTCACATTTATCACCGCCCAGCTTGCAGCAAAAGGCTTGGTGGTTGCCCCAGAAAAAATTCAAAAACAAGCCCCATGGAAGTACCTAGAGTGGATTCTGACATCCTCATCAGTCCACCCACAAAAATTGGAATTAACCACTGAGATCCGCACCCTTAATGATGCACAAAGGCTTGTTGGAGATCTGCAATGGGTACGGTCCATTGTCAGTATCCGAAATGATGAGATAGCACCCTTAATGAGCCTTTTAAAAGGTACAGACCCGCAAACTCCAATTACCCTTTCTGCAGATCAGAAGAGCTGTCTCATTTATCTAGGGAAGAAACTGCTTTCAACACTAGCAGACAGAAGATTGCCAGATGTGCCTTTAGGACTTCTGATTTGTAACCACTCTGTTGCACCATGTGATATCATATTTCAGTGGCCTGCTTGGCAAAAAGAGAAAGGGGGAGAAGACCCATCTAAGAGCCGTCAAGGTGCCAAGCAGCCTGCCAAGAAGATACAGTTAGTGCAATCAGCGAAGATATGTGCAGAGCCTTTAGCGATCCTTGAGTGGATTTTTACACCATATACTCCACCAATGAGTATTTCGCAGAGGACAGAAGCAATTGCCTATCTCGTCAAAAAAGTGAGAACACGAATTGTGGAAATTAGCGGTGCTGAGCCAGAACATATCAGTCTGCCAATAATGGTAGAAAATTTTGAGTGGATGCTGAGACACTCAGAACCAATTCAATTAGCGCTGCTCAGCTATCCAGGAACTGTACACAACAGGCAACCTAGAGATCCACGCCTGCAGATCATCTTAAAACAGAGGTGGTTGCAACAGTCCAAAGTCGTGAAGCAGCCGGTAAAAGGCCTTACAGTATATACGGATGCAGGAAGTCGGCAGAAAAAAGCAGCCTGTACCTGGCAAGAAGACTCGAGTTGGAGAAGTAAAACTATAGATGGAGATGCACATGACTCACTGCAGACATTAGAACTTACAGTCGTCGCATGGGCATTGGCGAGACAGTAAGCTGAACATTGTATCAGATTCATTGTACGTGGTAGGAGTGGTACAACATATTGAAGACGCTCTCATCAAGCCACCAGATAATAAGTGATTGTGTCAACTATTTTTTCAAATCAAAAGAGCTACAGAGGACAGAAATGAGCCCTGTTGCATCATTCACATCCGCAGTCATCAAACAGAATTAGGTCTCGGAGAAAGCAATGCAAAAGCTGATACGCTTGTCAGTCCTGTTGTAGCAGCACCAAGAGACTTTCGCAGCTGCAAGAGAGAGTCATGCTCTCTTTCATCAAGCTGCAAAAGCCTTACAGAGACAATTTAATATCAGCTTAACAGATGCACAAGGCATTGTAAAATCCTGTCCACAATGCAGTCAATATGGAACCACTCTAAGCTTAGGTGTTAACCCTAGGGGTCTTCAAGCCTGTGAGATTTGGCAAATGGATGTAACACATGCGCCTGAATTTGGTCGCCTCAAATACGTACATGTTACAGTAGATACCTTTTCAAAAATGATTCGGGCCACTGCACAAGTAGGAGAAAAAAGCATACATGTAATTCGACATTTGGTAGCATGCTTTGCCGTAATGGGTGTTCCGAAAGAAATAAAAACAGACAATGGGCTTGCATATGTAGGAACATGCGTTTCTCAGTTCTTACAAAAATGGGGAGTCAAACATGTAACTGGAATTCCCCATGTGTTAACTCGACAGGCCATTGTAGAGAGAGCCCATAGGACCCTAAAAGAGTATTTGAATAAGCAAAAAACACCTGAACAATTAGATCCTACCATTCGATTGCAGCAAGTGTTATTCACTCTAAATTTCCTCAGTTTAGTTGGAGATTTAGAGCAACCCCCAGTGGTCATTCACAGTAGTCAAGTAAAGATGCAAGCTACCCCAGAGGTTAAGTTATATTATAAGAACCCAAAGACAGGTATCTGGGAGGGACCAAGTCCATTGCTATTTAACGGGCATGGTTACAGTTGTGTTTCCACAGATGCTGGACTGCTGTGGGTGCCTAGCCGATGGACCAAACCAGCCACGAAGAATCTGAGGAACAATCAGAACGTTGATGCCCTCAGCCAGTCTCTGATCGGCTGCCAGCTGACACCACGAGAACAACAAATGTTTCAGGACTAAATTGTGTCAAGTCATAGTCTGTTTGTGAGAAATTCCTGTGAAGATCTGAGAAGAGTGCAGAGACTCTATCTAGTTATGCACGAAACAAATTGTAGTTGTGTGTTTACCCTTTTTGCAAATTGCTTTCACGCTTAGACTACATATATACCAGAGCACGTGTGTTAAAAGTAGATAGATAATAGTTAAGATAATGAGTTTAGTGTGTGTAGCGATTATTATATTAGTATAAGGTATAAGTATTCCCCCTTCAAGAGCTAGTGTAAGCATCTTTGAAGGTTCATTTAACGACTGAAGTTTTAGACGTGAGCTTGCAAACATGATGCCATTTGCATGGGACAAACTGCTTATGGTAATTGTGCTGTGTGTAACCCCAACCAGCTGTCTGCTGACTAATATCCAAAAGCGACAGAACATATGGGTCATCTTAGCACACCTGACCGGTCAAAAATCAATGTGTTTAAGCCTAGCCACACCTGGAGATCCTTTTCGCACCTGTCTCGTAGGAGTCCCTGAATGGGATCCTCCAGCATTTAAAGGTTTAGTTAGCAACGAGACTCGACTGAATCGATCGGTAATGCTGCAAGAGTGCAATCGCACCATTGGCTTCACATTAAGACAGCTTAAAGCCTGCTGGCAAGCGAAAATCATTGAGGTTCTTAATGTTACCATGGAACCCCCAGAAGAGTTAGATCTGCTAGGTTCCACCAATACCTCAGGTGGATGGATGATGTTTGAGCCCCCGAAGAAAAGTCATCCTGACAAAGTAACACAGCGCTGGGCTACAGTCAACCCCATAGTTGATCTCGTTACTGCCACTGAGAGTAAAGCTTTTTACTCACAGTGCAATCTCACAGGACGATTACCAAAGCGATTACCTAGTTCAATATTCCTAATCTGTAGGGATAGGGCATGGAATGGAATTCCTGCTAGTACACATGGAGGGCCATGTTATCTTGGGAAACTTACTTTGTTCCACCCAAGCTTACATCAATTGCTAAATGTGGCTAACAAAATGAAAACCAATAGACGGTCCAAGCAAAGCCTAAATGAGTTACAGTGTAATGATGTTAGAAACCCAGACTTTTGGAATCGCGGTGTAATATGGGCAACCTCCTTCTTCATTCCAGGAGCAGCCGCCACTAAAAGTCTAGCCACCCTAAAAAGGCTCGCTTGCTGGACTAGGAAAGAATTAAACTTAACATCCACAATGTTAAGTGAACTTTCAGCCAATGTAAGCAGTGTACGTCATGCAGTATTACAAAATCGAGCTGCAATTGATTTTTTGCTCTTAGCGCAAGGACACGGTTGTGAGGAATTTGAAGGCATGTGCTGTTTGAATCTTACTGATCATTCAGTTTCCATCCATAAGCAACTACAACAGCTACAAGATGGGTTACATGCTCTGAAGGAAGATAATGACCCCATTGAGAGTTGGTTCGCCAGCTGGGGCATCACTGGATGGTTGAAGTCTCTTGTGCTGGAGGGGGGATGGATGCTATTTAATAGGGTTAATGGTGATAATGCTTGTAAGCTGTATGTTATCTTGTGTTCGTAAAAGTGTAGTACAAGCCGCATCCAAAGCCTGGTTTGTGCAAAAAGAGAACAGGGGAATTATAGAGAGTTTTTTAGCAGATGGTGGGCACAATATATTAGTAAAAGCCTGTCTACACAAATCAGCCTCTGGAATAAGTCGTAATATTAAGGGCTAAAATCCTTGAAACTTGCCTGCAGAAAAGAGAGTAAAGCAAAACAATATTCTTGTGTACAAGGAAAAGAATGTAAACTTGTGTGTACTAGCCAATAGTAGCTTGCTCTGCCCGCAGACCCTGTAAAACCCTATAAAAGGTGTGTTAATAATAGAAATAAACGGCGTTCACAATTACTTCTGTGAAGAGTGGTAAATAGCTGGCGGAGCTCCCAAGAGATGTTGGAGTATCTGTGATCCCATGAGATGCTGAGATGCTTGAACAGAGAGAGAGATGAGAGCTGATGAAGACCCCTTTCCCCAAGGGAGAGAAGAAGTAAACCTCTGTTCCCAGACATGATCACAGAGACAGATGAAGAGAACCTTTGCCTTTGAATAACTCATCCTTAAAATAATATCCCTTGAGTTCATGGCCCATGAACACACCTGAGTGGTGTAAAAATGGGAGGAAGGCATGATGGCAGAGGTTTTTTTCCAGGCGGCTACCAGTCATGGAAATGAAAAGCCACAAGAAAACTGTTTTCTTGTGGAGAAGTCTCCATGGCATGACAAGAGAAAACTCCTCTCCCTACAGAGAACGATGAAAAAAAGTCTATTGTATAGTTGGTACTGTTTTAACATCCCAGGTTTTGTCTCTATGGTGTCATTTGGGAAAGGAAAAAAGTTGGGTGGGGGAAGGAAAGGTTTCTGAAGGTTTAATTCTGGTTTCTTATTCTTCTAGTTCTGTTAATAAACTTTCTTTATTCCTTTTAAGTTTTAAGCCTGTTTTGCCCTTCTCCTAATCCATATCTCACAGCAAGCAATGAGTAAATACCTTGATGATTTTTAGCTAGAGCTAAAAACCACCACATTATTTGGTGCGTTGGCCAGGAAACACAAATTGGCTAATCTAAACTACTACAAAATCTCAATGGCATCAGGGTACATTGTGTGACAGTGTCAACTGAAGCCTTATACTCTTATGGGTCTCATGTGCCAGACCATCAGGTCCACACAGTCTAGTAGATCCAATTGTCCCTTTCCTCCATCTGGATGGAGGCAAGATCCCTCTATTCCTGGTCATAGTAGTCATTACTCATTTCTTGTAAATATGACCTGGAGGTCCCTTCAAGAGGATCAGAAGTAACATCAGCCCTCCTATTCTGTCTGAAGACCTGCTCACTGGAAACTGAAGCAGCATTTATCCTTAAAGAATTTCCTGCAGTGGTTCTTCCTTTCAACTCACATATCCATGCTCCTAGGGCACAGTTGGGTTTTTCATCCCACTTCCTCATACCCTCTCCATGGTCATGCAGGTAAAAAACACAGGTTACTTTGTCGTGTGGATCCTCTCTCGAGCAGGGAGGCACTTGCTCCCAATAGCAGAGACATTGGTCTGTACTGGCGGGGCATGGGACATTTCTTCTTTAAACTGCTAGAGGTCCTTGGACAGTCTTTCCATGGACGAGACACAGGCCCAAAGGAGAAAAGGGAGACTTTTTTTATATTGCTGAAGTTGGACAACCAAATTATCCACCGTTTGTTCTCCTTCTTTCCATGACATCACTGCCTATGAGTTGGCATACGATGATGGTATGCTCTGCTCCACAGGAACTTCCACCATATGGGTTGTGTACACTGGACTTCATCTGAATCTATAGGGGACTGCTCATTACTTGAATCCTTATAGAGTATGTCCAACACAGTTAATTCTCTCAGGTACTGTGTACTTTTCTCCATGGTGTTCCACTTGCCTTGGTGCACTGATAGATTGCCCTGGAAAAGATAATTTTCCCCTCACACTTGACAGGAGTTGCCTCCAGAGGCTGAGGATTTCTATCTTTTTCCCAAACCCCTTGTCAATGCCTGCATCCCTGGACGGGGATCCCAGTTGCTTGGCTTTACTACCCTCTAGTTTCCAACTGTGGGCTACACTATCCCAGCATCAGAGCAGCCATGTCACCAGGGGCTCACCCAGATGGCAGCTGAAATATTTTCACTATCTCACAGCTCACCCGGGAATAGGGATTGAGTGATTATCTCTGGCCCTGCCTCTTCCTCCTGTTGTGAGGGCCCTACTTCTGCCTCATCACTCACTACGTGAACTGATTTTGTCTTGGATTTCTTCTTCTCTATAGGGGAGACTGCTACCAGCATGGGTTGTCTCTCTGGTTCAGTTGCAGTTTGAGTGGACACAGTGCCTGTTGATCTGCTTTCCTTCCTCTCCCCATGAGGATGCCATCTAATGACAAGCAGTGTCTAATAAGTAGTAGCCAGGGCCCAGCACACTGCAATAAGTTTCCCTTCTCTGGAACTGCTACAGTGATTTTCTTTGAAATATTCTTCCACTTTATCAGGGTCCTGTATTTTTTCAGGGGTGAACATCCTAACCATTGGAGCAGAACAATCCTTTGAAAGCTGGCCCATTTTCTCCCACATTCCATGCCACTCATGACTATCCACCCTTGGGGCAGATCTCTGAAAAACCTCCCTAGAAATCTTTCTTGACTCTAAACACTGTGTGGACCACACTGAGGAGACCTGGCAGACGTAGCAACAAGAACATGCTTTCCTTAACATCCAGAGGGAATTCAAAATTCTCAAAAGCTGCTGTAACAGGCCAGAAAAAGGAAAAGGGGGTGAAAAGCTGGGGAAAATCATCCTCCTCTGTTCCTCCATATACTGGGTGCAATTATTAATGAATTGCCAGAGGTAGCACCCGAAGTAAAGGCAGAAGAACAACACTGAATACACATCATAAATGACCCCACATTGCCCTTGATGTTATCATGTCATAAACTGATATCCCACAGTACAGCAATAAAGTAATCTTGTTCCCTCTCCCTGCTCTGAAAAAGAGCACCATGAGGAGCACATACAGGAATATATACAGGGTTAGGTACCACACCCACATGAACAGATCAAGCAACATTGTGACCTAATACAACAAATGCTTAGATCAAATTTGTTTCCAACCCACTCTGGTTCACTTGCTCATTCCCCACTCTCCCCCCTAGAGGAGAATTGGAGACATAAGAAGGCAAAGATCACAAGTTGAGATAACAATTTACCAGAAACAGCAATGAGATAAGAAAACCAACACAAACAGCAACAATACTAATAGGAGAGTGTACAAGATAAGCAAACAATTCCCACACAATTGCTCACTGGGGAACCTGGACTGCACACTCCACACACCCTGGCCAAATCAGAAGGGTACCCACCCCACTCCTTCCCCCCTGTGCATGGCATGAGGTGGTACTAAATAACCTGAAGGTTCTGGCTGTGTCCATCCTGGCTGCTGCAAAAATTAACGGCATCCTGGCCAGAACCAGGGCAGTAACTTACAAGTACTTAAAAGAATATCAGCAACAGAAAGAGATGCAAAAAGCTTGATAGTCTAATTTCCTATTGTGATAAATAAATCCTGTAACATCCACAAATAGTAAAAGACTGTATGAGTGTGAGTATGAGTGTTTAACAGCTCTCCAATTACAAAGATCTAGCTTACAATACATACTATTTTCTTATCTTAATGATCCATCACAAACAGAAAACAAAATAATTTTTTAATGCCTGGTATGTGAAATCATTCTGCAGTAACATTAATATTTCTGAAAGAAAAGAAAATAAATTACTGAAATTGATCCAAGACTTGTTTGCAAGCTGGAAAAAAACCCAGTTAAAAGTGGCACATGATGAATTACTATTTTTTTCTTTCTTTACTAGAAGTTATGAGAAAACAGATTGAGAATGCTGTCTATGCAGAGTAAATTAAGCCACACATTAACTCCAGACTAGCTTTCCCTTCCCATCCTTTTAGTGGATGAAAGACTGAACATGAAATGGCAGTATATGCTGTCAGCCCAGAAAGCCAACCTTTTATTGGGCTACATCAAATAAAAGCAAAAAGCCAGTTCTGGTCAATATTTTTATTGATGACATGGATGAGGGCATTGAGTCTTTCATTAGTAAATTCGCAAACAACACTAAGCCTGGAGTGTGTGTCAATCTGTTGGAAAGTAGGAGGGCTCTGCAGAGAGACCTGGGATGGTTGGACGGATGGGCAGAGTCCAATGGGATGATGTTTAATAGGTCCAAGTGCCGAGTCCTGCATTTTGGCCACAGTAACCCCCTGCAATGCTACAGGCTGGGGACAGTGTGGCTGGACAGTGCCAAGGTGGAAAGGGACTTGGAAGTACTGGTCAACAGCCAACTGCACGTGAGCCAGCAGTGTGCCCTGGTGGCCAAGAAGGCCAATGGCATCCTGGCCTGTATCAGGAATAGTGTGGCCAGCAGGAGCAGGGAGGTCATTCTTCCCCTGTACTTGGCACTGGTGAGGCCACACCTTGAGTTCTGGGCCACTCAGTTTAGGAAGGACGTTGAGACACTTGAGCGTGTCCAGAGGAGGGCAATGAGGCCGGTGAGGGGTTTGGAACACAAGCCCTATGAGGAACAACTGAGGGAGCTGCGGTTGTTTAGCCTGGAGAAAGGAGACTCCGAGGTGACCTTATCACTCTCTACAACTTCCTGAAAGGAGGTTGCAGTCAGGTGGGGGTCAGTCTCTTTCACCAGGCAGCAACTGACAGAACGAGAGGACACAGCCTTATGCTGCACCAAGGGAAATTTAGGTTGGATGTTAGGAAAAAGTTCTTCACAGAAAGAGTGATAAAATACTGGAATGGTCTGCCTGGGGAGATGGTGGAGTCGCCATCCTTGGATGTGTTTAAAAAAAGACTGCATGTGGTACTCGGTGTCATGGTCTAGTTGTGGTGTTAGGGCATGGGTTGGACTCGATGATCTTGGAGGTCTCTTCCAACCTAGTAATTCTGTTGTTGAATTCTGTTTAATTCAGTGTGGTGAGCAGGTCAAGGGAGGTGATTCTCCCCCTCTACTCTGTTCTCATGAGACCCCATCTGGAGTCCTCAGCACAGGAAAGACATGGGCCTGTTGGAGCAGATCTAGAGGATTACCATGAAGATGATCAGAGGGCTGGAGCACCTCTCCTGTGAAGACAGGCTGAGAGAGTTGGGGTTGTTCAGCCTGGATAAAACTCCAGGAAGACCTCATTGTGACCTTTCAGTTCTTAAAGGGGGCTTATAAAAAAGATGGGGATAAACATTTTAGCAGGGGCTGCTGCAATAGGACAAGGGGAAATGGTTTTAAACTAAAAGAGGGTAGATATAAGCAAGACTATAAGGAAGAAATAAGAAATTAGATATAAGAAATTTTTTATGATGAGGGTGGTGAAACACTGGCATAGGTTGCCCAGAGAAATGATAGATGGCCCATCCCTGGAAACATTCAAGGTCAGACTGGACAGGGCTCTGAGCAACCTGATCTTGTAGATGTCCCTGCTCATTGCAGGGGGGTTGGATGAAATGACTTTTGGATGACCCTTTCAACTAAAACCATTCTATGATTTCCCCAGCAATGCAAAACAAATTATGTGCTCTACTAATTATTTGCTCTGTGAGTAGCAAAGTCATTCTTGAATATACTATCTGTAACATTTAGCCTGGTCAATTTAGCATTGCAAAGGTGGCCTGTTACTGTGAAGCTTAAGTAACTGAGATAAATGCTGCAGTACTTTAACTACTTTAAGGTCAAAGAACACCTAAAATAACATCACTTTTTCTTTAACATAAAATTATGTTAACTTTTAGTTCCACTTCTAGCAATTAACAGCAATACTTTCTCAGCTATACTTCATGCAGAATGTTTTATAAAAACAGCTTGCTACAGGAGAGGAAAAGGTTATAGCTTTGGGTTTTTTTAAGAGTGCTTAAAATACTGAGAAGTATCACTAAAAAGGCTTTAACATTGTTTTTTGCTTTTGTCTTACACTAGACAGCTTGACATGAAAGAAGGGACTACACTATACTCAGTTATCCATGAATAGATAATATAGGTTACAGATTAGCCATGCTAGATAACCACATTAGCTGCATACAGAACCATGAAATATAAACACCATTTCAACACAAAGTCAACTTGTATCCAAAGTGCTGCTTCGAAATCAGCATGTTGTTCTCCAAAGAGCACAAAAGCAGTATTTACTCAGCAGCACAGTAAAGAGGAACTTCACTGCATCTTGTAGCACATACCTCCTACCTTCTGCTAGCCTGTAATTTAGGTATGGACATGAAATTTAAAAAAGGACCAAAAAGGTCTATACTATAAAAGAAAAAAAAATTCATCACAGATATTCCATACTTTGTTGTTATTAGGCCCTGAACATTTTGTCATGGGAAGTGGTCAAATCACCATCCCTGGAGGCATTTAAAAGACATGTAAATGTGGAACTTAGGGACATGCTTTAGTGGTGGACTTGGCAGTGTTAGTTTAACAGCTGGACTCTATGATCTTAGAAGGCTTTTCCAACCTAAATAATTTTACAATTTGAGATAAAGCATGACTTTTTTAAAGTTTCAACACATTCATACACCATTCTTCAACTGAAATGCAAATTCCCAGTGGATGCCTTTTCATGTTTCACTCGTGTCTCAGAAATTAAAAAAAAACAACTTGGGAGCTTTTGAGTTGACATTCAGGCTGCTACTGAAACTTTTTTAAGGGGAGGGAGGGAAGAGAGAAGGAAAAGAAAAAAAGATACAAAGATGCCTTCTGAAAACTTGTTTGTTACACAAGAAAAAAAAAAGTCACAGACTTCTGAATCCTAATATGAATTTCACAAAGGCAAATCTTAAAATCAGGGAAAATACCACTCGTATTTTGAATGTTTTCAAAATTCCTATTTCACCTTTCCAAAAAATTTCTTCAGGATTAAAATATAAAATTCAGTAAGAAATCCAGCTACTCTGATTTTGTAAGAATAAAGAAACTACATTTTAGCATTAATCTAATCAACACAAAACAGCACATCTGAAGCAGGCAAACTAGCTCCCTAATAACATATTTCAATACATTGAAAAGAATCATAAACTGGAGACCTTCACATGACAAAAAAAAAAATGCTGTAACACTAAATCTTCAGCAATAAATGAAGTTTCTAAAAGCCAAACATGAGTAGCTAAGGTCCAAGAGAATTTCTGTACTGAAGTGAATTAACATTACTTCACTCTCACAAAGGACATTTTAATTTTTGCCAATGAAAGTGTAAATACAACTAGAAATATTTACTGTTTCAGCAGACTGCAGTACATGACAATTATTTCAGTGCACATTATGTGAGTTTTCTTTCAGCAAATAAGGAATTAGTTACAGATCAAACAAGTATTTTATCTTACTAAATATAATTATCTGAACTACAGAAGAAGGTGTTGTGCCTCTATAGCTGCGTCAATTTGCTTAGTTGTGGCACACTGTTTAGAGGACAAGATCAGCTGTTTGCATTACTGTATTTTAATAGATTCACAACTTGTACTGAATGAGAACTCAAAAAAACCCACAAAACAAAAACACACAAAAAATGAAACAACAAACCAACCATAAAACCCCCTACGTGTATAAAAAACTTATATGGAGTGACAACTACAGAGAACCTAGCAATCTCTCAGTTTTCTATGGGACTGAGTTACAAGATGTCTGGAAGAATTGTAATGAAAAAAGTGACCTGTACTCATGTCAGCTGTTGTTTGTAAATCAGCTAACAATATTTGCCACTTCGTTCTTTTGGGAGAGGTGACCTCAGAAGCTTCAGTAGTTCTACAGAATAGCTTCCATTTTGCTATGGCTTTGACCGGCCCTACTGCAATATTATTTTTAACCTAACACAGCAAAGTATTGCTTTGTAAGTATTTCAGTAAGTATTTTTTATTCCTATAGCAACAGGCTATTGCTCTATTCAAAACAGAGGAACATGATTCACTTTCCCAATCATGTTTCTGAAGGGTTTCCAAATAAATTATAGATGCTCCTTTTGTTCTAGTGCTCCTGTTCCTTTAAGGACACCAGATCTGTCATGAACATCTTTTAGCACATAAATAACCCTTAAAACCTATCTTGACCTTGAAATACAGAAATAGTTACATATACACAGAAGATACAAATGGAAGAATCATTGGTAAAAAAATAAGAACAACCAGCCCATATACATAAACTACCCTTTAATTAGGCCAAATGAAAAAAAAGTTAATTTTGTTCAAGCACTGAAAATAGGATTGAGGTGTGCTTTGTTTGTCTTGGGGCAGCTGGACATTCCCATGACTGCATGACTGCACCCATACTGCAACAACACAAAACTTTTGTCTGTGGTTGTTACAACCATTCCACTATCCTGAAAGCAGGAGTCTCATATAACAGTGTCCTAGAAACACTAAAGTAATCAATCCATCACTGTCTAAATTTGCCTGAAATTCTCTCTTTTATGAGTAAAGGTTCTGCAATCTACACTTAAAAATTATTAATGGTAGGTCCTTACATGCAAGGCTTCTTTAACAGAATTTACATAGTGTTAAGCCATATTCACCAGTGATTAATATAAGAAGTGAATTTACCAAAAAGAAACCCCTCAAAACTAAGTTATCAATGCAGTTCTCAGTGATTTTCTGAGAAAAAAAGCTATTTTTAGGGAAACATGTTCTTAGGCTAATTCAGACTATTTTATTTATTTTTAACTCAGCACTAATTATTTTATCCTGTTGCAATAAAAAGGAAGGACATTATCAGGTTTAAATTTACTGGCTTTCCTTTGCCTTTCCCTTACACTTCATGTAGTTTCAGAATTATACTTTACAGACCCTATACTGCTTTTCTCTGCTTGCTGTCATGACAAAATCTCACATAAATGTCATGGGAAATACATTTTATCAGAAGTAAAAATTTTATTAAAAGCATTTACAGATGCATAAAGTACCTAAGTTTTGCTAACTTATCATAAGAACAACAGAGAACAAAAACAAAACCATTTGAAAATTAATCTATAGTTTTATTTTAAAATTTAAATCATGGAGATTTTAACTCATGGAGACAATGCCGTTTACACAGTGTTAGACAAAAAGAGTACAATCAGACATGTTGCTGCTGAAGATGAATAGATCACACGGACACAGGTCGAGGTGTGGTGAAAAGAAGAGAAAGTTTATTTTTCCTCTCAGGATTTATAGGCTTCTGACCACGGCTAGGGATTGGACGGTCAGGATAACACTTTCTCACTGCACTGGCTATGAGAGATGCTCATCACAAGACATGTAACAGAAAGAATGTACACATATCTATGTTTACAGTTCCTGTCCTGAGAAAGTCTTTAGAAAACTATGTTAGCAAGCTCAGAAGTTGAGTTTTCAGGGCGACATAGACACAAAACCAAAATACAAACCCTAATGAATCATGTCTAACAAAGCACAGAAATGGTGCATGCTGAGGTTTGTGCACATAAAATCCCTACCCTAGAGACATTATCATCCCTTTTGTCTGACATCTCAACTGCAAAATCTCAAGGGAGTCACGAATATATGTCCCACTGTAATCACTTAGTTACTTTTTACATGCAAATAAATATTAGATTATCTGCAGTGTTTGCCACTGTTGCACTTAGCAACATTGGATGATTTACAATTTTGATGCACACCAATGCAAAGCTGGATTTTTAGGCCCAATGTTTGATATACTAGGTATACTTGCACCATATATTCTTTCTAGGCAGACAGATTGTTCCTTGCCTTGAAATCTTTATAGTCTAATGCCTGCAAAATTCAGAAGATTTAGCACATACTCATAGGAGGGGGGAAAGGGCTGAATGATCATCCAGTCTATACCACCTTCCTCAAGGAAAGACCTCCTAGGTAATCCTTACAGATATCTGTCTTGTCATGCTTAACTTACTTTCATGCAGCTATTCAGGTATGTCGAAAGAGAAATGTGTATACACACAAGCCTTCAGATTCAACAGATAGAACACAACACTGAATACCTACTGACTTTATTAGGATGCCATGGCAAGGTCCAACTGAAAAAAAAATATGTGATTACAGGAATATGTCCCAAAATACACAATCTAAAGGAAAAATAAAATATGTTATTGTGGAAAGTATATATACAGATACACAAACACGCATTAAAAAACAACTGTTAACTAGGAAAATTACTCTTTAACCAATTCTTTATCAACCATCAAATCTATTTTAGATGCAGTGTAGAGTCAACACAATTTAGCAGCTTTCCCTCCATTATTCTGCACTCAGTTTTAGACTTCCACCCAAATCAATGAACTGCTTCATTAGTTTCTCACAAAAAAAAAAGCAGGTTGCTTAACAAAACTCATAATACATAAATAAAGGTATATTATGCTTCACCATACATTGCATCAAACTAAACTGACAAGATTTTGTGTGACGTGCATGCTTTTTATATTATTACCTCTTTCAAATTAAACAAAAAATCCAGCACACTGGTAGAAGTATACCTTCCTCAATTACTGTTATTAACAGTTTCATGTCACCTAATTAAGCTATAAATTCAGTAAAAATGCAGAATTACATAATAATGCCATTTCCTCATTTTGACAAACTCATTATTCAAGGCCCATTTTTGTCAAATGTATCTCCCCAAAGTCAAAGATATTTTTAACACAACAGTAGTCTGGAAAGTCTTATTAAAAAGGGCCACTAAGCATACTAAAGCACCTTGAGAACTCCATAAGCACCATAAAGTTGTGTCTGACAAAATGCATAGGAGTACATAAGCCTTCCACATTAGAGTTACAGGTAAGTACAAAAGTACAAAAATGTTAGAGGTCTAACCAGGGCCTCTAAGTCAACTACCAACGCTATCAGAGGCTCCAGGTCCTCTTCCTCCTCCAAACCCTATTCTGCCTTCCTTGAGATGCTACAAACATTAGAGCCCCTCTACAAACCCTGCATTCAAAGGGCAATCCAAAATCTCCTACAGGTCTCCTTCCGCTCAACATCAAATCACCTTCCTCACCTCATCCTGAATCCCGAGCCTGTTCCAGCACGCGCTAAGCTACATAACAGTCCACCGTCCCCCACAACGCCTCTGCCCCAAACCTACAGCAACGCTCACCTAGCAGCATCTTTGCTCCTATCCCACCTGCGCCCTAGCGCCACTTACGTTCCCCTTCCCCATCAACAACCTCCATGAGCCCCCGAATAAGCGGTATCCCGTCAGCCACCCCCTACTCAGCGCGCCCGGCCGCACCTCACGGTCCTTGAGGCCCAGGAGCAGCACCTCTTCCATGAGGGTGAGGCGTGTTTCCTTGGAGTCGCCCTTCTCATCGTCGCCGGGTTCGTCCCGGTGGCCTTCATCCTCAGGGCCGCCTCCCACCTCCCGCTCCTTGGCGGCGGCAGCATTGCGGGAGGCCTCTGTCCGACGCTGCACCAGCCCAGAGCTACGCTGGGTCAAGGAAGTCATGGCTGGAGGCGGTGGACGGTCAAAGGCCCGCCACGGGGAAAGGAACTTGGCCACAGATCGAGAGGGGAAAAGAAGAGGCGGCAGCCGTTCCTGCCTCCGCCCTTATCCACACCGGGGCAGAGGCCGGCCGGGGGGAATCATGGGGAGCAGGATTCGGCTGAGGCAGGAGAGGCGGAGGCAGTGGCGGTAGGAGCCGGCGTTCCCCGCCTGCTGCGGCCGAGCTGGCGGAGGTGATTTCTCCTCCAATATGGCGGCGCAGGCTGATGTCACTGGAGGATGTGGTAGTGGCGGGGGGGGTGGTACGACCGGAAAGTGCCGCGGACGGGAGGAGCCCCTCACGGGGCTGGAGCTGTGGACGGAGACCCTCAGGGAGTGCGGGTGGTGCCAGCTGTTATTGACTGTTACTAGTCGTTACCTGGGGCTGTGGAGGACGGTTAATCCAACGCTCAGGGCGGAGGGGAAGGGGGGCTGGACAGTCGGTGCCCGCCGCAGCATAATCCGGGGGCTGGGTAGTACACTCTCATAATTTTTTTTTTTTTTTAAAGTGCTTTATTTACAGCCTTAAGTCTGCTAGATTTCACTTTTAGCCCAAAGTCTGATTGCTAGTGCAGCCCCCAGGAATAAATGCATCTACATATATAAACTCAGCAACTAAACTCAGGTGAGCACACAGAGCTCCCAACAATCTTGACTTTAAACCGAGTAAATTGAGTCCGTTGCCTGTGCTGTCAATGAGGCATATTTTCAAACCTTTTGAGCATGGCATGCCAAAAACCCAAAGCTACTTATCAAGGCTGAATCCTATATATGTTTCTAGGTAGCATATTTTATTAAAGATTAAAAGTGCTTAAGATGCAAGGATTGCCTGTACCTTTTGAGTCCACAATTAGGATATTGCGTTTGGCCATATTGAGATAGCATATAGATTTTAAAAAATAATATGTATAATATGTATCTAAGATATAAACAAAATATTTATATAAATATAAATATATACTTAGGTGCACTTTGTTTACCAAGAGCTCCAAGTCACTTTGCAAGTCACACCATTATTTCTCACACCCTCAATTCTTGCATAATCTGCTAATGTGACATGGTGATAATTCAGTATAGTTTCTTTAAGACCATTGATAAAAAAGAATAGCAGACAGACAAAACTGATCCCGAGAGGATCTGAATCACTCGCACAAATGTTTACTGATTGTTCCTCTTCTGTTTGGAGACCTGACAATTATTCACAGTTCACTTAGTGTGTGGCATTCTTGTTTTTTTATCTTTCTATTTTTTTAATTAAAATGTTGTCATGGTTTGACACTGGCCAAATGCCAGACACCCATGAAAGTTGCTCGCTCACCCTCCCCTGCCACAGCTGGGCAGAGGAGAGAAAAAAATAAACAAAGGGTTCATTAGTTGAGAAAAGGACTGGGAGAAAACACTCCAGGGGTTCAACAGGTTCGACTTAGAGTTGCAAAGTGAATTTATTGCTAACAAAGTCAGAGGAGGATAATGAGAAGTAAGATAAGCCCTCAAAACCACCTTTTCTTCCCCTAACCCCTCCCTCCTTCCCACCAACAGCTCAGGGAGACAGGGCATGGGGGTTTTGGCCAGTTCGTCACCTGAGGTTTTCTTCCGCTGCTCAGAGGAGTCCTTCCCCTGCTGCGCCATGGGGTCCCTCCCATGGGAGCCAGTACACCAGAACTTCTCCAACATGGCTCCAGATCTCGTGAGCAGAGTCCTCCCAAAACTGCTGCGACATGAGTCCCTTCCACAGGCACACAGTCCTTCCAAAACTGCTGCAGCATGGGTCACTTCCATGGAGTGCAGTCCTCCAAGGACAGGCTATTCCAGCCTGGAAGCAGGGGCCACTCTCTCCATCAGGTCTCCCACTGGATCAGAGCCTTCTCCAAGCATCCACCTGCTCTGGCATGGGCACCTCCCCCATGGGCTCTGGGTGAATCTCTGCATCCCCCATGGACCTCCATGGGCTGCAGGGGGACAACCTACCACTAATGCAGCACTTACAGGATGACTGCTGTAAATATTACAAGAACCCCTTCATTCTTGTCCCCCATGGGGATGTGCCCACCCTTCACAGAACACAGGCAGGGGAAAATCTCATAATATATACAACATGAACTTAGGTATTTTAGACAAAGGAGGCTCAAGCTTGCGGGACGTGGTCCCGAGTTTATTGTATGTGAATCGCCCGGGACAAGAGACCGAGGTGCCTTGGGTGCTGTCTCTTAAACTAGAGGGAGGGGGTGGTCAGGGGATACAGGGGAGTTAAAGCCAATAGGATAGGGAAAAAGAAAGGGAGGTTATGTTGCTATATTTTATATATTACTAAAGGCCTGTATGCACAAACCAGCCTTTGAAATAAGTCGTGATATTAAGGGCTAAAGTCCTTGAAACCTTCATGCAGAAGAGAGAGCAAAGCAAAACAATATCCTTGTGTGTAAGAGAAAAAATGTAAACTGTGTGTGTTAGCCAATAGTAGCTTGTTCTGCCTGCAAACCCTGTAGAACCCTATAAAAGTGTGCTAAAGATAGAAATAAACTGGCATTCACGATTACTTCTGTGAAGAGTGGTGAACAGCTCGGGGGTCTTCCCAATATTTGGCGCTTCGACCAGAGACACCCTGCGGGCAGAAGGACTCTGGAGTCATCGGAGTGGATCTGGGCATTAATCGTCGAGGGCTTGGATCGGCACCAAATAGGCAGCCTGAGCGCGGTGAGACGCGGAGCGGTTAGACGTGGAAGTAGGGCTGCTGGGGGGGGCCCAGAGGCAAGGGCGTAGTAGAAGGGTCGCAACCTTCCCCCTTGCGGGTGCTGTCAGCATGGATGTGGAATTTGCGGCAGTAAATAAACTGCTTCTCAGCATCCTCGTTAAACGAGGCGAAGCAGCCCAGGAAAGGGACCTGGATATGCTCATTATATGGGCTAATTGTCTTGAGCATTTGCAGTGCTCACTGCTTCTTGCGGGGCAAGAACGGACTGATATATCGGCTCTGATATGGGAAACGGCAATTACGGAAAAGAGCAAGGACACTGTGTTTCTCGGTCGAACTTGGCAGATTGTAATTAATACCTTAAAAAACAGAAAAGTGAGATATACTGAGGATGTGAGCCCTGTAATTCTACCTGCGTCACAGCGGCAGATGCCTTTACCTCCCACTGCTGGGCAAGCTCTCCTATCTATATTGCCCATGGAGAGAGGGAGGGAGAGTTAGGGAAAAGAAAATAATGAGAAAAAAGTTCCACAGGGAACGCTGAAACAACGAACAGAATCTGTTCAGTTATGGCAGGATGTGATACATCCAGAACTATTTACTTAATTTTTGGAGTCACTTTTAGCACTACAATCTTATTTAAGTTCCATCTTTACCACCCTGGAAGAAAAGAAGCCAAATTTAAATTGGTTTCCACCCGAACCAGGAAGATATGAGGGAGCGAGGTGAGCGCAGAGAACAAAGCCACCCTGGGGGTAGAAGCAGCACAAGAAAAGTTCCAAGGCCACTCTGAACAATTACAGAAACAACTGAGCAGAAACAGGTGGCTCAGACAGCTTCAAAGAGAGACAAACTAGTCAAAAAATCTCAAACTATATGGTATCTAGTTCAAAATTCATCCTTGTAATTAGAAGCTGATTAGCTGCCATGATCGCTGTTGTTAGCACCTGGCCGTGAGAGACTTTTCGTGTAAAATCGCCTGCTTTTGCAAAAGTATGCCTTTTTTCCTCTATCAGCAAACAACAAGAGAGATTGAGAGAAAAAACTGCATTTGTTAAAGTTAACTTTGTGAGGCTTTTTTTTTTTTCTTTCTCTCTGTTTTTCCTCGCTGCGAGAGTATGTAGAGAATGTGAAGAAAGATAAGAGCAGAGCTGCAGCAGCGGCGGGGCGGGCGGTTGACCCCCCCGCTCCCTCTCTCGGGGGGGGCACTGGGATGGTGCCTGGTTTGTTGCAGGGTCGTGATTTATTGGGTTTTCAAAATGTTTTTATATACCATTGTAGAGTTAATTTTGTGTTTTAAGTAATTATGAGTTTATTCAATTGCAGTTTTTAGAGTTTTATTAGAGAAGTTATTGTGGTTCTTTGGAGGTTTGAAAAAAAAAAAAAAAAAAAAAAAAAAGGAAAAAAGTGCTTAACAGAAGTTACCTTGCAATAATTGGTTTTAGAACCCAAGGTTAAAATATGGTGTGATTTATAGCTTTTAGGAAAACCTTCTTCCAATTAATGTTATCTACAGAAGAGATTTGTGGTTTAAAAAATAATTAGTCAAGAGAATTTTACTGTATAAAACAAAGTTAAGTTAAAGTATATATTATCCATTTGCTCGTTTTTTCCACAATTTTAACAGTGAATCCATGTTATTGTTATATTGTGTTTAAAAGGTATATATTAAACTTTTAGTTGCCTTTTTGTAGTAACAGAATAAGATTAAGTTAAGTTTTCATTTAATATAGATTAAGTGTTAATAGAATTAAGGATGTTTAGGCTTGAATGTTTTTAAGTTAAGTTTCCTAACTTAGATATTCTTTTAAGGTTAAGTTTGTTATTTCCTTTTGTCATATATAATTATTGTGGAGTTTAGAACAGTTTGCTATGCTGTAAGCATCTCATAGCTGCTACTATTGAGAACCTTGTTTTAGAAATGAGTTAAGAGGCATCTTTCCAGTTTAAAGCCTAAGGCCCTGGCCAAGCCTTGACTTTACCTGGACAGAATGTTTGCCAACAGATCCAGATATTTTCTGTCCCAAATCAGTATTTGAGTCACTTTTTGACTCAGCAATTTGACCCTATTAATATGACAGCTGGATCAATTTTGAAGTGGGCTTGGAGAGTCATTTTCCGGAGGTGATGATCCAATCCTTCACTGATTTTTGTTTCTGTTTGTTTGCTAACTATAGGATGCTAGTGCAGTGTTTTAGTAATTAATAGCAGTTTTATATTATATATGTTATTAATAATGTTTAAGATTTAATTGATTTTTAACTAGTATAAGTTCTTATTAATTGTGTATATGGTTTTGTGTTGTTGTTGGTGTTTATAACAGAAGTACATTTCATTTTTATTTTTTTTTAAGAAAAACAGGGGAAAATGGATGCCCTAAAAGCATTTAATTAGTGTAATTCATTAACTTCAAGGAGAGAAGTGTCTGTGTTTTGTTGGCAGGTTCAGAAAGGTCACCTGTCCATCTGACCAGACTGTCTGCCTCTGAACACATGAGATCCAGTGAACAGAGAAGTCATCACACAGCCTTGGTACTCCAGACATGGATCAGAAGTGGACCTGTCAGGAGACAGTTGTGTCTGAACACTATATAGACAGTTGCCAACAGAAATTTTATGTTGTTATTATGATGTTGTGTCTCTACCAATTTTTCAGGTATCCTTTGTTTTAAGATTTAGAAGGATCTGAAGAACAACTTGAACATCAAAGCCCTCAGTCACCGATCAACTGCCAGCTGACATCATGGGAGCAGTGAACGTTCCAGGACTGAATCGTGCTGGAGAAATTCTGTAGAAGATCTAAGAAGTGTAGAGACTCCATTTAATTGTATATAAAGCAAATTGTAGTTGTGTGTTTACCCTTTCAGCAAATTGCTTTCACACTTAGACTACATATATACCAGAGCACCTGTGTTAAAAGTAGTCAGATAATAGTTTAAGTGTTTAGCTTGTGTAGTAATTGTTATGTTAGTATAAAGTATAAGTATTCCCTCTTTAAGAGGTAGTGTAAGCATCCTTGAAAGTTCATTTAACGATTGAAGTTCTAGCTGTGAGTTTGCAAATATGGTGTCATTTACATGGTAAAATGCTTATGGTAATTGTGTTGTGTATAGTCATGACCAACTGTCTGCTAACTAACATCCAAAAGTGACAGAATATATGGGTCACTCTGGCACATTGAACTGGCCAAAGGTCAATGTGTTTGAGCCTAGCCACCCCTGGAGATCCTTTCGCACCTGTCTCACAGGAGTCCCTGAATGGGATCCTCCGGCATTTAAAGCTTTAATTAGTAACGAGACTCGACTGAATTGATTGGCAATGTTGCAAGAGTGCAGTCGCACTGTTGGCTTCACATTAAGACAACTTGAAGCCTGTTAGCAAGCAAAAATTACCAAAGTTCTTAATGTTACAACCCTCAGAAGAATTGGATTTGTTATGTTCCACCAATACCTCAGGTGGATGGATAATGTTTGAACCCCCGACAAAAAGTCATTCTAACAAAGTAATGCAGCACTGGGTTGCAGTCAGCCCTATAGCTGATCTTGTTACTACCACTGAAAGTAAAGCCTTTATTCGTGGTGCAATCTCACAGGACAATTACCAAAGCGATTACCTAGTTCCATATTCCTAATCTGTGGAGATAGAGCATGGAATTAGATTCCTGCTAATCCACATGGAAGACCCTGTTATCTTGGGAAACTCACTTTGTTCCACCCAAGCTTACATCAATTGTTGAATATAGCTAGCAGAATGAAGAACATCAAACAGTCAAAGCGAAGCCTGAATGAATTAAAGTTTAGCCACCCTATAAAGGCTCGCTTGCTGGACTAGGAAAGAATTAAACTTAACATCCACAATGTTAAGTGAGCTTTCAGCCGATGTGAGTAGTGTGTATCATGCAGTACTATGAAATCAAGTTGCAATTGACCTTTTGCTCTTAGCACAAGGACATGGTTGTGGAGAGTTTGAAGGCATGTGCTGCTTAGATCTTACTGATCATTCAGCTTCCATCCATGAGCAACTACAACAGCTACAGGATGGGTTGCATGCCCTGAAAGAAGATAGTGATCCCATTGGAAATTGGTTCGCCAGCTGGGGCATCACTGGATGGTTGAAGTCTCTTATGCTAGAAGGGGGACGGACTTTACTTATAATGTTAATTGGGATGACAGTCTAAGTTGTATGTTATCTTATCCAAAGCCTGGTTTGTGCACAAAGAGAAAGGGGGATTTGTTGCTATATTTTATATATTACTAAAGGCCTGTATGCACAAACCAGCCTTTGAACTAAGTCGTGATATTAAGGGCTAAAGTCCTTGAAACCTTCATGCAGAAGAGAGAGCAAAGCAAAACAATATCCTTGTGTGTAAGAGAAAAAATGTAAACTGTGTGTGTTAGCCAATAGTAGCTTGTTCTGCCTGCAAACCCTGTAGAACCCTATAAAAGGTGTGCTAAAGATAGAAATAAACTGGCATTCACGATTACTTCTGTGAAGAGTGGTGAACAGCTCGGGGGTCTTCCCAATAAGGTTAGGTAGGGATTAACCTTATACAAAAACAAGGGTGAGTTCTTCCCTTGGGACATACCATAATTTTTTAAATGCACTACAACAGATGGCCGGGGTATCAGACCCAACCAGCATGGTTTTAGGAGGGGTAGGCCATGTTTGACCAACCTGATCTCCTTTTATGACCAGGTGACCTGCCTGGTGGGTGCTGGAAAGGCTGTGGATGTTGTCTATTTGGACTTCAGCAAGGCCTTTGACACTGTCTCCCACAGTAAACTCCTGGAAAAGCTGGCAGCCCACGGTTTGGACAGGAGCACTCCTTGCTGGGTTAAGAACTGGCTGGATGGCTGGGCCCAGAGAGTGGTGGTGAACAGTGCTGCATCCAGCTGGTGGCCAGACACCAGTGGTGTCCCTCAGGGGTCTGTGCTGGGGCCAGTCCTGTTCAATATTTTTATTGATGACATGGATGAGGGTATTGAGTCTTTCATTAGTAAATTTGCAAACAACACTAAGCCTGGAGTGTGTGTCAATCTGTTGGAAAGTAGGAGGGCTCTGCAGAGAGACCTGGGATGGTTGGATGGATGGGCAGAGTCCAATGGGATGATGTTTAATAGGTCCAAGTGCCGAGTCCTGCATTTTGGCCACAGTAACCCCCTGCAATGCTACAGGCTGGGGACAGTGTGGCTGGACAGTGCCAAGGTGGAAAGGGACTTGGAAGTACTGGTCAACAGCCAACTGCACGTGAGCCAGCAGTGTGCCCTGGTGGCCAAGAAGGCCAATGGCATCCTGGCCTGTATCAGGAATAGTGTGGCCAGCAGGAGCAGGGAGGTCATTCTTCCCCTGTACTTGGCACTGGTGAGGCCACACCTTGAGTTCTGGGCCACTCAGTTTAGGAAGGACGTTGAGACACTTGAGCGTGTCCAGAGGAGGGCAATGAGGCCGGTGAGGGGTTTGGAACACAAGCCCTATGAGGAACAACTGAGGGAGCTGCGGTTGTTTAGCCTGGAGAAAGGAGACTCCGAGGTGACCTTATCACTCTCTACAACTTCCTGAAAGGAGGTTGCAGTCAGGTGGGGGTCAGTCTCTTTCACCAGGCAGCAACTGACAGAACGAGAGGACACAGCCTTATGCTGCACCAAGGGAAATTTAGGTTGGATGTTAGGAAAAAGTTCTTCACAGAAAGAGTGATAAAATACTGGAATGGTCTGCCTGAGGAGATGGTGGAGTCGCCATCCTTGGATGTGTTTAAAAAAAGGCTGTATATGGCACTTGGTGTCATGGTTTAGTTGAGGTATTAGGGCATGGGTTGGACTCGATCTTGGAGGTCTCTTCCAACCTAGTCATTCTGTGATTCTGTGAACCTGCTTCACCATGATTATCACCACAGCCTACAGAGGAATCTCAGCTCTGGTTCCTGGAGCACCTTCTCCCCTTCTTTCTCCACTGATCTTGGTGTCTCCATGTTGTTTCCCTCACATGTTCTCACCTCCTCATCTACTCTGACTAGAAGAAAAAAACTGTGTCCCCTTTGTTTTTATTTTCTTCTTAAATATGTTATCATGGAGGTGTTACCAACATTTCTCATTGGCCCAGCTTTGGCCAGCAGCATGTCCATCTTCAGAGCCATCAGGGATTGTCTCTGCTGGACATGGTGGAAGCTTCTAGCAGCTTCTCCCAGAAGCCACTTCTGTGTCCCTCCCCCCCCCCCCCCAACCAAAAAAACAGGCTGTGCCAAACCAACACAAATGTTTTACTGTACCAGGTCAAATGCCAAAACGAAGCTTAAGCATATAACCATCACTGTTTTTTTTTTTACCAAATAAGCATTTGCTCAAAGAAGAGATACTGTTGGGAAAATCTTTAATTGTAACAAACAGTGTTTAGTTTTGCTAATGCTGACATCTCAAGATTCAAAAATAGTTAACAATTTGTTTAGAGAGTTACAGGGAATGAGAAGTGGGTTGTAAAACAAGGCCCTGCCTAATTGTTACAAAAGGTGGAATATGTAAAAATATATTTTAAGAAAGGATGTTCTTTGATGTTTGATCTTTGTAACTTTCTAGCCTAATCAACAAGAAGGAAGATTTAATCCATGAAACAGAGCAGCTGACAACCTCTGAGTGATATCCAGGTGTTAGAAAAACAAATTAAAGTTTAGGGATTGACATGCTTCAATGGTCTCAGACTGGGGGGAGGGGGTGGTGGTTAACATTGCAGAAGAAGGATGTACCACTGATAATGGACACAAGGAATGCAGAATTTATGGGCCTCAAGGACATTTGGCAGAACTCCCAAGATAAGGAAGAAACTCAGCAACTGCTGAAATCAGCTCCAACTGGGTAAAATGTAATCTCAGCAGGGGGAGATCTGTGACCAGCGACCCACAGGCCACCAACCCAAGAAACCCACTGTCCCAAAATAAAAGAGTAACTGAGCATGCAGGCTAAGTAGCATGAGAAGCAAGAGAACCGTTAACCCATAGAAGATACAATGCTAATTAATAAAAGAACTATGTAACTTGTGGCCAATGAACACTAATTCCTTTGTTTGCTAAAATATATTAGTTCAAAATTTTGATAATTGGTGTGCATGTGTTAGGAGGATCAATTCCCTTATAATCCCAGTGCCAAAATAAAGTAATGCCTGCTTTCTAATACTGAAATTACAGTGTTAGATAGTTTTATTTTCCTGATATTTTCAGTGACAATTTCAGGCAATCCTGGTGGGAACCTGCATTAGATGCTTGATGGATTCACAGGATTGAGAGGACTCCAGCATGCACCAAAGGTTTTTTTGGCAGATCCTCTGGTCCCCTGATCCAATGAGTTCGGGGCACAGCCCCTGGGATTTATTAAGGCATTACTGGAGGGGGGGAAGTATAATGAGGCTGGAAAATCTCCCAAGATTAAAGTCAAGGGAACTTGTAAACTGGGTTTTGGACTAGTTTGCGCATTACAAAGGGGGCAACCGAAGTGCCAGCCCTTTGGAAGTTTAAAAAGTGTGAGCAGGTGTTGCACACCACTCAGAATAAAAAAAATGGGTGTTGCATATCCCTCTCAAAGGGAAATTTAATTATGTTTTATTGTCTTGGTTGCTATTATTTCTAAATCCCCTGCTTCTCTGTTGCCACTGTCTGCCCAGCTGCAGCCAGGGAAACGGGAGATTTTATATAGCATGGACCAGAGGGCTAAAAACGAGGTTCTTCCCCTTGCTGAGATGGAAGTTCAGCTTTATTCTTGTCCTTGGGATCCCGTGGAGAAGGCGAGCAGGAGGGAAAGAGGAAGAATATTGATAATGCACGTCTTTTTGAAGGCAGGGGGAAGAGGGTGGTGTAATTTACAAAGTTTCTAATTTTTGAATTGCCTAATTAAAACTCTCTCTTTTATTTTTCTTTTTTTTTTCTGTTTCTCTTATTCTGCTTCATTTCTTCTGTATTTTTCTTTCTATTCCTTGATTTCTTAGCCTCCTTTGGACTGAATTCTTTTGGGATCCTCCCTCGTGGGGAGCCCTGCTTATCTCAGTTCTTATGATTCGAAGAAAACTCCTGAGCTCGTTAGAATCCTGTTTCTCGTGTTTATTAAAAGGTCATCACAAAACTTAACAGGTCTTTTTAGGCTGGCTGCACAAGGTTATATCTTTGCAATCTGGTACATTCTTCTGATGGTACAACAAGGCCTTGTGGCACACTTTGTGTCTGATGCACAAAATGCCCCCGAACTACACAGTTCTTTTATCTTTATACCTATTTTTACCCAATTAACAATAGACACGTATATTATTTTTCTTAGTGACCCAATGACCCATCACCTCTGTGCTACACTGCGGCATTTTCTGTCCAATCATTTACTATTATATTACCCAAAAACCTCTAGGAGAAGAACATGAAGAAGAAAAAGAAGGGACAAGAGACAACACCCTAAATCCTCCATCTTGTCTCCTCTAAACTTTTTCACCCAGTGATTTAAGAAAATTTTCTAATCTACACACACTTTTAGCTTTTTCTATCTGACTTTAACATTTGTTCTCATGTATCACCATGAAAACATGCTCATGAATTTCATGTTATATGAAATTCAGTGTTTTTCTGGATCTTAAAACTAAGTATCAGAAACAAGGTCACACACTGTATTCCAGACTCCAACAGGTGGCTTGCATTCACACAGCCAATAAGGAGAACTGGGGAGAAAGAGATAAGGAGGGAGAAGCTTACATTCTATACTTCAGGGGTACAGCTTGGGTCATACCATTTTTCTAAATGCATTACAACAGTGGTGACACTGGTTGTTGGGTTCTTTTTCCCCAGGACTGAGACTGACGAGAGAGAGGCTGTTTTCTCGTGTTAGGGCTCAGTTGTTTATTCTTTCCTTACCTATATTACATATATGCAGAGTACAAGGAGCTACATACACTAAGATAGAAAGGTGCAAAATGGAGAATGAAGAATCTCTCCAAGGTCTTTTATGTGTCTATTTACCCAGTAATCAAATTCCAAGTAAGTTATATCTTTTAGTGACTCAGTGACCTGAGACCTGTGTGCTGCATTGCAGATTCTTTCATCCAATCATTCATTATTACCCCAAAACCCATAGAAGAAGAAGATGAAGAAGGAAGAAGAAGGACAAGAAGGAGAAAGAGACAATGCCCTAAAGTCTCCAACTTGGATTCACTTAATAATATAACTAAAACTCCAAACTCTTTTTCACCCAGTGACTTAAGAAAACTTTAACTTACATGCTCACATTATTAGTTTCTTTACTGAACTTTAAAAGTTATCTCTATGGTTTTAGGCTAAACTCAGTGTTCTCTTGGGTGTCAGAGCCAGGCACAACAGATAAAGGCCTATTTTCTGTGCCTCTGACCCCAACATTTTATTGTACTCTGTGATGAGTTCCAGTCAATCATCAAGCAGGGGGTGGGGGGTGGGGGGGTGTTGCAGAAATCACCCCTAGAATGTATTTTGAAACATTGGAGGGAGATTGGAGGTGTAATGGGAGGCTATCTCTCCAGAAAACTGTTAATTTAATACTGTAACAATTGGCGACCTTTGTACTCTTTGGGTGATTGTGAAAAATGGCCAAAGAATGGAACTTTAAGTTATAATATAATGTTATAATTGATGTTGTTTTGTCATAGGTAAGGGAAATTGAATGAGGTGTCATATATAGATATGTTTTTCACACTGTGAATTCATCCAGAAAGGAAAAGAAACAAAGTGTAATGTTACCAAATGATCCTATGATTTTAGCTTTAGAGAAAGATCAAAGAAAAAGCCTAAGCAATGCTCCTCAGTTTGTAGCATTGGGAAGTGTTGTATAAAGTATATTTCCACAGAGGAGGAGGAGGTTAATTTGCTGGTAGTCCATCAGTATGTTGCATCTCTTCCCTGATGACCTGAGGCTTCATGGGCCCACCAAGCCAGAAATAACTCTCCCTTATGTTGCCAGTCCAGATCTACCTGTGACACTTTGATTTTGGCAGCCCAATATACCTGTTTCTTGTTACACTGCTCCTCATTAGCCTGACTTTTAAGCCCATGCACATCCACATGACAGACATTCACTGTCAGATTCTCAACATGGGAAGCAATGTCTTGTCACTCTTCAGCAGCCCAAATGCGTTTTCCCTTCCACTGCCAATTAACCTTTTTCTGCCTTTCCAGCTACCCCCACAGAGCATTTGCTACCATCCAGGAGTCAGTGTAGAGGTAGAGTGCTGGCCACTTCTTTTGCTTGGTGATGTCCAAAGCCAGTTGGATGGCTTTCAGCTCTGCAATCTGACTCAATCCATCTTGTCCTTCAGTAGCTTCTGCAACTCACTGTGTAGGGCTCCATACAGCTGCTTTCCATTTCCTATTGGTCCCTACAATACAGCAGGATCCATCATTGAAGAGAACATATTGCCTCTCACTCTCCCATAGCTGGTTATATGGTGGGGCCTCCTCAGCACGTCACATGCTCTTCTTCCTCTTCAGATGACAGTCCAGAATTTTCATTTTTGGGCCAATTCATGATGTTTTTCAAGATCCCAGGGTGGTTTGGATTTCTTATTTGAACTCACTGTGTGATGGGAGCAATCCACTTACTTGAGGTAACATCAGTGTCATGATGTGTTGCAGGGACTTTTCCTTTAAACATCCAGCCCAGCACTGGTATTCAGGGTGCCAAAAAAGGCTGTGCTTCAGTGCCAATCACTTCTGAGGCAGCTCAAACCCCTTCATAGGCTGCAAGAATCCCTTTTACAGTTGGTGTGGCCTCAAATCCTCTCTATGCCCAAGTCCAGAACCCTGTTTTCCCTAACAAACCTCTGACATGTACCACTGGGACTTTGTCTCCGTCTACTGTACTTAGGGGCTCAGATTGGGCAGAGCCTGCTCGGTTAGTGGAACCTTGGGTGTTCACTGACCAGGTGGCCTTTGCTAGATGCTGCTCCCAATTTTTGAAAGATCCCCCACCCAATGCTTTCAAGGTAGTTTTTAACAGTCCATTGTACCTCTCCACTTTCCTAGCCGCTGGTGCATGATAAGGAATATGGTACACCCACTCAATGCCATATTCCCTAGCCCAAGTGTTTATAAGGTTGTTCTTGAAATGAGTCCCACTGTCTGACTCAATCCTCTCAGGGGTACCATGCCTCCAAAGGACCTGCTTTTCAAGTCCCAGGATGGTGTTCCAGGCAGTAACGTAGGACACGGGGTAGGTTTCCAACCATCCAGTGGTGGCTTCTACCATTGTGAGCACATAGCACTTGCCTTGGCGGGTTTGGGGCAGTGTGATGTAGTCAATCTGCCAGGCCTCCCGATACCTATATTTGGACCACCGCCCACCATACCATAGGAGCTTCAACTACTTGGCCTGCTTGATCGCAGCACACGTCTCACAGTCATGGATAACCTGAGAAATATTATTGTCCATGATTAAATCCACCCCTCCGTCTCGTGCTCACTTATAGGTGGCATCTCTACCCTGATGACCTGAGGAATCATGAGCCCAATCGAGCTAGGAACAACTCTCCCTTGTGTTGCCAATCTAAGTCTATCTTTGATGCCTCTGTCTTTGCAGCCTGATTTACCTGCTTTTTATTTTGTTGCTCCTCAATAGCCCTACTCCTGGGGACATGGGCATCTACATGACGGACTTTCACAGTTTCTCTACCCTGGCAGCGATGTCTTTCCACTCATCAGCAGCCCAAATTGGTCTTCCTCTGTGCTGCCAATTAGCTTTTTTCCACTTCTCTAACCATCCCCACAGACCACTGGCTATCATCCATGAATCTGTGTAGAGGTAGAGCTTTGTCCACTTCTCTCTTTCAGCAATGTCCAGGGCCAACTGAATGGCTTTGAGTTCCGCAAGTTGACTTGATCCACCTTCTCCTTCAGTAACTTCTGCAACCTGTCATGTGGGGCTCCATATGGCTGGTTTCCACCTTTGGTTCATCCCTATAATGTGACAAGAACCATCAATGAAGAGTGTAGCATGTTTATTTTGCTGGTAGTTGGTTGTACAGTGGAGCTTCTTCAGCATGTGTCACTTGTTCCTGCTCCTCTATGTGTCAGTGAAACCAAAGTTTTCACCTTCCAGCCAGTTTGTAATTATCTCCAAAATCCCAGGGCGATTCAGTTTTCCAATATGGGCACACTGTGTGATGAGAGCAATCCACTTGCTCCATGTGGCATTGGTAGCATGGTGGATAGAGGGAACCTTTGCTTTGAACATCCACCTCAGCACTGGCAGTCAGGGTGTCAGGAGGAGTTGTGCTTCCATGCCAATCACTCTGAGGCAGCTTGAACTCCTTCATAGGTTGTTAATATTTCCTTCTCTGTGGGAGTGTAGTTGGCTTCAGACCCTCTGTAGCTTTGACTCTAGAATCCCAGTGGTTGGCCTCGAGTCTCACCAGGCACCTTCTGCCAAAGGCTCCAGGACAGACCATGGCTCCTGGCTGCAGAGTAGAGCACGTTCTTCACATCTGGTCCTGTCCTGACTGGGCCAAGGGCTACTGCATGAGTGATCTCCTGCTTGATCTGGACAAAGGCTTGTTGCTGTTCAGGGCCCACTGGAAAGCGTTCTTCTTGCAGGTGATCAGGTAGAGAGGGCTCACGATCTGGCTGTACCCAGGAATATGCATTCTCCAAAAACCTATGGCACCTAAGAAAGCTTGCATTTCCTTCTTGCTGATTGGTAGAAACATTGCTATGATCTTGTTGATGACATCAGTGGGGATCTGATGCTGTCCATCTTGCCACTTTACTCCCAGGAACTGGATCTCTTGAGCAGGTCTCTTAACTTTGCTCTTTTTGATGGTGAAACTGGCTTTCAGGAGAATCTGGATGATTTTCTCTCCTTTCTCAAAGACCTCTGCTGCCGTGTTCCCCCACACAATGATGTCATTAATTTACTGCAGATGTTCTGGAGCCTCACCCTTTTCTAGTGCAGTCTGAATCAGCCCATGGCAGATTGTGGGACTGTGTTTCTACCCCTGGGACAGTCAGTTCCAGGTGTACTGCATGCCCCTCCACGTGAAGGCAAACTGAGGCCTGCATTCTGCTGCCAAAGAAATGGAGAAAAATGCATTGGCAATGTCAATAGTGGCGTACCATTTCGCTGCCTTGGACTCCAGCTCGCACTGGAGTTCCAGCATGCCCAGCATGGCAGTGCTCAATGGTGGAGTCCATTCAAGGCACGATAGTCCACAGTCAATCTCCATTCTCTGTCAGACTTATGCACAGGCCAAATGGGGCTGTTGAAGGGAAAGTGGGTTTTGCTGACCACCCCTTGGCTCTCCAGTGCACAGATCATCTTGTGGATGTGAATCACAGCATCTTGAGTGGTTCTGTACTGTCGACAGTGCACTGTTGACATGGCAATTGGTACTCGTTGCTCTTCCCCCTTCAGAAGTCCTACTGCAGATAGGTTCTCTGATCATCCAGGCAAGGCGTTCAATTGCTTGACACACTCTGTCTCTACAGCTGCTATTCCTAAAGCCCACCTGAGTCCCTTTGGGTCTTTGAAATACCCGCTTTGGAGGAAGTCTATGCCCAAAATGCATGGGGCCTCTCGGTCAGTCACAATGGGGTGCTTCTTCCACTCATTTCCAGTCAGGCTCACATCAGCTTCCACTAAAGTAAAGTTCTGTGATCCTCCTGTCATGCCAGCAATGGAAACAGATTCTGTCCTGTCGCTAGAGGACACAAAACAGAAGCAATAGGTTGAGTGACAACAGCCGAGGTTTCAAATCCCATGGAGGCAAAAGCCTTTATTTTGGGGTTTTCAGCCCCTTTTATAAGGTGTTCTGATACAGGTTTACCTCATTGGTACAAGGAACAACACCACTCTCATCCCATTGGTGGGATAAGAGAAAAACACTCAGAACATCTTTACAATATTGTTTTGAGAACTGAAACCTATTTACAGAAAACAGTCCTTGAGAGAGAAAAGTTTCCCAAAAGACTTTCCCTTGGGAAACAGATCAGCCACTGACAGGCTGAAACTCTCTCAGGCTCAGAAAATCATGTCCACACTGTCCCCATGTCTTGATGGGATTAATGTGCACTGTGTACCAGTGTCAACGAAGGCCTCATATTTTTGTGTTTCTGATGTGCCAGGCCAACAAATCCACACAGTCCAAAAGACATGGTTTTCTCTAGCCTCTACCTGGCTAGAGACAGGGCCCCTCTAAGCCTGGTTATCCTTCTTTCCCTGGGCATTTGTCTTGGAGCTTTCTTCAAGGGGATCAGACGTGGTGTCATCATCACCATACGTGGCAGTTTGGCTATGGGCTACTGGAGCTGCTTTCTTTTTGGTGGAACTTTCTCTCTGAGTTTTGCTGTCTCCCAATTCAAGCATCCGTTTTGCCAGAGCAACAGTAGATTTTCCATCCCATCTCCTCATTTCTTCTCCACAGTCACACAGGAAGAACTACAGCTCAGCTCGCTGGGTATACTTTCTCTCCCTATCTGGGGGACTTCGGATCTGTATTGCTGAGATTTGGAGAAAGCCCCCTTTAATCTCCTCCCTGAGTTTCTTGTGATTCTCCTCCATCTTGTCTTCTTATTTCTGCAGTCGTGTTTCCACAGCTGCGATTCTTGCATGTGTGGGGCCATGCACGGCATCTACATATGCTTGGAGCTTCTTTGCCATATCAAGCATGGTCTCCTCCCTGTCATCCCACTTCCTTATTGCTAAAGCAGAAGGGTATTCTTGTGGCCCGAGTCATACAAGTTTTTGCCACATCACGGATGTACATGGTCCCAAGTCTGGATTCCTAGTGTTTAGGTCATCTGAGAAGACAATCTCTGCCACTGCCATTTCTCTCGTGTTGAATCCCCTGTTCTATGGTCTTCCACTGGGTTTGCTGCATATAGAGATTGTCTGCACACAAATATCTTCGTGCCACACTTCCCAGGACCCATGTCCAGAGACTGTGAGGGTAAGCCCCTCTCATAATTCCTTGGTGTCTCGGTTTTGGAAGACAGGGGTCTGCTAGGGAGGGCAGGAGCCTCCCTTGGAAGGAAAATGTAGACCCCTCCCCCTCCGAATTATTATAATTCTGAAAATCAAGGGGCTCTCAGGCAGAGATCTGGGGATAGGAATGTCTTAGTTTAGGGCAAATTAGGGAGGAAAACTCTAAATGGGGGTTTCCTCAGGGAAATGACCCCTCTTCACTAACTGGTCCGGGAAAGGAAAAAAATTCTTTGGAGAGAAGTGGAAAAAGCTGTTTATTTAACAGAAATTGAATAATATTAAATAATAAAACTTCTCACTGTTCGATGGGATGGCAAATCTAGGAAGAAAAGTCCTTTTCATGTGGTGTAGCTGGGCTCGCTCAGGTTCTTATCAGTCAAAGGCGTGAGCTCCCGGGGTTTGGCTGGGTGTTTAGTCCAGAGCAGGCTTGCACAGATCCAAGAAAAAAAGGGAAAAAACAAAGGTCCAGGGAACTCTTTTGCTTCAGCTAGCTAAAGCTAACTAAAAGCCAGAGAGAAGCTCTGTCCCGCTGTCTGTCCGTGCTGCAGACACTACAGTCTAGGAGCGGGATGTGTGGGAGTGATGTTTTTCTTTAACACAAACTGCACGCTTTTTTTTTCCCCCCACTTTCGCTTTCAGAGCCAGTCTTAAAGGTGCAGAACTTAATATATAACATAAACTAGACGATTGGGGATACCAGAATGTCCTGGTTTGATTATGATGTTAAATTGTATCCCCATTCGTCCACCTAACCCAGACACAGGTTTTGTATTCTTAATATTTCATCTAAGAATAAAAGTGAGTGGAAAAGAAGCACCGAGTCTGTTATCAGAGACTGTACTTGCTCCCCCTGCATCGGGAGTTTTGACTACAGCACAGACAGACAACAAGACACAGATCGCCTTGGCTTTCCAACTAGCTGAAGCAGAGAGGTCTTCCTGGACTGTTTTCTTTCCCTTTTTCTGAAACGAATCGAACCTGCTCTGGACTGGGGACTTGGGGGAGCACCAGGAGCTTGCACCCGTGGACTACTGGGAGCCCAGCCTGGGCAGCGGCATTTTCCAGCGCCAGAGGGACTGATAACAGAGTGAACACCCACAGGAAAGAGACCCTCTGAAGTTTGTCATCTCTTCTGAACGGCGAGAGGTTTTGTAATTTGATATCGTTCATTTTTGTGCTGGGTAGTGCTGTGCCTGTGAAATAAACAGGTTTTTTCCACTTCTCTCAGAGGAATCTCTTCCCGAACCGTTTGGGGGGTGGGAGAAAAGGGCCACGTGGGTTTGCTTCCCAGGGAGAGCCCCACTGGAGGTTTTCTCCCAAATTTGCCCTAAACCAGGACACAGTATCATAAAGTCACCCCAGGACAAGGAATAACAGTTCTTTACTAGTATGTATAACAAGGCAAACAAACAACAATAACTACAGCGTTATCAACAAAATAGAACCAGGGACCCCATGACAGCCTTCTCAGCTGAGACAGGAAAAGATGGAGGGGAGGCTTTGCTTCACAAACCCCCTCGGGCAGTCAGTCCCCGTGCTCCTGCAGGGCTCTGAGGAACACTTAGCTGGAATGGCAGGGATGAGCTGACATCCCGGGCCGGTGGCTGAGGTGTATCAGCAGCTCTGCGGCAGTGGCTGGCACTGGCATGTCCCAGCAGGACAGGGGGTGCAAGGCCCACCAACGAAGAGGGAAGAAGGAGAAGAAGAAGCAGCAGCTCCATCTAGGTGATGGTGAATTCCCTTCCCTCTGCAGCAACAGCTCTCAGCAAAGTATTGTTATAAATAAATAAATCCAATTTTATCAATAATGATTTTTATTAATAAATTTGCAAAAAAATAAGTTTTGGGACAGCCACAATTAAAGGCAATGCCGAGCCCGGGATTGGTGCTGGGTGAACTTTGAACCAGTCTCTGCCATACTGATTCCCCCAAGTTAACAAACTGTCTCTTGGAGTGCCAAATTTTATACAGTTTTTTTGGCCTGAGGCCATGCAGTCTCAGGGTTTTTTTCTGTGATGTGTTGTTACATATTCAGAATTTAGATGTTGAACTGCTGATGAGGTTTCTGGGAAGGGTATTAGGTCTGAGTGGATTTTCGGGAAGCAGTCCTTGAGATGTAGAATTTTTCTGAGATTTTCCCAGAAGGGGATGGAGTCTGAGTGGTTTGTTTTTCTTTTGGGAGACTGACATTAAGATGCAGGTTAACCAAATCGGTATCACGTGCTGATCACTGAACCATTAGTGGCTCATCTCCTCTGAGTGGATTTGTCTCTCTCCTGGCACCCCCTTTGTCCTTTTGCACACAGTCCTGAGCTTTCTGTCGTTGTTCTGGCAATCCTTCAGTTGCTTAAGTTTTATGCATTGTGCTCGAGTTAGCTTTGTGCACTATACGGGCGAATTATATATAAAAAAATGCACATACTACAGTGTCCTTCTCTGAAGCTGAAGAAGCCAGCAAACTGTCTCTGCCCTCCCTTTTTCCTGCCTCCCTTCCCCCCTGGGCCCAGCCGAACTCTGTGTTTCTCAAGCACCCACCAAGTACCAGTGTTGGGGAGGGTGAAACAGGGAAACCTTATGAATGTGATTGTTTGGCAGAAGATTCTGAAAATATGAAGGCTAGAATCAAAGTAGCAATGAAAGCCTGCTTTGAGTCATAAGATACTGAGTACTGGTTACTATATAACCAAAGAACAATAGCCTAGCCAGCTAAAGGAGAATCCCTGGTTGATAAAACAATGTCCTTCTGCTGATAGAAAGTCCAAAGGTCAAGAAGCAAGGAAAGAACTTGTAAAGCTTGTAGAGTTTAAAATGCAACACTGTATGTTAATATGGGGATGCTCAAACGCTGTATGTAAAATCTTTAGTGGGTGTATCTCGTAGTGATTGGTTACTGGGAATTAGAATATTCACTATAGAAAAAGATATATTGGATTGTAACAAGAACTTTGCTCTCTTAACTCGCTCTCTTCTCTCCTAACTCTTAGCCTTACCCCTCTCTCAGCTCCCCTCTCCCCCTCTCTTACATCTTCCCTCTTTCCCTCTCTTACTCTTACCCTCTTGGCTTTTCCCCTCTTATCCCTCTCTTGTCTTTCCCCTCTCTCATAAGCCTCCCTGGTTTCCCCCGCTCTCCCTCTGTTGCTCTTACTCCCTCCCTCCCCTTTTCCAACCTCTCCTCCCCTGCTCTCCCTGCTCTCTCTCCCCTCCCCACGACCACGTGAACGTCGAGGCTGGTGGCGGACACAGGTCTCCCCTCTCTTCACCCTTATAATAAATTGCTTATACTTGAACAGCTTGACCCTAGAGAAGTCTCTCACCGTGAGCGAGCATTATAGACAGCAATATACCAGCAGTCAGGTTTTCCCTGTGAGAGGAATGACAGGTTTGTCTTTACAAACAAGCTGTGGGTCAGTTGATAAGCTGTACTATCAGTGAGAGATGACAGAAACAATGGGATGGATTCCAGTAGAAGATCAAAGGGACACTAAAAGAACACTATGAATTCTATAAAAGTTAAGAAGGGATTATGCATGGGGGGGGGGGGAAAGGTATCACCGCAGGTATCAGGCGTTCCGGGAAGTCTGTACCTCTCAAGTACCTCAGCCTATGGGGAAAGAGAGAAGGGACAAGCGGCCGGGAATTAGGATAAAAAGGAGGCTGCGCCCTCCAAGAATTTGAGAGACCCCAGGGGAATGCCCCATGGCCTCTCCCTTTATTCGAATAAAGAAAAAGGACTCCTCTGTCTCCTTTTTGGACATAAACCTCTGGTGTTTGTGGATTAATTTTCCTGACAATTTTGGGGGCTCATCCGGGATATTTCCACCGTCCGGGGCGGCAGGCAGCGAGCGGAGCTGAAGGCGCGCCTCACCCAGTTTCGGTGATCAGCTCCCCTTGGTAGCGGCCAGCACCGGGCGATCGATTGGGTTCCCGAGACTGTCCAGGAGACAGACGAGTGGCGGACCAGGGGGGTCCGTGAAGAGTCCACAGGGAAGGACCACTGAAAATCTCACCGGTGAGTAAAATGGGATCTTCGGGGAGCAAGCCTGGGAGGGCACCCAGGGAGGGTAGCACAGGCAAGCCTGGGAGGGCACCCATGGAGGGTAGCACAGGCTAAACAGGGCACCCATGGAGGGTTGCAAGGGTACAGCCGGGAAGGGGTCCTGGCAAAAGGGATGACGATCCCATAATAGCCCCGGAGAGTCCCTTGGGGAGAATGCTGAGATCTTGGGACAGATTATGCATTCACACAGAAGTAACTATGGAGATGATGGTGAAATATTGTTATTATGTATGGCCAGAGTATAAGTTGCCAAATGGACTTATATAGCCACCTTAGAAAACAGAATTCATTTGTGTTGAGTTCTGTGAAGGTGTCTAGAGGAGAGCTGGAAAAGATGGATTAAAAGAGAATGTGGATTAATGTGGTTTGTACGGGCAGCAGGAGATGGATGGATTGTGTTAGTGTGCTGGAACAGAATTGGTTAATGAAGAGTGTGGAGAGATGTGGTTGAAGCAAGAACCAGGAGTGGAGGAGCAGGACCAGGAGCACAGGCTGGGGGCCTGTGAGGCTGCTGGGACTCAGCACTGGGCAGTGCCTGACCCCACCAGCCCCGGGCAGGGGCAGCAGCAGCTGCCGGCCCTTTGAGGCTGCGGGACGCCCTGGCTGCCTGTGGTGCTGCCGGCCGTGCCCACCGGGAACACTGGAGCGGGGAGGAGCTGTTTAGACAATGTGGCAGGACAGGAACTGGCTCTGGTATTCGGTGTGTGGTAAATAGAGTGAGCACAAGGAGGAAAGGCGAAGGTGATGGCCTTTTTCAGGCCAAAGAGGGAAAAACCGCAAGGTCCAAGGGGTCCCCCGGGACAGAGAGGACGGGATCAGGCACAAGGAAGTAGCAGAAGCTTTCTCTCCCCAGCAGGGGAGACCCAAGCCAAACAGCGGCTGAGAAAAGACCAGTGTGCTGTCTTCAGGGCGTAAGACACTGAAAACGGCAATGTCTGCAAAATAGCCAAAAACAGCTGGACTGTCGAGAAAGTCCAGAAGATAAGATAAATGGATTGTTAAGTGTCAAAGGCTCTCATTATATCCACCAACCTAGAGCCGTTGTCAACTTTTAAAGTGAGTCTGGATCGAGGAGAGGTGTGTGTCTTAGTAAAAACAAAGACCTCTCGATTCACCTTAATTTTTATCCCCGAGGGGGAAAAATGTCTAAAGAATTTTTTTTTGATCGTTCAAAAGAGTTGTGAGAATTGTGGTTTCTTCTGTGTGCTCAGAAGTTTGAACACATCTTTCTCTGAAAGAATTGTAAAAATTGTAGTAAATTAATTTGAAGATTTAATTAATTTGTCTACATGAAGTTTTGTGCAGAATGCCTCCAGTTTGGAGGGGACCACACCCCTCTGCTTTTTGTATGTTTTGTTGTAAAAAGCCAGAATTGGCAAATTTCAGTTATGAAGCCAATGCGGCAAGTCATACCTTGTGGGGAACACGCCCACCAGTCTGTGGTTTGTTGTAGCCTTAAAGCAAATTCTGTAGCTACAACCTTGTGAAAATAGTGTCCTATGGAAGGCCTGGGTATTTGTCATGCACTTCCTCGGTAGAAGTTATGGGAAAACTTTAAAGGAAAGTATCTTGTTTCTTTCCTTAATAAAAGTTTTAAATGTTAAAGGTTATAAAATGTTATAAATATTAGAGTTTCCTTAATAGAAGTTAATTTGTTAGTCACCTCCATACACCTAGGATGAACTTGATGCAAAAAATTGAGATGGAGAGTGGTTAGTTACTAAAAAAATAGAGAAATGTAATGTAATTGGCTTGAAACAGTGGCATTACTTGCTACTGAACTAAATCATGTTTATACAAAGTCACCTGTTTGCGCAAACTTCACAAAAGAAAAATGTTAAGAGAGTTTGCTCCACCCTCAGAAGTTAAGTTGTTGCAGTATGTGCATGATTTGCTGTTATCAAGAGAACAAGAAGAGAAGTAATGCAAAAGAAATTTTAGTTCAGGAGCATGAGGGAACACAAAGACCTGTTGACTATTTTTCAAAAATGTTAGACCCGGTGGCCAGAGGCTGGCCCCATTGTTTGCAAAACTGTTCAGCCACAGCTCTGATGGTGGCTAGGGCTCGAAAGCTGACAAAGGGGGGGGTTACCTGATTGTTAAAGTTTCACACCAGATTAAAGCTTTGTTAACTGAGAGAGCCTCTAAGTGGATGACCAGCTCTCGGTTGTTACAATATGAGATGTGTCTATTAGAACAGGAAGATTTAGAATTTAAAAGCAAGGAAGGTTTTAACCCAGCCTCCAGTTTGAATGGCCCCGAGGAGGAGAGCCAAGGCAAAGTCCATGATTGTATTCAAGTAATAGATCTGCAGACTAGAACAAGGAATGATTTGCGAGACATTCCATAGCCTGAAAGAGAAAACGTGTTTATTGATGAGTCTTCAAGAGTAATAGAAAGAAGATGGTTTACAGAGTACTCTGTTGTGAATGAAAAGCAATTAAAAGAAGGGGGGAGGTTACTGCCTACCTGGTCAGCTCAGACAGCCGAGCTCTATGCACTCGTGAGAGCCCGTGAGTTATACCGAGACAAGACAGTAAATGTTTTTACTGATTCTAAATATGCATATGGTGTGATACATGCATTTGGGAAACTGTGGGAAGAGAGAGGTTTATTAACCTGCAGAGGAAAAACGTTAGCTCATGAGAGTTTAATCTCCTGGCTGTTAGAGGTGGTGAATTTGCCAAAAGAAGTAGCAATGATGCACATTAGAGGGCACCGGGCAGAGTGCTCGGGGGAGGCAAGGAGAAGCGGACTAGTTGATGGAGAGGCGGGGAGCTGCATTGTTGCTGGAAGTTTCTGAGATGTTTCCCTTGCTCCCGGTGGCTGCCCCCTTGCCAGAAAGGTTGTCTTTTTCACTGAAGGACCTTGAGATAGTTGTGGAGATTGTGAGCGGATGCCGAGAGTTCCGACATCGCAGTTGTTAAAGCAGCTTCATGGGGGAGGTGCCGAGGCTCCCAAGGGATGGCAGAGACCTTCCTCAAGATGTATACTGCTGTGGGTCTTTTTGTTCTGGCAAAACGAGCTGTTGATAGTTGTTTGATTTGTGCTAAGACAAATAACAAAGTTACAAAGAAACTGGCCAGGGTGGGGAGGCCTTGGGCTGTACGTCCCTTCCAAAGATGCCAAGTAAATTTTACTGAGATGCCCCGGGTGAAGAAATTTAAATATCTTTTGGTAATAATATGTCAATTAACAGGATGGCCAGAAGCCTTCCCTGCTGTTTCAGCAACCACAGGGTCAGTTATTAAAGTATTCTTGGAACAAATAATTCCAAGATATGGGATGGTAGAAGCAATAGACTCAGATAGAGGAACTCATTTTACTGGAAAAATTCTTAAAGGAGTAATGACTGCTTTAGGGATACAATGGAACCTCCACACTCCCTGGCATCCCCAAAGCTCAGGCCAGGTTGAAAGGATGAATGGAGAGATAAAAAAAAACCATCTTCTGAAGCTAGTGATAGAAACCAAAATGCCATGGCTGCGGCTCTTACCACTGGCTTTAGCAAGAATAAGAGCCAGACCCAGGGAAGATATTCAACTATCTCCCTTTGAATTGATGTTTGGAATTCCTTATCCTTGTAATTCTCAGCCTGGGGCGGGAGTAGAGATAAGTAATGTATATCTAAAACAGTATGTGGCTTGGATACTGTCTCTTGTGAAATCTCTTCGACAGGAAGCTCAGCTGACACAGACCCTGCCTTTGGACTTTGCTGTGCATAATATCCAGCCAGGAGACTGGATCCTAGTTAAGGAGTGAAAAGAAGCACCCCTGGTGGCTAAGTGGCGTGGACATTTCCAGGTGTTACTGACTACAGAAACAGCCGTCAAGACAGCTGAACACGGGTGGACACATCACACTCGGGTCAAGGTCTCTAAAGCTCCAGAGATTTGGACATCTCAGCTGGAGAAGAAGGATGGGAAGCCGCGACTGACACTCCGCAGGAGTGGACTGGAACAGTAGCTGGTGCGTCGACATCGGGGGAAGCCCTGAGTGCCTACCCACAGACTGCCTGCTGAAATAGTCTGTATGGGCATCCCTACTCTCAAATCTCCAGACACTAGGAGCCAATCCATGCTGTCATTGCTTTCTTTATGCTAAACTGTTTCTGTGCTTTCACTTGCCACAGGTGGTGTAGAAGACAACGTGAAATTGAAAATTAGAAATTAGATTGTAACACTATTAGAATGTCTCTCTTAATAATTTTACCTTTATATTTTCAGTTAAGTTGAAGTCTAAAGTAGGAAAATAATTTTTTACTTTAGGAGAACAAGTAGCAAAAACCTTTAACCTTAAGAACTGTTGGGTCTGCGGGGGGCCGGGGGGATCTGAAAGCTGGCCATGGGTGGCCAGCCCAGTCGAGCCTAAATGGTGGGTTAGCACCCTGAGTGAAGTCCATAATGAAACAGGATTTTGGGACAAAGAAGGAAGTCCATGGCAGCTTCATTCTTCTGAAAGAGGCATTTATTGCCTAAACAGAACAGGGAGCACATATGTGGGAAAGAGCGTTTGTGACTGGACTTTATCTTTGAGTTTAGATTGTTGGACCCCCAACTGCCCTCCTTATGACTGTTCCAGATATCAAGGCAGATGGAATCAAACACATGTTAAACTCACTAATGGTAGCTGGGTAAGGTGTTCCTTCCATAATTACCAAAAAGATTTTGAAGGCTGTAAAGCAGTGGGGAAAGATAAGTTTTTTGACCCTTTATTTTTAAGCTGCCCCCGAGATAATTCCACAAGTCCGACACATGTTGTCTGAGACTATCAGTGGAAATGGCAACACCGGAATGGAACTCGAACCCTTTTCAGTAAGTTCTGGTCCAGATCTAATAAAACAGATCTGGGATGTGATTGCAAGTAGAAGCCTCATGTAAGAGCTTGGAAATGTAAATATTGTGATTCTTATGGCGAGGCAACTATTGTTAGTAGACCACTAGGCCCTGGAAGCAAGCTGTATTTTGACCCACCAGTTGATGATGAAAATTGGAAAGGTCCCTTCGCTAATGGGACCTGGGCTCTAAAGGGGCATTACTGGATTTGTGGCCAAAATGCTTACCGCAAGCTACCCCCAAACTGGTCAGGAATATGTTATGTGGGGTATATTAGACCATTGTTCTTTCTGCTACCACAAGTTCAGGGAAATCAGTTAGGAATCAAAGTATATGATGATCTAATTAGAGAAAAGCGGTCCATTGATACATCCCTGGTTGGAAAGAGCACCCAAAAGTGGGGAAAAGATGAATGGCCACCTGAACGAATCATACAACACTATGGACCAGCTACCTGGAACCCAAATGAATTAATATCAAGTGCCAGAGAACCCATTTATAATCTAAATCGGATAATTAGGTTGCAAGCTGTCTTTGAAATAATAATCAACCAGACAGCTACAGCTCTTGACCTTCTTGCTGACCAGTCTACTCAGATGAGAAATGCAATATTTCAACATTGGATGGTATTAGACTACTTATTAGCAGAAGAAGGGGGGGTGTGTGGAAAATTTAATGACTCAAACTGCTGTTTGCAAATAGATGACAATGGAAAAGTAGTGAAGCAAATAACAAAAGGAATAAGAAAGTTAGCCCATGTACCGGTCCAAACATGGAAAGGATGGGAATGAGACATGTTTTCATGGTTACCTGGTGGCCTATGGGTCAAACAAATGCTTTTTTTCCTCTTATGTGTTGTAGCAACTCTAATCTTTTTACCATGCATGATCCCTTGCTTCATACAACTCATTCAACATGTGATCAGAAGAATGCAGGTAGTAGCAGTGCCTACTGACCCAGAGATGGCTACAAAAGGGCACAGAGTGATGCCCCTGCAAATAATTGCAAAGCCAAAAAAGACCCAAGAACAAGAAATTAAGTCAATGATAACTAAAGTTTGTAAAGACAATTATTAACAAAAATTAAAAGAGGAGGGATTGAGAGGAATGACAGGTTTGTCTTTACAAACAAGCTGTGGGTCAGTTGATAAGCTGTACTATCAGTGAGAGACGACAGAAACAATGGGATGGATTCCAGTAGAAGATCAAAGGGACACTAAAAGAACACTATGAATTCTATAAAAGTTAAGAAGGGATTATGCATGGGGGGGGGGGGAAAGGTATCACCGCAGGTATCAGGCGTTCCGGGAAGTCTGTACCTCTCAAGTACCTCAGCCTATGGGGAAAGAGAGAAGGGACAAGCGGCCGGGAATTAGGATAAAAAGGAGGCTGCGCCCTCCAAGAATTTGAGAGACCCCAGGGGAATGCCCCATGGCCTCTCCCTTTATTCGAATAAAGAAAAAGGACTCCTCTGTCTCCTTTTTGGACATAAACCTCTGGTGTTTGTGGATTAATTTTCCTGACACCTGCAAACTAAAGGGTGAAAATTCCACAGGTGAGCCAGAACTAAAAGGATACCTAACCCCCAATGTTGCCACTGAAGATGAATAGATCACACGGACACAGGTCAAGGTGTGGTGAAAGGAAGCGAGAGTTTATTTTTCCTCCCAGGATTTATAGGCTTCTGACCACGGGCAGGGATTGGATGGTCAGGATAACACTTTCTCACTGTACTGGCCATGAGAGATGCCCATCACAAGACGTGTAACAGAAAGAATGTACACATATTTATGTTTACAGTTACTGTCCTGGGAAAGTCTTTAGAAAACTATGTTAGGAAGCTCAGAAGCTGAGTTTTCAGGGTGACACCCCAACACTTGGTCGATAACTGGATCGTGTGACAGAGATCCCAAATGCCTTGCTTCAGTACCATCCAGAACTGTAGCCTCACCTGCTGCATCCCAAAGATGGACTAACCAACTAATTATAGATTAATCAGATTGTTGAGTGTAATCTTTTCTTAGGCCATGAAGGTCCTTCAGGGAAAAGGAATGAATAGTAGCTTCTGATTGTGTCAGTTGCTCTGACTTCTGATTTGTGTCATGAACTGGTGTTGAGGGTCCTTCCTCCGGGTCATCATCGTTGAGCACTGGCCAATTGGTCTTGCTTGTGTGCTTCTTTCCTGTGGTGACTGCCAGAGGCTTAGGTGTTGGTTTTTAAGCAAGGCAAGCACCCTGAATTAGAAGCCAGCAACGGTGGCCCTCCTTGCCACACGGACCATTTACCCACAAGACATCAATGTGATGGATGGCGAAAATGGTGTTTATTGCAGAGGAATTTAACATTTTACAACCTAGGGTCATTGTGTTATTCCCATTCTGCTTTCGTCACACTTAGGTGCTATTGGCTAATTGCTAAAGGCTTTACTATCCTAACAGAGAGGGGTGGGTTACTAGCTTTCCATTACATCCCGAATTCTTCCGCACTGGCATGCCCTAGACTACAACATATTCCCCTCTCTCTATGAATAACTAATTTACTAAAATATAAGGTATATTAGTGTCATGGGGTAGCTTTACCTTGAAGGTGGTTTTGAGAGCTAAGGAAGTTGAAACTGCTGGTGGCTGATAGGAGTTTTTTCTCCTGACCAATTATCAGTCATTTCTAAAATTGACAGCAGTTTTTGACCATTAGAAAGTGAATTCAGCCTGTGAACACCCCCTTAAGAAGTACAGTCAGAGCTCTCTTGTCCTCTTTTTTGTTTCCGGCTTTTGAGAAAGTAACAAGGCTCTGTCGGGCCTCCTCTCTCCCCCTCCCCCCTCAGCCGGATAAGGCCGCAGAAGACAGAAGTGGGGGTGTGGGTGTCCAAGCAAGGCTGGTACCCTGGCTGGAACCAGCACGGGCGGCTATCCTCAGCCGCGCGGTCCACATCCCACTGCATCAATGTGATGGATGGCAATATGGCAATTTATTGCAGGGAAACTTAACATTTTATAGCCTGGGTTCACTGTGCTACTCCCATCTGCTTACATCACACTTAGGTGCTATTGGCTAATTGCAGGGGGGCCCTGCTATCCTAATAGAGAGGGGTGGGTTTCTAACTTTCTCGTTACATCCCGAGTTCTTCCGCAGCGCAAGGCCCTAACTACAACATATCCCCTCTCTCTATGAATAACTAATTTGCTAAAACATAAGGTATATTAGTCTCAAAAATTCTAATGTTATTTGTTATATACGTATTTTTAACACTTCATCTAACTTATCTATATTATAAAAGTTTTAAAAATGGATAATATAAAATTGAGTTCAAAGATTAACACAAGTAAAATCATCACAACTGGTCCAATCAGGATAGACACCAGGGTGGTTAGCCATGGAGATTGATCGAACCAGGACTGGAACCAGCTTTGCTGAGCTTCTCTTTCTGCTTTTCGTTGAGACAGCCTGTCTCGTAGCTCTGCCATCGTGTCTCTCACTATTCCGGTGTGGTCAGCGTAGAAGCAGCATTCTTCTTTCAGGGCGATGCAGAGGCCTCTTTGCTGCATGAGCAGAAGGTCGAGACCTCACTTGTTTTGCAAAACAACTTCAGAGAGTGAGGAGACTGATTTTCTAGAAAGGATATGGATTTCTCAATTCTTTGTAGATCTTCATTTACAGTCATCTGTAGCTGAAACAGCCTCTGTTGTTGGGTCACCATGGCAGAGACACCTGTGGCAGCACCTGTTGCTCTCAGGTTAAGCAGCATCGCTATGGTTACACCTGTCACCACTTCTCTTTTCTGAAGTCGGGTGAGTCTCTCTACTTGCAGGCTCCACTCTTCATCCAGGTGGTACAGGACTCTGGGGATGATTACAGCTAATACACAAAAGTCAACAGAGGAGTTAAAGCTTTGGGTATAAATGCAAGGGCTTGACTATTAGATCATGGGTTTTCAGCTTGTACCACAAGGTTGGGGCTCACTGCTTCAGGTGTTATGACTATAAACAGCACAATTACTATAAACAGTTTACCATGTAAATGACACCATACTTACAAACTTACAGCTAAAACTTTAACGTTAAATGAACCTTCAAAGATACTTACACTACCTCTTAAAGGAAAATACTTATATTTTATAATAACAATTACTACACAGGCTAAACACTTTATCTTAAACTATTATCTAACTACTTTTAACATATGTGTTCTGGTATATATGTAGTCTAAACATAAAAACAATTTGCTAAAAGGATAAACACACAATTACTATTTGCTTTGTATATAGTTAGATGGAGTCTCTACACCTCTCAAATCTTTTACAGAATTTCTCTAACACGATTTAGTCCTGGAATGTTCACTGCTCCCATGATGTCAGCTGGCAGCTGATCGGTGACTGAGGGCTTTGATGTTCAAGTTGTTCTTCAGACCCTTCTAAATCTTAAAACAGAAGATAACTGAAAAAATTGGTAGAGACACAGCATCATAATAACAACATAAAACTTCTGTTGGCAACTGTCTGTATAGTGTTCAGACATAACTGTGTCCTGACAGCTCCACTTCTGATCCATGTCTGGAGTACCAAGGCTGTGTGATGATCTCTCCATTCACTGCATCTCATGCGTTCAGAGGCACACAGTCTGGTCAGATGGACAGATGACCTTTTTGAACCTGCCAACAAAACACAGACACTTCTCTCCTTGAAGTTTATGAAATACACTAATCAAATTACTTTTAGGGTATCAATTTTCCCCGTTTTCTAAAAATAAAAATGAGATGTATTTCTGTTCAACATTAACACAAACCTTATATACAATTAGTAAAAACCTATAACAGTTAAAAATCAATTAATATGAAGGTACTGTTAATTATTAAAACACTGCACCAGGATCCCATAGTTAATAAACAAACAAAACCAAAAATCATCAGTGAAGGATTGGATCATCATCTCCGGAAATGATTCTCCAAGCTCACTTTAAAATTTATCCAGCTGTCATATTAATAGGGTCAAATTGTTGAGTTAAAAAGCAACTCAAATACTGATTTAGGATAGAAAACATCTGGATCTGCTAGCAAACATTCTATCCAGGTAAAGTCAAGGCTTGGCCAGGGCCTGGCTTTAAACTGGAAAGATGCCTCTTAACTCATTTCTAAAACAAGGTTTTCAATAGCAACAGCTATGAGATGCTTACAGTACAGCAAACTGTTAAAATGCATTTGTACAAAGTAAATAATTAAAAACCTTAGGTACCAGACTAATTAAATCATCCAGCAGTTGGTTTAATTTGAGGCTTCTTCAATGGCAGCTAATCCTTAGCAATGGTACATCTTTTTAAAATTCTGAAAACATTGAAAAATAAAAAGTTATAGCAAACAAAACTGCAAAAATTACAACAACTAAATAGAACTCCCAATGAAGTCTAGGGTGTCACAGTCTGCATTCATTTCTGTCCACAAGCAGGTGTTCATCAGTGGTTTATCACAGTTGCTTCAGTTGTAGCTGTCTTCATATTTCTAGGAAAATAACTATACTTTGCAATTTAAACAAATGTTTTCAATAAAACATAAAACAATTCAAATTAAACAAAATTTAAACTTAACAATAATTATTTATAACAAAAGGAAATAGCAAAACCTAACTTTAAAAAAATATCTAAGTTATACAGCTTAACTTAAAAACATTTAAGTCAACAGTAACATGGATTCACTATAAAATTATAAAAATTTAACAAATACATCACAATTCCATGTCATCCAGCTTTGAGAATAACCCATAATAACTGCAAATGTTACTGAAAACACTCATTTACAATAAGAATTTGCCTAGTATATGCTCAAATTAGCTAAGGTTCCAAAGTGCAGCCTTTCTAAAAAAAAAGCCACAACACAGGATTGGGCAAGTTGTCATTTAGCTTTTGCAGCACTTCTCAAAAATATCAAATCCAATTTTTAAACTAAAATCCAAAATCCAAATTGGTATATATGCAGTTATATGTGTTTTGTATAACAAAAATATTCACATTAAAATTTCCTTATTAAAATTGTCAAAAACTCAGCAAATGGGTAATATATGATTAACATAACTTTGAAATTACTGAAACAAAACAAGAATCTTTTAAGTTTCTTGGGATGCAAAAATACAACATTTAAACTTTTTAATCTATTTTTAAAGGCACTTAATTCAATAGAAACTTATTTTTAAATCTCAATTTTAATTACAACAATTTGCTAATTTATAAACAATACAATTTACAAAGCTTCTAATTTTTAAATTGTCTAATTAAAAGTCTCTCTTTTTCTTATCCTTCTCAAAAATGTCCAGCTTTCTGTTGTTCTTCTTTTGTTTTGTAGTTTTACTTTCCGCGGTTTCATTGAAGTAGCTGTTACTTGTTTCAGCGGTGGTTGCCATGGCGACAGCGTACTGCCGTGTGTTTTCCTGAACTGGGCCGTGCCGGGCTACTTTTTAAATCTGAGAAAAACTCTGAAAACTCCAACTGCATAAACTCATAATTACTTAAAACACAAAATTAACTCCAAAAGGGTACATAAACACTTTTTAAAAACTCAGTAAATTATGACTTTGTAACAAACTCGGTATTGTCCCGCCGCTTCTCAGAGAGGGAGTGGGGGTGTGTGTGTGTGTGTGTGTGTGTGAACTGCTCGTGTCTCGGTTAGAGTCAAAACTGGTCGGTTACTTCCTGTTTGCCGTGCCTTTTCTCGGGCCCCGGCCTCGCTACCACCCCCGTGGGCAGGCTGTTCCCTCCCCCCTGGTTCCACTCCGCCTCCATCCCACCTTTCCTTCCACCTTCTGCTCCCCCCTCTCTCCTCTCCTGCATTCCAATCCCTGTGCCTCCCACGTCTTATCTCTTTCACATTCCTTATCTTTTTTCTTCACACTCTTTTTCTTTCCCATCCCCCGATCACATTCCTCTTTCTTTGTTAGAGACATATTTTTCCCGCGCTACAACTTCTTTCTCTGTGCCATCTTTATGTCTTTGGAGGGATGTTTTCTTCTTATTTTTTCTGCCACACCTCTGGCTATTTCTGTTAACTTTTTCCAAAAATCTTCTGCTCTTCGCTGTTTCTCTGAGAGCAGATAAGAATTTAGGGACTGAGGGGACTCCCGGCCCCCCTCCCAGCTCAGTTGAGCTTCTCCCATCTGGGGGCTGTAAAAGCTCTGACCCTGAATTTCAGGGTAGCCAGCATACAGTTCCTTGTTGTTCCCCAGATCTCTTTGGCAAGCGTTTTAGTACATCTGTCCCACACCTTAGGGTGGATAAACCTTACAAACTCATTTACGACTTCTACAACCCAAAGCCTTGTAATAACAAGCGAATTAGGTTTACAACTTAATTAATTTACAACTTACAATCTAACCTTTTTCGATGATTTCATCATCCTTCCGGGCCCAGGCTCTCCCGTCAAGAATAGACTCACTATCTTGACCGCTGTTCCTTGACTCAGGGTATCCTTGCTTTCTTCTTGTCCCACTTTTCTTCCTCCCGGGTTTCTGGCACCATATGTGGGTGTCCAAGCAAGGCTGGTACCCTGGCTGGAACCAGCACGGGCGGCTATCCTCAGCCGCGCGGTCCACATCCCACTGCATCAATGTGATGGATGGCAATATGGCGATTTATTGCAGGGAAACTTAACATTTTATAGCCTGGGTTCACTGTGCTACTCCCATCTGCTTACATCACACTTAGGTGCTATTGGCTAATTGCAGGGGGGCCCTGCTATCCTAATAGAGAGGGGTGGGTTTCTAACTTTCTCGTTACATCCCGAGTTCTTCCGCAGCGCAAGGCCCTAACTACAACATGGGGGGAGGAAAGGAAAGCAGAGCTGGCAGCCTGGTTTAGTTTTCAAGTTCTGTTGCTAGACTGAAACCTGACACTATGAACTCTTGCAGTTTTCTAAAGCTTTTAATTCTTTTACAACCAGGATAAAACGTAGAGATTACTCCTTTTTTCCAGAAAGACAGAGAAATAGAGACAATCAACATGAAGAAGACATCATAGAACCACCAAAAACAGTGAAGAAAAGAGTTAAGTTTTAAATAGGAGAGAGAGAATAAGAAGATGCTTTACAGCTGAAATATCTTTCTGTTAAAGCTATGGAGATGGACGATAGTAGTTTAAAAAGACTCCTTTAATTCATGACAGAGTATTGGGAGGAATAGAGTATTCAAAGTGTGGATTTTGAGCAAAAGAAAGAGTACTTGTGATACAGTGGATTGCTGGAACTAGGTAAAGATTTTGAAGCCTTAGGGGCAAAGAGAGGACTGTTTTCCAGGAAAGCTCACAGAGACAGATGAAGAAGACTTTTGCCTTTGAATAACTCATCCTTAAAATGACATCCCTAAACTCATGGCCCATACACACCTCAGAGTGGTGTGAAATGGGAGGAGAAGAACTGATGACAGATTTCCGGGCAGCTGACATCAGAGCAATAGAAAACTATAATAGAAATAGTTTTCTTGTGAGAAACTCCATAAGTTAGTAGAAAGAGACTTCTGTTTCTCTACAAAGACTGATGAAAAGACTGTAGCAAGAATTGAGACTGCTTTTAACCACCACCAAAGTTCTAAAGTTTTTTTGTCTCTATGTTGTCATGTGTACAAAGAAATGGTCAAGTAGTGAGGGATAAAAGAGTTTTCTGGAAGTTTATTCTAGTGTTCTTTTTCTTGTAGCTTGTTAATAAACTGTCTTTATTCCTTTTAAGTTTTAAGCCGGTTTTGCTCTTGTTTTAATCCATATCTCACAGCAAGAAATAAGTGATTTTTTTAGTTACTGGTTTAAAACCACGACAATTAGTCTTAAAAAATTCTAATGTTATTTTTTATATACATATCTCTAAACACTTTGTCTAACTTATCTATATTAAAAGTTTTAAAAATGGATAATATAAAATTGAGTAAAATATAAAATACACTATACTTAACTAAAAAGCTAAAAGCTTATAAAATGGATACTACAGTTTTCATTAGTAAATATGAGGCACATGCGGTGGCTAAGTATATTTTTAAAGCGTCTGTTTCCTTTCTATAAACTGAATGTTAACTTTTTCTAGCCGGCTCTTAACAAAGGACACAAGCTTATTTAAAATACATGGTCCAAAGATTAGCACAAGTAAAATCATCACAACTGGTCCAATCAGGGTAGACACCAGGGTGGTCAGCCACAGAGATTGGTCGAACCAAGATTGGAACCAGCTTTGCTGGGCTTCTCTCTCCGCCTTCTGCTGAGACAGCCTGTCTCGTAGCTCTGCCATGGTGTCTCTCACAACTCCGGTGTGGTCTGCGTAGAAGCAGCACTCTTCTTTCAGGGCGATACAGAGGCCTCCTTGCTGCATGAATAGAAGGTCAAGACCTCCCCTGTTCTGCAAAACAACTTCAGAGAGTGAGGAGACTGATTTTTCTAGAAAGGATATGGATTTCTCAATTCTCTGTAGATCTTCATCTACAGTCATCTGTAGCTCAGAGAGACTCTGACTCTGGGTTACCAGGGCGGAGACACCTGTGGCTGCACCAGTCGCTCCCAAGCCAAGCAGCATTGCTATTGACAGTCCTGTCAGCAGCTGTCTTTTCTGAAGGTGGCCTGCTTGCTCAAGGTACTGGTTCACTTCTTCTCCGGAGTGGTATAGGACTCTGGGAATGATAACAGCTAATACACAAAAGTCAACAGAGGAGTTAAAGCTTGGGGTATAAATGCAGGGGCTTAGCCCACTGCGCTTGCAAACCCACATGCCAGACAAGGGGGCGATTGCTCATTTCTTGGACCTGTCCACCCGCACGGTGGTCACACAAACTTTTCTGTCAACAACAGTGGCTTTGCCCACGCAAAACCCTTGCCCTGTCATGTGGCTGATGGTGATTCTGCGAGAAGGTGACTCACTGCGGCACTGGACTGGGGCTTCTGCATTAACCCACAGCGGCCGGTTGTTAAGGGCCACAGCCTCATAGTAAGGGGGCTGTGTGTCATAACAGCCAGCAGGATTCTGTGACATTAGGGTTGGATTGATTTAGAGGTAAAAAGGTGGCATCTAACATTCGATAGAGCGAATCGAAAGCAGTGGCTTCAGATCTTTGGGGAGAAGCTTCTCGCTTATGCAGCAGGTATAAGCTATTAAATCGTGGGTTCTCAGCCTGTACCACAAGGTTGGGGCCAAAGGCTTCAGGTGCTATAACTGGGAGTCGAATAATTTGTACTACTTCACCGGGATCTTTACCGGGTTTGTGCAAGAATACCGACCACATTCTTCCGGTGGTCCAACCCACATCTGCTGGCTACAGAACCTGCATGATCATTTGATGACAGACTTTAGATCAGTCATCATAAAAGCCATAAAACACTTGCCCTATAGAGTTGAAACTGGGATGCATACAGCCTGCCGGACCCCAGGTTACCTGCAGAAACTCGTCTGCTTTAGGTGGTGCCCACCTGTTACTCAGGACTATTGTTTCACACCCCCAATAGCCACAAAACCAATACCCTGGTTGGTGGCAGTAGTCTTTGCCTGGGTTGGTGGCTGGGCACCAGTATGACTGGTACAGCTCAAAGCGAGGGTGGGTGTTATGAGTTACTATATCAGGGAAAATGTCTCGGACGAGCACAAAGAATGTTGGGGTGCCTGCTGTGACTACCTCTTTGATCACTTCGTTCGAGGCACGGCGTAAGATCCACCTGAATGGTTGATGTGAGTTATATTCTGCACTAACCTGCTTGCTGTTAACAAGTGCTAAAAACAAGATTACACACAGAAGTTGTTGTCGCTTGGGTTTCACAGGCTCAGGAGTTTTGGGCGCCTTCGGGTTGTCTGGTGGTTCATCGCCTCCTTCTGGCACTGGAGCATATGCATCACGCAGGCGCCCAATGATCAGGTCCTGTGAACAAAACTTCAGAGTTCTTGTCAGTTTCATTTTTAAGGTCTGGTTTTATTGACTTAAGTGGACACCACTTCACTTTACCATCTCTTTTCACTGCAGCGTACCCTCTCCCTGTGAGTACTAATCTCCAACCTTGCTCCCACTCCCCTAACTCATTTCTGATTATGACCTGCGGGCCCTCTTCTAGAGCTCGAGTGGCCCAGTGTTTTTGGGAGGGACTGTTTATTTCATCTCCCCTAGGGAATTGGTTCAGTGCTAACAGTGCAGTTGCTAGCAAGCACGCCTGGTCTGCCTGGGGAATGGAATTGGTAAAGCTTTCTGACTTTGCTAACACTTCTAGCTTGGCTTTCAAGGTTTGGTGTGCTCACTCAATGATGGCTTGTCCTGTGCTATTGTACGGGATGCCTTGCACTAGAGTGATACCCCATTTGGAGGCGAATTCCCGGCTTGGCTTTGAGATAAAATTTGCGCCATTGTCTGTTTTGATTTGCTTAGGGATGCCGAGCCAAGCCATGGCTGTTAGCCAATGCTGGATAGTTGCTTTGGAGTTGGTTTTCAGGTGCTGCGTGGATACAATCATTCCGCTGTATGTATCCACTGTTACTGCAAGCCATGCTCGGGGTTTTAACAGCTGGCACAATGTAAAGTCTGTTTGCCATATCGCTGAGGCTTTTAGGCCTCTGGGGTTGATTCCACAGGACCACAGTGGTGCCTTTTGGCAGTGGGGGCAGGAAGCTACAACATGTTTTGCATCAGCAACTGAGATTTCACATCTCTTTGCTAGTGCTTTGGCTCCAATGTGCAGGGTTTTGTGTAGCTGACGAGCTTCTTGTAGAGTCCACAATCCTTTTGCGGCAGCATCTGCTTTGTCGTTGCTGACCTGGAAGAACCCTTTGATCGGATTGTGGCTGTTAACATGGATGACTGATATGGTACCTTTTCGAGAGGAGAGCGCTTCTTCTAGCATTAGAGCTGCTGTAGATGTCGATATGCCGGGTCCTGACATAGCCAGGCAAAGCTTGGCTACAAACATTGAATCAGTTACAATGTTAAGATGCTCTGTTTGGAACAGTCCACATGCCAGTACTACAGCTGCTACTTCCAGTTGCTGGACTGAGAGTGTACCATCAGTTGCTTTGACACAGTGCCACTCGTCCTCTGATTGCCACACTGCAGCCGCAGTGGAGGTTGTCGAGGATGCATCTGTGAAGACTGTTGGTCCTGGCTGGGGCTGGTCCATGACCTTTTGTGGTAGATCCATGTCGACAACAGCCAGCATCTGAGTCCAAGGGGGCTTTGCAGAATACTGAATCTCTCCGCCGAACCCAACTAGGGCTGTCGCCAGGTATTCTGACATCACTGTTGACTGTGTAGAGAGTTGCTTGCGGAAAGGCAAGAATATTCTGGCTGGCTCAATGCCAAGATGTTTCAGGGCAAGTTTTCTGCCTTTCATAATGAGGCTGCTGAGGTACTCAGCTCCTGGGGAAAATGCACATGTCTGTTTTCCCAGGACTATCCACTGTATTGGGTGAGCTTTTTCTGGGGGGCCTTGAGCCAGTGCTCCTACTCCCCCTCCCTTAGTGAAGTGCACATACAGATCGAGTGGTACCTGGGGCTTCCACCTGGCAAGGGAACTTAAAGATACCTGCTGTTCGATAAAGTCAAGAGAGTTCATCGCTTCTGCTGTCAGGGCTTTGTGTTCCCATGGATTTTTCCCTCTTAGGAGATCATACAGGGGGGTCATCTTCTCAGGTGGGATTAGGACGATGTTGCGGAGCCATTGCAGGGATCCCACCAGCTGCTGCACGTCATGGAGCGTTTTGATGTCCCGACGGATCTTTATCTGGGGAGGGGATATGTAAGAGTCTGTGATCCCCACCCCCAAAAAGGTTACACAGAGCCCCTTTTTTATTTTTGCACTCGCGATTTCAAAGCCATTTGTTTTTAGAGTCTCTGTGATTGTTGACACTAACTGGTCTACCTGACCTCCCGAGGGTGCGGCAATCAGGATGTCATCCATGTACTGGATGATGGTCGCAGTCAAGTTGCTATGACGGGTCGGTGCTAGCACTTGATCGACTGTGATTTGGCAGATTGTAGGTGAGTTGACCATCCCCTGAGGCAGCACTTTCCACTGGAAGCGTAGGTTGGGGCGCTGGCTGTTTGGAAACACCACGAAGAAAGCAAACTGCTTCCTGTCTTCTTTATGTAGGGGTATAGAAAAGAAACAGTCTTTGATATCGAGAACAGCACAGGGTTGGCCCTCCGGCACCATAGAGTTCATAGGTAACAATGTTTGAACAGGTCCCATGGGTTGAATTTTCTTATTCACTTCACGTAAATCGTGGAGGAGGCGAAACCCTTCTCTGGATCGCTTAGGGATTACGAAAACAGGAGTATTCCACGGGCTAGTAGATGGCTCTATATGACCTTGTTGTAATTCACGGTTAACTAACTCAAGAAGGGCATCTAATCGAGGCTTGGACAGGGGCCACTGCTCGACCCACACTGGGTCAGATGATTTCCAAGAAAGCTTGATTGGTGGCAGCGGGTACACAGCAGCGGCCCTTAGGGTAAATTTGTCACCCCAGCTTTTAGCAAGGCTAGGGCGTCTCTCCCTAGCAATGCTGGGATTCCTGTCATGACATATGGGAAGAGGGCAATAGTTTTTTCTGGCTCTTTTTCTGTGTGGAGTGTAATGGCTATTAGCTGTGCGCTTCTCCGAGCCCATGACAACCTTCCAACCCCACCTACCATGGGGGCATCCTCTAGTTTCCAGAGAGGAGGCCAATTTGTCTCTGGAATGACTGTGACATCTGCCCCAGTATCAATTAGAAAAGGAACACCGATGGACCCAGAGGGGATATTTTGATCAGCTGAGGTGTCATAAAGAGTGCAGATTCCCCATACCACCGGCGGGTTGTCACACCTTACAGCGAGGGCCACCCTGGGGTCCTGTCCCCCACGTGTGATCCCTGCTGCCCCTGAGGCAGATAAGGCAGGGTTGGCTGAGTAACTGGCTGGGTTACGGAAGTGGTTGCCTCTCGGGGGGCTAATGGATTCGGGAGCAGCTCGATTCTTGCAGGATTGGCATAGCTGGGCCGCCTCGCATCCCAAGTGGGAGAGAACTGGATGCGGCCCTGCTGTCCTCTCCCCCTCCCGTTTCCCTGAGCCTTGGATCTGCATTCTCTGGCAAGGTGCTCCTTTTTCCCACAAGCCCAGCATAGTCCTTTAAACTGGTTCTGCTGTGAGGCGGGCACTGCCAGGGCCACCCCCTTTTTGCAATTTGCAGCAACATGACCTGCCTGACCACATTTGAAACACGCCATCATGTTAGCAACTGCTGTGCAGATTGCAGTTTGAATCGGAACTGCCTGTTCCTCCTTTGCAACATGCTTAATCATCTCTGCGATATTTGCCCCTGCCGGTAGTGATCGGAGGATTTCCTTAGTTGTCAAATTGCATTGCTGCCGTAAGCAGTCTGCCATGACTGGGCCTTTTGCCTCTGGGGGCAGGGAAGAGGAGTCAACAGCTACCTGAAGGCGGTCTACAAATTGTGTAAAGCTCTCACTTTCTTTTTGCTTTATGGTAGCCCATGGTGATGGCTTAGCAACAACTCTAGAGGCCGAGCGAATAGCTTCTCTGGCCGCACGAGTGGTTGTCATAACTTCATGGGCTCGCATACGCTGGGCTTGTGCCTGAGGTGTAGTCATGGCTGGGTCTGTGCCCATTAATCGTGGCAGGCTGGAACCGTGTAGTGGATGGTCTGCCCCATTTATTTGGGCTAGGTATCTGGCACAGTTATCTTCCCATTCTTGTTTAAAAACAATCATCCCTGCTCCATCAAAAAACATTCTGCAAGTGTGTTTTATATCAAAAGGGAGCAGGTCGTCACCTCCAAAAAGACCATCAATAAGGGAGGTGACCATGGCTGAATTAAGCCCTTTTTCTGAAACTGCTTTAACAATTGTTTTAACTTCTTTAGGATTTATTGGTGAGTAAGCCCTCTGCCCACCCTCAGACACCCTGACTGGGAATACTAACGCATCTGGGGCAACCCAGGTGGCACATTCTGCTCTTATCTGTCCCCAGTCAGTGAGAGGGGTGTCCTCTCTCAGTTTTTTTTTAATGTGGGGGGGATGTTCTTGTTTATCTTTACTGTTTCCTCTTCTGAGGACTTGGGCTCTGAGCATTCATCACTAGTATCTCTGTCAGAATCCGAGCTCGACTGGCTGGCTACTTCCTGTTTCCCGTGCCTTTTTGTTGGGCTCTGGCCCCGCCTGCCACCCCTGTGGGCGGGCCGTTCCCTCCCCCCTGGTTCTTCCCACCTTTCGGTCCACCCTCCACTCCACCTTTCACCCCACCTTTCCCTCCTCGCCTCACTCCAGGCTCTGTTCTGCCCCCTGTTCTCCCCTCTTCCTCCTCCCTTTGCATTCCAATCATTCTGTACCCATCCCCCTCGTTTTTCTCCACATTTCTTATCTCTCTCAACCTCCCGACTGTGCTCATCTTCCAAGGCCAGCTTTTGTTCTTTGTTAAAGACATTTTTTTCCCGCTCTGTAGGTCTTTTCTCAGCGCCATCTTTAAGTCTTTGGGGGGATGTTTCTCCTCTTACTTTCTTTGCCACATCTCTGGCTTCTTTTATTAATTTTTTCCAAAAAATCTCTTGCTTTCTGTTGTCCCTCTGAGGGCAGCTCAGGGTTTGGGGTTTTAGGGGACATATCGTCCTCCTGTATCCCCTTCTGCTCAGCTGAGCTGCTCTCATCTGGAGGCTCTAAAGTTTGTGTTGTAGCACTAACTCCTAGTTTTGGGGTGACCAACAGACAGTTTTTTGCTGCCGTCCATGTTTCTTGCTTTTGTCTAGCTTTTTTCAAGGCCTTAACGACCTTACCCCATGACTTAAAATGTTTCATATTACCAGAATCTACAGTTTCATTAGCCAGAGCTCTGGTACATTTCTCCCACACCTCAGGGTGAAGAATGTCCACTGGCTGCTCTATAACACCGATTTGTAAAAGCTGTGTAACAGCAAGCATAAAATCCTTAGATTTACAATCTACCCCCCACTGCTTATATAATTCAGATACGACCTTTATCAGTGATTCCATCTTCGTTCAAGATGCAGGGACATCTCCCTCACCAGGACTAAGTCCAGCTCTCCTGGTCGCTGCTTCTGTTTTTCAGGGAATCCTCGCTTTCTGGGATTCTTCCCGCTTTTCTTCCCGGGTTTCGGGCACCATTTGTTGGTTTTCAAGCAAGGCAAGCACCCTGAATTAGAAGCCAGCAACGGTGGCCCTCCTTGCCACACGGACCATTTACCCACAAGACATCAGTGTGATGGATGGCGAAAAATGGTGTTTATTGCAGGGGAATTTAACATTTTATAACCTAGGGTCATTGTGTTATTCCCATTCTGCTTTCGTCACACTTAGATGCTATTGGCTAATTGCAAAAGGCTTTACTATCCTAACAGAGAGGGGTGGGTTACTAGCTTTCCGTTACATCCCGAATTCTTCCGCACCGGCGTGCCCTAGACTACAACACTTAGGATCACTGCCTGTTTTAGCTACTGGCTTGGGCTAACTCTCTGTTTTAGCTGCTGGCTTAGCTGCAACCTGAGTGACTGGGGTAGCTGCTGATTTATCTCCCTGCCCGCCTGCCTCTATCTGCTGCCCTACAGTAACTAGCAGTGTGCGATAAGCATATGCCAGGGCCCAGCTTATTGCAATAATATTTTTCTCCTTAGAATCATCAAGGCAATTCTCTTCCAGATATTTCCCCACTTCGTCTGGGTTCTGAATTTCTTCACATGAAAATTCCCAGGCTAGGGGATCAGAAAATTCCTTCAGGGTCTGGACCCATTCTTTCCCATTTTCTACACCACTCAGGATTTTCCACACCTGGGTCTACTCCTGGGTCAGGGGTCTCATCATCTCCTCTGGACATCTTAGCCCTCACTCTAGAGAAGCTGTAGACCATATGGAGGAAGCTTACCAAATGAAATACCAGGAAAGTGGTCTCTTACATTCAGGGGAAACTGAACATTCTCAAAAAGTGACATAAGAGATTTAAAGGAGAAGAAAGAAAGGAAAGGCTGAAATGTCTCATCCCCTGCTCCTCCTCTAACAAACTGGGTGCAATTACTAATAAACTCCCAAAGCATGCTACTGGGATTGGGAGGCAGGGTAGGACAAAGAAACCATAAGCCAAACATACCTGGTACAAACTCTAGTACCTTTATGAACTTCCCATAAATCATTATCACCGAGCCCAGCACAATAACTATTCTAATCCATGCCCCTTTACTGTAAAAGCTATGTGTTAGGGACAATACTGGAACTATCTCTGGAAAAGAAAATAAACCTAGGGACCAAAAAGGTACTAAAACCTAAAAAAAGTCTAAGGACCAGAACCACATGAAGGCCTCCTCCCCGAGAGACATTATGCATTCAAACAACATGGCTACTGACTGCTTTATCCCAATACAGAGTAAGTACAATCAAAATGCAATCAGTACAGATTTGTTGCTAGAGGACACGAGGTATTGGGCGAAGTTCCCAGCAAGAACGCCACACATAAACAGTTTTAATCTGTAGCTGAAAAGCCTTTATTTGGGGTTTTTTTCAACCCTTATATAGTTTTTCCAACCAGGTTGCCCTGATTGGTAGAAGGAACAGTACCCCCTTTGGTCCCATTGGTGGGACCAGAGAAAACACACCAAGGACATCTGTTCAGTACTGTTTTGAGAAATATTATCTATTTACAGCAACACAATCCTAGAGAGAAAGCTGTTCCCAGGAACCTTTCCCCTGGGAATAGATGAGCCCCTGACAGGCCGAAAACTCTCTCAGGCTCAGAAATCCTGTCTGCACAGTTTTTTTCCACTTGCTCGAGCCCCACATTGGGTGCCAATAATTGTATTCGTCCTGGTTTAAACCAAATTTGGGAGAAAACCTCCGAATGGGGTCCCTCCAGAAAGCAATTTTAAGCGGCCCCTCCCCCAACTGGTTTGGGAAAAAGATTTCCTTGGAGAAAAGGGGGAAAAAACCTGTTTATTTAACAGAAATTGAATAATATTAAGCAATAAAACCTCTCGCTGTTTGATGAGATGACAAATCCAGAAAAGTCCTTTTCATGGGGTGTAGATAATATTTTAACAGAAGGTGGGCATAATATATTAGTAAAGGCCTGTCTGCACAAACCAGCCTTTGGAATAAGTTGTAATATTAAAGGCTAAAGTCCTTGAAACTCTCCTGCAGGAGAGAGAGTAAAGCAAAACAATATCCTTGTGTACAGCAGAAAATGTAAACCTGTGTGTATTAGCCAATATTAACTTGCTTAGCCTGCGGACCCTGTAAAACCCTATAAAAAGTGTGCTAAAGATAGGAATAAATGGCGTTCACTTTTACTTCTGTGAAGACTCGTGAATAGCTGGTGGTCTCTCAATATCTGGCGTTCCGATCAGGGACCCTGCGGACAGGGGGGCTTTGGCATTGGTGGAACGGATCCGAACGTGGATAGACGCTAACTCGGATCGGTACTGGATAGGTGACCTGAGTGCGGTGAGATGCGGCGCGGTGACACGCGGAAATAGGAGTCAGGTTGCTGGGGAAGACTGAAGGTGGAGGAGTAAGTGAGGGGTTGTGACCCTCCCCCCGCCATGCACCGCCAGCATGGAGATTGAATTTGCAGCGGCGAAAAAACTGCTTCTGAGTATTATTGCTAAACGAGGTGAAGCAGTCAGGGAAAAGGACCTGGAAAGGCTCGTTGTATGGGCTAAAAATCATGGGCGCTTAACGGTGCCCCCACTGCAAGCAGTTGACAAATGGACGGATATAAGGGCTCTGATGTGGGACACAGCAATCACGGAAAAGAGAAAAGTCGCAGTAGAGCTCGGTTTGATATGGAAACTTGTGTTGACTACCTTAAAAGATATGAAGGCGGAGTCCAGGGTCACAGCCGTCGCTTTAGAAGCCACGGCTCGGCCCGAGACGGACGTGCCACAGCAGTTACCTCCTGCCACATCAGTAAGCAATCTGGGTGCTTTCTTTGGGGTTGAGCACGTTCAGCCAGCGAAGGGGCTCACAGGAAAGCAGTGTAGCACCTTATCGGAACTTTTAAAAGCTCAGGAGTGTGCTGGGGCAGGCAGGACCGCATCAGCGGAGCCCAAACCGGAAGTTACTCCACCAAATGCGGATGTAGAAATGACTCGTCTCTGGAAGGAGATGGCGCCAGCCCCAGGCGGGTGGAGCCTCACATGTCAGCAGAAATCAGAGCCCCAGATTGCCAGCTCCCATCTACTGTTCATTGGAGAAAGCTGCAGGATGTCCCTCTCCTCCCTAGGCGTGTTGATACATTCAACAGACAGGCAACCACCAGCAGGAGATGAATCAATAAATTGTAATGATGCATTGAAAAAAGATCTATTAGGGTGGCAACAACAAATAGAACAGCTCATGCAACAGCTGCAAGCTCAGATTGAGCAGACACTACGTGCAAACGAAGTACAGCATTATCAAGAGAAAGCAGCTCTGCGTCAAACACCGAAGCAGCAGGCAGAGTCTGTTCAGCTATGGCAGGATGTGTTACATCCTGAACTATCTGCTCCACTTTTGGAGACACTTTTAACACTACAGTCTTACTTAAGTTCCAACTTTACTACCCTGGAAGAAGAGAAGCGAGATTTAGATTCCACCCGAACCAGGGGGACATGGGGGAAAGCACTGAGGTGTGCGCAGAGAACAAAGGCACCCCCAGGGCAGAGGCAGTGCAGAAAAAGTTCCAAGGCCATGCTGAACAATTACAGAAGCAGTTGAGCAGAAACAAGTGGCTCAGACAGCTTCAAAGAAGAGACAAAATTGCCAAAATTCACTAACTATATGGTATCTAGTTCGAAATTCATCACTGTAATTTAAAGTTGATAAGCTGCAATGGTCACCGTTGTTACCACCTGGCCCTGAGAGACTTCGTGTAACACTGCCTGTTTTTGTAAAATCATGCCCTTTTTCCCCTCTATCTGCGAACAACAAGAGAGAGATTGAGAGAAAGAACTGTATGTGTTAAAGCTAACTTTGTGAGGTTTTTTCTTTCTCCCCGTTTTTCCTCTCTGCGAGAGTATGTGGGGGATGTGAAGATAACAGCAGCAGAGAGCATCAGCAAAGTGGGCAGTTAACTCCCCCTGCTCCCTCTCCAAGAAAAAGCACTGGGATAATACCCAGTTTGTTATAAAGTCACGATTCATTGGTTTTTTAAAATGTTTTTATATACCCTTTTAGAGTTAATTTTGTGTTTTAAGTAATTATGAGTTTATGCAGTTGCAGTTTTTAGAGTTTTACTAGAGAAATTGTTGTAATTCTTGAAAGTTTAAAAAGCCCCTTTTTAAAAAAGTGTTTAAAGTGAATATTTGTTGGAGTCTGAGATACAGACTGTGTGCCCTTGTTTTTAATATTTAGTTCTAGGATTCAAAGAAACACTGAATTTCATATAATATGAAATTCATGTGAATGTTTTCATGGTGATACATGAAAACAAATGTTAAAGTTAGATAAGAAAAGTGTAAATGTGTAGATTAGAAAGTTTCTTAAATCACTGGGTGAAAAAGTAGTTTAGAGAACAGGAGACAAGATGGAGGATTTCGGGTGTTGTCTCTTGTCCTTCTTTCTTCTTCATGTTCTTCTCCTAGGGGTTTTTGGGTAGTAGTAGGTGATTGGGTAGAAAATATCGCAGTGCAGCACACAGGTGTTGGGTCATTGGGTCACTAAGAAAAATAGCTTGGTTGGCATCTGTTAATTGGGTAAATGGACATATAAAAGACCTTGAAGAAGATCTTTGTTACCATTTTACCCCTTTTCTATCATAGTGCACATAACTCCTTGTACCTTGTAATGCTGATAAGAAAAAATAAACAACTGAGACCGAACGAGAGAAAACTAGCCTCCCTCTCATCAATCTTCAGTTCAAAGGGAAAAAGAACCCAAATCCAAAAGTCCTTAATGAGACAAATATTAACAGAAGTTACCTTACAATAATTAGTTTTAAAACCTAAGGTTAAAATATGGTATGATTTACAGCTACTAAGAAAACAACCTTCCAATTAATGTTATCTACAAAAGAGATTTATGGTTTAAAAAATAATTAGCTAAGAGAACTTTACTATACAAGACAAAGTTAAGTTAAAGCATATATTACCCATTTGCTTCTGTTTTCCACAATTTTAATGAAGTAATTTTAATGTGAGTCCTTTTGTTATATAAAACATATATAACAGCATATATACCTATTTGGACTCCAGATTTTAATTAAGAATTGGACTTGATGTTTCTGAAAAGTGCTACGAAAGCTGAATGGCAACTTGCCAAATCCTGTGTTGTTGTGGTTTTTCTCTAGAAAAACTGCACTTTAAAATCCTAACCAATTTAAGCATCTACTAGGCAAATTTCTGTTATGAATAAGTATTTTTAGTAACATTTGCAGTTATTGTGAGTTATTCTCAAAGCTAGATGACATAGAGTTGTGATGTATTTGTTATATTTTTATAATCTTTTGTCATGGTTTTAAACCAGTAACTAAAAAAATTACTTATTTCTTGTTGTGAGATATGGATTAGAATAAGAGCAAAACAGGCTTAAAACTTAAAAGGAATAAAGACAGTTTATTAACAAACTGCAAGAAAAAGAACACTAGAATAAACTTTCAGAAAACTCTTTTCTCTTTCACTACTTGACCATTTTTTGTACACATGATAACATATAGACAAAAACTTTAGAACCTTGGTGGTCAAAAACAGTCTTAATTTTTGCTAGAGTCTTTTCATCAGTCTTTGTAGAGAAACAGAAGTCTCCTTCTGCCAATCTATGGAGTTTCTCACAAGAAAACTACTTCTGTTATAGTTTTCTATTTCCCTGATATCAGCTGCCCAGAACTGCTGTTATCAGAGTTCACTCCTCCCATTCCACACTACTCCGAGGTGTGCATGGGTCAATGAGTCTAGGGATGCCATTTTAAGGATGAGGTATTCAAAGGGAGAAGTCCTCTTCATCTGTTTCTGTGAGCCTTCCTGGAAAACAGCTTTTCCCTTGACCCCCAAGGCTTCAAAATTTTCACTTTACTCATTTCCAGCAACCCACAGTATCACAACCACTCTCTCTTTTCTCTAAAGTCCACACTTTGAATACTCTATTCCTCCCATACTCTAGTCATGAATTAAAGGAGTCTTTTAAACTACTATTGTCCATCTCCATAGCTGTAACAGAAAGATATTTCAGCAGCAAGCATCTTCTTATTCCCTCTTTCTTATTTAAACTTAACTCTTTCCCTCACTGTTTTTGGTGGTTCTATGATGTTTTTTGCATGTTGATTGTCTCTCTCGTTCTCTGTCTTTTCTGAGAAAAAGGAGTAATCTGTTCATTTATCCAGGTAATAAAATAATTAAAAGCTTTAGGAAAGCTGCAAGAGTTCATGGTGTCAGGTTTCAGTCCAGCAGCAGAAACTGAAAACCAAGCTCGGCTGACCAGCTCTGCTTCCCCTCCCCCCCCCCTCCCCCCGCGGCCTTGTCAGCCTGGAGGGGGGGGAAGGAAGGCCAAGACAGAGCCTGTTACCTCGTGAAAAGCCAGAAATCAAAGAGGGCAAGAGAACTCTGTCTGTACTTCTTAAGGGGGTGTTTACAAGTTGAGTTCACTTTTTAATGGTCAGAACGACTGTCAATTCTTGGAAATGACTGATAATTGGTCAGGAGGAAAAACTCCCATCAGCCACCAGCAGCTTGAACTTCCCCTCTTTCCAAACTGTCTTAAAGGTGAAGCTACCCCATGACATACCCTAGTGAATCCATGTTATTGTTATATTGTGTTTAAAAGGTATATATCAAACTTTTAGTTGCCTTTTTATAATAACAGAATAAGATTAAGTTAGGTTTTATTCATTATAGATTATTAATAGAATTAAGCAAAATTAAGTTTTATTATGTTTAAGTTTGAATGCTTTTTTAAGTTTTATAACTTTGATATTTTTTAAGGTTAAGTTTTGTTATTTCCTTTTGTTATAATTAATTTTTATTAAGTTTAAATAATTGTTTAATTTAAATTGTTTTGTGTTTTATTGGAGGCACTTGTTTAAACTGGAAAGTATATTTATTTTCCTAGAGAGATGAAGATGACTACAACTGAAACAGCTGTGATAGAACACTGATGAACACCTGCTTGTGAATAGAAGTGAATGCAGTCTGTGACACCCTTGATTTCATCAGGAGTTCTATTGTGTGTTGCAATCTCTGCAGTTTTTGTTTTTTATAGCTTTCTTATTTTTCAGTGTTTCCAGAATTCCAAGAAAATGTACCATTGCTGAGGATCAGCTGCCATGGGAGAGGCTTCAGATTGAACCCACTCCTGAATGGTTTAATTGGTCTGGTACCTAAGGCTTCTGATCATTTGCTTTGTACAAATGCATTTTAACAGTTTGCTGTGCTGTAAGCATCTCATAGCTGCTACTATTGAGAGCCTTGTTTTGAAAATTAGTTAAAAGGCATCTTTCCAGTTTAAAGCCTAAGGCCCTGGCCAAGCCTTGACTTCACCTGGATGGAATATTTGCCAACAGATCCAGATGTTTTTTGGTTTTTTTTTTATTCACCAAATCAGTATTTGAGTCATTTTTTGACTCAGCAAATTGACCCTATTAATATGACAGCTGGATCAATTTTGAAGTGGGCTTGGAGAATCATTTCCAGAGGTGGTTATCCAATCCTTCACTGATTTTTTTTTTTCTGTTTGTTTGCAGACTATAAGATGGTGGTGCAGTGTTTTAGTAATTAATAGTAGTTTTATATTACATATGTTATTAATAATGTTTATGATTTGATTGATTTTTAACTACTATAAGTTTTATTTATTGTGTATATGGTTTTGTGTTAATGTTGATGTGTAGAACAGAAGTACATCTCTTTTTTTTTTATATAAAAATGGGGGGAATTGATGCCCTAAAAGAATTTGATTAGTGTAATTCATTAACTTCAAGGGGAGAAGTGTCTGTGTTTTGTTGGCAGGTTCAAAAAGGTCACCTTTTCATCTGACCAGACTGTCTGCCTCTGAAAACATGAGATCCAGTGATCGGAGACATCACCACACAACCTTGGTACTCCAGACAAGATCAGAAGTAGACCTGTCAGGACACAGTTGTGTCTGAAAACTGCAGACAGTTTACCAACAGAAATTTTATGTTATTATGATGTTGTGTCTCTACCAATTTTTTTCAGTTATTTTCTGTTTTAAGATTTAAAAGGATGTGAAGAACAACCTGAACATCGAAGCCCTCAGTCACTGATCAGCTGCCAGCTGACATCACGGGAGCAGTGAACGTTCCAAGACTGAATCATGTTAAATCATAGTCTGTTTGTGAGGGAAATTCTGTAAAAGATCTAAAAGAGTGTAGAGACTCCATCTAACTGTATATAAAGCAAATTGTAGATGTGTGTTTACCCTTTAAGCAAATTGCTTTCACGCTTAGACGGCATATAGACCAGAGCACGTGTGTTAAAGGTGGTTAGATAAGAGTTTAAGACAACAAGTTTTAGTTTATGTGGTAATTGTTATTTGTAGGTTATTGAAAAGTTTAGCAAAGACATTAGTATAAAGTGTAAGTATTCCCCCTTCAAGAGTTAATGTGAGCATAGCTGAAAGTTCATTTAACGTTAAAGCCTTAATCGTGAGTCTGCAGGCATGGTGTCATTTGCATGGAACACACTGCTTATGGTAATCATGTTGTGTATAGTCCCAGTCAACTGTCTGCTAACTAACATCCGAAAGCGACAGAACATATAGGTCACTCTAGCACACTTGACAGGCCAAAAATCAATGTGTCTAAGCCTAGCCACACCTGGAGATCCTTTTCACACCTGTCTCATAGGAGTTCCTGAACGAGATCTTCAAGCATTTAAAAGTTTAGTTAGTAACGAGACTCAACTGAATCGATCAGCAATGTTGCAAGAGTGCAATCGCACTGTTGGCTTCACATTAAGACAACTTGAAGCCTGCTGGCAATCAAAAATTATTTAAGTTCTTAATGTTACCATAGGGCCCCCAAACGAATTAGATTTGTTAAGTTCCACCAATACCTCAGGTGGATGGATAATGTTCGAGCCCCCGACATAAAGCCATCCTAACAAAGTAATGAAGCACTGGGCAACAGTTAACCCTATAGTTGATTTCGTTACTCACACTGAAAGTAAAGCTTTTTATTCAAGGTGCAATCTCACAGGACATTTACCAAAGCGATTACCTAGTTCAATATTCCTAATCTGTGGAGATAGAGCATGGAATGGAATTCCTGCTAGTACACATGGAGGGCCATGTTATCTTGGGAAACTTACTTTGTTCCATCCAAGCTTACACCAATTGCTGAATGTAGCTGATAAAATAAAAAAAACATCAAACGGTCAAAGTGAAGCCTGAATGAATTACAATGTAATGATGTTGGAAACCCAGACTTTTGGAATCGTGGTATAATATGGGCAGCTTCCTTCTTTATTCCAGGAGCAGCTGCTGCTAAAGGCTTGTCAACTCTAAAAAGGCTCGCTTATTGGACTAGAAAAGAATTGAACTTAACATCAACAACGTTAAGTGAACTTTCAGCTGATGTGAGTAGTGTACGTCATGCAGTATTACAAAATCGAGCTGCAGTAGACTTCTTGCTCTTAGCACAAGGACATGGTTGTGAGGAGTTTGAAGGCATGTGCTGTTTGAATCTTACTGATCATTCAGTTTCCATCCATAAGCAACTACAACAGCTACAGAATGGGTTACATGCCCTGAAAGAAGATAGTGACCCCATTGGAAGTTGGTTCGCCAGCTGGGGCATCACTGGATGACTGAGGTCTCTTGTGCTAGAGGGAGGACGGATTTTACTTATAGTGTTAATTGAGATGGTAGTTTTAAGTTGTATGTTATCCTGTCTTCGTAGAAGTGTAGAACAAGTCGCATCCAAAGCCTGGTTTGTGCAGAAAGAGAAAGGGTGAATTGTAGTGAATATTTTAACAGAAGGTGGGCATGATATATTAGTAAAGGCCTGTCTGCACAAACCAGCCTTTGGAATACATCGTGATATTAAAGGCTTAAATCCTTGAAACATTCCTGCAGGAGAGAGAGTAAAGCAAAACAATATCCTTGTGTACAGGAGAAAAAATGTAAACCTGTGTGTATTAGCCAATATTAACTTGCTTAGCCTGCGGACCCTGTAAAACCCTATAAAAAGTGTGCTAAAGATAGAAATAAATGGCGTTCACTTTTAATTCTGTGAAGACTCGTGAATAGCTGGTGGTCTCTCAATAATGGGGTGTAGCTCGGCTTGCTCAGTGTCTTATCAGTCCCTCCGGTTCTGGAAAGTGCCGAGTCCCAGGTCCTGGTGGACCACAGGCGTGAGCTCTGGGTGTTTTCCTGGGTTTTCAATTCAGGGCAGATTTGAAAAGATCCAAGTAAAAGGAAAAAAAAAAACAGTCCGGTGTCACCCTGAAAATTAAGCCTTCTGATCTTGTTTTCAGAGTTTCTAGCCACTTTCCCAGGAAAGTAACTATAAACATAGATGTTTATACATTCTTTTAAAGAAATGTCTTTTGATGGACGTTTCTCACGACCAGTGTGATTGGGAGGGTGGTAACCTAACTATCCAATCCCTGGTCATTGTCAAGAATCTATAAATACTGGAGTCACGGAAATAAAATCTTTCTTTTTCCCTATCACACACTGAGCCGTGTCTGTGTGAATAATTTTGTTTCCTACAGTGACAGTCCGGAAAACTTCTCTGCCTCAGCTAGCTAAAAACTAACTAAAAGCAAAGGAGAGCTCTGTCCCGCTGTCTGTCCGTGCTGCAGACAACACAGTCTGGAGCAGCCTGTGGGGGAGTGAGTGCTCTTTCTGAACACAAACTGTGCGCTTCTTCTTCCCCCCATTCACTCTCAGAACCAGTCTTAAAGGTGCAGGACTTAATATATAACATAAACAAGGTGATTTGGGATACAAGCATCATAAAGTCACCCCAGGACAATGACAAAACCTCCTTTCAATAGAATCTGGATGATCTTTTTTCCCTTTTCTCAAAAATCTCCTCTGCTGTGTTCCCACATACAATGATGTCATTGATTTTCTGCAGATATTCTGGATCTTTACCCTTTTCCATTGAAGTCTGGATCAGTCCATGAAAAATAGTCCGACTGTGGTTCCACTCCTGGTGTTAGCGTTCAGGAACACACATAATCATGGAATGATTATATGAAGGTGCTTTATTACTAGCTCTGGGTGTCAGGGGTACACATACCCAAATCTGACCCCTCTTGGCTTTGAGCTGAACATGTTTTATACTCTATCGTTAGATAACTTACATATTAATTATTAAACTTACATTGTTCTATTGTATGCATTGTTTTTACCCAAGCATGAATTTCTCACGATCCCCCCTCAACCCTCTAACATTGTTCCTCATGTTCTTTAAGCAATAATTATATCTAATTATATCTAACAATTGTATCATGATCATCTACTGATTACACAGGTGCAGTTTCACATGATCTTTAGCAAGCACAAGGGCTAACATTTCCTAGGGCCTGCTTTTCCTGGGCTTGGCTAACCTACCTTTCTTTCTAAGTCCCCGAGTTTTCTAAGATTTTAAAAGCTTTTACTATCACTGGGGTAGTCAATTCCAAGTATACTACACACCCCTTCAGGTAGAAGCAAACTGGCCTGCAGTCTGCTGCTAGAGGAATGGAGAAAAACCTGTTAACAATGTCAATAGTGGCATACCACTTCACTGCCTTGGACTCCTGTCACTGTCAGACATGAAATGATTCACACAGACAAAGCTCGATGTGTGATAAAAGAAGAGCGCGATTTATTTTGTCGCTTCAGTATTTGTAGATTCTTGACAACGACCAGGGATTGGATAGTCAGGTTACCACCTTCCCAACCACACTGGTTGTGAGAAACGTCCATCAAAAGACATATCTTTAATGGAATGTATAAACATCTGTGTTTACAGTTACTCTCCTGGGAAAGTGGCTAGAAACACTGAAAACAATATCAGAAGGTTTAATTCTCAGGGCGACAGACTCCAGTTCATACCGAAGTTCCAGCATGTCTGGCATGGCAGGACTCAGTGATGGTGTGACTCAATTCAGGCCACAGTAGTCCATTGTTAGTCTCCATTCCCCATTAGACTTACACACAGACCATATGGGGCTGTTGAAGGGTGAGTCTTGCTGACCACTCCTTGGCTCTCCAGTTCATGCGTCATCTTGTGTATGGGAATCACGGAGTCTTGGTTTGTGGGGTATTGCCAACAATGTACCATAGTGGTGGTAATCAGTACTTGCTGTTCTTCCACCCTCAGGAGTCCTACTGATACTGATAGAAGAGTCCTCAGATAGACCAGGTGAGGTGTTCGACTGTCTAATGACCTCTCTCTCCTCAGCAGCTATCCCAGAAGCCCACCTGAGTCCTTTTGGGTCTTTGAAATACCCATTCCAGAGGAAATCTTTGCCAAGAATACACGGGGCCTCTGGACCAGTCACAATAGGGTGTTTCCTCCACTCCTTGCCTGTTAACCTCACCTCAGCTTCCAACAGTCAACTGCTGAGACTCCCCCCATCACCCCAGCAAAGGAAGGAGGTTCTGCCCCCACTCGTCCCTATGGTATTAAAGTACATTGCATGCCAGTGTCAACCAAAGCCCCGTAGTTTTAAGGTTCTGACATGCCAGGCCATCAGATCCACATAATCCAACAGATCTGATTTTCCCCGGTGTTGGGGGTTAGGTGTTCTTCCTTTTGTTCCTTCTTACATATTGTGATAAATGTGGCATTAGATAAAAATTCGTGAAGGAGAATAAAGAAATATATGTTATATTTATAATAAAGTAAAGATATAAAATGTAGTATGATCTAAAGATTCCTTCCCGAGTCAGGAGGTAACGATCCACGGCGACGCTTATCAGCCCGAGATAAAGAGCAGGACACAGGCAATCAAGCCAGACAATGAGAGTAGCCTGGCTGAGATATCCATCTGCTTCGCACCCGACCTGGACACTCCACCCCGGGAGTCCAACCAAAAGATGCAATCAGAAGGCACCCAGAACCATTTGCATGTGAAAGGACTCTGCCCAGTTGACTATTGACTCAGCTCGACGGATCCGGGAAATCTATTCAACCGCACATCTAGACTCTTTGTTGGACTGTGCCCACTCCGGGTTTTGCCTCAGGATACGAAAATCCTTATAAAAACCCCGGACTGCAATCCCTCCTTCGTGGATTTGGGAAAATCTGTACCTCTGGGTGCAGACCCCTGTCCACCCGGCGCTGCGCTGATTTATTTATTGTGGTTTTTTCTCTCGTTGCTTATGATTGAAATTGTTTTATAATAAATTGCTTTTTATATTAACCTTATTTTGCTATTACGTTTATAACACCTATAGAATTTTCCCCATTATTTGCAAGGAAACCTGACTTATTGTACTTATTAGGAGCTTGAGAAACACAAAGAGTGTAGCTGGGTACATCTCATCCACTGGCCCAGGATTTCTGCTTATTCCTGCTGTTCCACCTGGGTGTTCCTCAGAGTCCTGCAGGGGCACCGGGATCAACTGCCCGCAGAAGGTTTGTGAAGCAAAGCCTCTCCTCCATCCTTTCCTGTCTCAACCAAGAAGGCTCTCACGGAGTCCCTGGTTCTGTTTTGTTGCTAATGTTGTAGTTATTGTTGTTTGTTTGCCTTGTTAAACATACTAGTAAAGAACTGTTATTCCTATCCCCAGATCTCTGCCTGAGAGCCCCTTGATTTCAAAATTATAATAATTCAGAGAGAGAGAGGGTTTATATTTTTCATTCCAAGTGTTATAAATGCAAAGGCAAATTTGGGATAAAATTAAAGAGAAATTTATTAATAAACAACATAGAAAAAAAAAACAGAGAGAAAAAACACAATAAAAATGATCAGCGCAGCGCTGGGTGGACAGGACCTACACCCGAGGTGTAGGTTTCCCAAATCCACGTCTGAGCGCTCTCAGACTTGGGGTTTTATAGGATTTTTAAGTCCTCAGGCTAAAATTCCGAGCAGGCTCCATTCACCGAGTATTCTTGATTGCTCGGTGAATAGATTTCCTGGCTTGGAAGAATAGACCTGACTTGAGTCCGGACAGAGTCTCCTCATATGCAAAGAGACTCTGTATGTATTTTAATTCTGAGTTATCAATGTGATCCGGGGTTGGTGCTGATGGAAATCTCGACAGAGCCTTCCCCTTTGTTTCCAATGATTGCTTTTTCAACACCGGGATGTTCAGGTCTGGCAAGGCCTATCTTTTGGGGCTTGTCTTTCTTTTGTCGATCAGATTGTTCCCTACAGGAATCTGCAGGGCGTTGCTCGGGTCCGGAGGCAGGTAATTTCCCCCGAGCCAGCTCCATTGTCATCTTGATTATCCGTGTCCTGTCTGTTTGTCCGAGTTGATGGGTCTGCCTGAGTTCGTTATCTGGGTGTGGGTGGCAATCAGTGGTTTTTCCGGAGAGAATCCCATTCTCCCCCTCCGCAAGGAGAGGCCTTTTACATTTCATATTTTTATGTCATTGCAAACACATTTGTCTTAGTTATAACCTTCGAATTTTTAATACAAACAATAATTTATTACACAAGGGAGGCTCCTGCCTTCCCTAGTGAGAGGAATGACAGATTTGTCTTTACAAACAAGCTGTGGGTCTGCTGATAGATGAAACTAGCACTGAGAGATAAAAGACAATGGGATGGATTCCAATGATTGATGAATGCAAAAAAAGGATATTTGCCTTTGCAAACAAACTGTAGGTTTGCTGGTAAATGAAATTGGATATTGAAAGATGAGACACTGGGGAAACACCATAAATTCCATAAAAATTAAAAATTAAGAGGGAAGGTTATACATTATAGGGGAATCTTAGGTATCAGGCATTCCAGGAAGTCTGTACCTCTCAAGTACCTCAGCCTATGGGGAAAGAGAGAAGGGACATGCGGCCAGGAGATTAGGATAAAAAGGAGGCTACATTCTCAAGAAATTGAGAGACCCCAGGGGAATGCCCCATGGCGTCTCCCTTTATTCTAATAAAGTAAAAGGACTCCTCTGTCTCCTTTTTGGTTACAAACCTCTGGTATTTGTGGATTAATTTTCCTGACACTAGCAAACACCTGTCTTTCAAACCATGACACCTGGCCTCTACCTGGCTAGAGGCAGGGCCCCTCTAGTTCTGGTTGTTGCTCCCTCCCTAGGCATATATTCTGCAGGTCCATTCAAGGGGATCAGACATATCATTCTCCCTTTTGTTATGCATAGGAACTCAGACACTGGAAACTGGAGCTACATTAATTCTTGTGGAACTCCCTCTATTAGTAGTTTCATCCTTTAGCTTACACACCTGCACCCATGCCGCTAGTACAGAAGTGGGAATTCCATCCCATCTTCTCATGTCTTCCCCGTGCTCACACAGGAAGAACCACAGGTCAGCTTGTGGGGTGTACCCCCTCTCCCTAGTTGTGGGACATCTGCTTCTGATATCAGGGACTCTAGTCTGTACTGATGAATCTTGAAGGAGGTCCTCTTTAACTTTGTTGCCACGTTTCTGATCAATGTCTTCAGTCCTGACTTCCAATTTCCACATATGCTCAGTCAAGTCTGTTTCCACAGCTGAGATTTGGGCTCATGTTGGGGCGTGGACAGTGCCTATGTATGTCCAGAACCTTCTTGTCATAGTATGCAGTGTCTCATTTTCCTCATTCCATTGCAGTGATGCTAAGAAATGGGTGTATGCATGTATCCCAAGTCATGAGAGTTTGAGACACATCAGTACTGTACATTTTCCCAGGACTGGACTCTGATGGGTTTGGTCATCATTTGAAAAAAGGATCTCTAGCATGGCCAGGTCTCACAAACACTGGATTCCTTGCTCCATGGTCTTCCAATGGCCTTGCTGCAGTTGGAGATCTTCTGGGCACAGGTATCTCTCCTTGACATTTGCTAAGAGTCACATCCAGAAGCTGAGAGGTTCTGTCCTCCTCACAATCCCCTAGTTGATACCCACATCATGTGACAGAGATCCCAAGTGCCTCGCTTCCATACTGTCCAAAATTGTACCATCATTTGGACCATCTCAGAGTCCTATTAACCAACTGAATATAGACTCTTCAGGTCCTGAGGTAATGTCTTTTCTCAGATTGCGGAGACTTTCTAAGGACAAAGATTCAGTGATTATTTCTGGTTCCGATTCCTCTGTTGGCTCTGAGGATCCTACCTCCCCATTGTCATCCACCAGGTGAATGGATTTGGTCTTATATATCCTCCTCTCGACAGGGGTGACTGCTATTGGGTTAGGCTGCCCTTCTGGTTTAACTGCAGCCTGAATGTCTGTGGCATCTGCCAATTTGTTCTCTTTGTCCTCTGGCTGTAGCTGCTGCTGTATGGTATCAAGCAGCATGTGAGAAGCATTAGCCAGGGCCCAGCACAGTGCAATGAGCTTCCTCTCTTCGGAGTTGTCAGTGAAATTTTCTCTCAGATATTTATCTACCTGTGGGAAATGGAAAAATAGAAACTTCCACAGATGCTGAAGGGTTCAATCTGCAGCCTTAGAAAGAGCTTGGGTTAATGTAATGATAAAGGTACACAAACATTAGGTAGAAAAATTATAAAATTATGTTCCTATAGTTGTAAGTAAGAATATGCCTTGAGTAAGTAAGAAATTATATTAGACAAAATAGTGTGAGGTCTGAGCTGTAATAATATGACTTATAGAGTAGGCTAGGGATCTAGAAGCTATAATAGAGGTGTGTGTGTATGAGTACATGACCTGTCAGCTTATTGGCTGAAAGACAGATGCAGTATGGCAAAATTAAGCAAAGGTGATAGGTTATTAAGTAGAATCAAGTTTTGTGTTAACTGTCTATTGAACCAAAATGTTATATATTGCTGTGTGAAGAAGAAACCCATGACTACCTTGAGCTATGGCTGACTTGTTGCTCCTCTCCATATCTCACGCCTTCAAGACTGATATCTTATTTGGCTTACTTGAGCAATAAATCATCTTAAATAGCACAGTGGTCCCATCTCTCGTTTTTCATCTTGACAATGAACAGGTTAAAAGGTAGGGGGGCAGTGAGACTGCTTGCGAGACTACCTCTGAGACAGCCCTGGCAACTGTGCCGGACCGAAATCTGCCCAGGTCCCGCTCCCTGTCCCCTGTCCGCCTGGCCTCCCTGATAAGCACCAGGGATAGAGCCTGGTTACCCCCTCCAGTCCCACTGCTATACCGCCAGCGATCCCAGAGCCGCCAGATGAGATGGGACACTTATGCGGTGGACACTGACTCCATCAGTAGAGGTGAGCTGGACCATTTCGACCCCAGCCCTGAAAAAGATTTGGACTTATTCCATTTGGATACGCATAATAATTGGTTACAGATAAAAAAGAAAGCCCTTAAGGACGGAGACTTTGATACCGCAGGCAGAAATCTTTGTGGCCCCTGTGCAACTTGGCTCAAGGGGAGGAAATCCCCAATGGGACCCCTTAGGCCACTCAGAAATTAAGGAACTGCACAATACCATGGCAGAATATGGTCTGGTGTCCCCCTACTTCAGTAATTTATTGAGAGCAACTTTTACTACTCACCTCATGACTCCTCATGACATTAAATGTTTGGCAATTCTTTTGCTCACACCAACGCAATATGCAATATTTATGGCGCAATGGAAAAAAAGACTGGAGAATTTACTTGTAACATGCAGGGTACACAAACCGAGCCCTGGCTGTCTTAACCATTGACCACCTAGTGGGGGAGGGGTTGTATACCAATCCTAATGGCCAAGCAACTTTACCAGGAGAAGCCCTACAGGGGATCACAGAGGCAGCCTGTTTGGCATTTCTCAAGGTTCCTGATGCCAGAACTACATAATAGTCCTTCATAAATATTAAACAGACTGCCCAGGAGCCCTATATGCAGTTTGTGGACACATTAAAACAAACACTGGAGAGACAAATAGAGAATGATCAGGTGAGGGGGGTTGTACTCCTCAAACTGGCTGTAGAAAATGCTAATGAGGACTGTAAGAACCTATTGAAATCCTTGTCCCCTGAACCTGAGCCTACTTTGCTTCAAATTATAGATGCCTGCAACCACTTAGGAACATTGCAACATACTAAAGCAATTACCTATCAGGCTGTGGGACAAGGCATCATTGCTGATGCTTTTGCTGTCCTGAAATTATTCCTGGAAAGCAGTTGGTTTGTGTCATGGTTTTAAAGCAGTAACTAAAAAAATCACTAGAAAACTTACTTATTTTTTGCTGTGAGATATGGATTAGAGCAAGAGCAAAACAGGCTTAAAACTTAAAAGGAATAAAGAAAGTTTATTAACAAAACTACAAGAATAAGAAAACCAGAATAAAACTTCCAGAAAACTCTATTTTCCTCTACTACCCAATCATTCCCTTGTTCACATGACAATATAGAGACAAAAAAACTTTGGTGTTTACAACAGTCTCACTTCTTGCTATAGTCTTTTCATCAGTCTTTGTAGAGAAACAGAAATCTTCTTCTGCTAATCTATGGAGTTTCTCACAAGAAAACTAATTTTCTTCATAGCTTTCTATTTCTCTGATGCCAGCTGCCCGAAAATCTGTTATCAGTTCTCTCCTCCCATTTCACATCACTCTGAGGTGTGTTATGGGTCAAATGAGTCTAGGGATGTCATTTTTAAGGATGAGTTATTCAAAGGCAAAAGTTCTCTTCATCTGGTTTTGTGAGCCTCTCTCTGGAAACAGAAGTTTTCTCTTTGCCTCTACAAAGCTACAAATCTTCAACTATTACTTCTCCCCCTCTGTTCCAGTACCGTACTGTATCACAACTACTTTACTTTTTGCTCAAATTTCACACTTTGAACTACTCTATTCCCCCAACATACTCTGTCATGAATTAAAGTTTTTTCAGAACACTATTGTTCATCTCCATAGCTTTAACAGAAAAATATTTCCGCTTATTAAAGCATCTCCTTATTCTATACCTCTTCTGAAGCTTAATTTCTTTCTGTACTGTCTCTGATAGTTTATAAAGTCTCTTTACATGTTGATTACTCTCTCTCTCTAGAAAAAAGATTAATCTGCAAGTCTCATCTGAGTAATGAAAGAGTTAAAATCTTTCCCAGGCTTTGTAGATTGTTCTGTGATCTCTGCCAGAGCAGCAGCTGGAGTTGTCTGCGATGGATGATTATTCGTGGCTGCTCTGGAGAGTGTGTTCACTGTCTCAGCCTGCCGCAGGTCAAGAGCTTTTCCTTTCCTTACTCGGCAGTCTCTGGTGAATTCAGTCACGGCAAAAACGAAACTGCAGCCAAGCCAGGGACCGGCCTGGCCCGGCCAGAGCCCGAAGAGAAGCCTCACAGGCCCCATCTCCCGGCCAGGAGCCGCGGCAGGCCCAGCCCAGCTCCTGCCCGGGCCACATGGCCTGGGCAGGGGACGGGAGGCCAGCTAAAGCTCTGTTACCTTTCACAGCCAGGAAACAAAGAGAACAAGAAATTCCTAGGCTTAGGTCTTAAGGTGGTGTTCACAGGTTGATCTCACTTTTCAATGGTCAAAACTGCTGTCAATTCTTAGAAATGGCCAGTAGTTGGCCGGGAGAAAAACTCCCATCAGCCTCCAGCAGTTTTAACTTCTTTAGGTGATTCTCTTTGTTTTCTTAAATGCTAATCTATCACAGTTTGTTTTGGCTGTGGGGAACCTGGGCACATTAAAGACTGCCAAAAAGTGCAAATACAAAAGACCAAAGCCCTGAGTATATGCCCTCCTTGCTGGAAGGGCCCTCATTTAGCTAATCTATGTTGCTCCAAGTTTCACCATGTTATAGATACATAGTATAATATTGGCTTTTCACAAGTATTAAGATGAATGCTATATGTATAATGTTAAAATGACTTTGCTGTATGAATATAGTTTTTATTTCTGCTATTAGCAAAATTTAGGCATAGTGGTAATAGTTGATATAGTATGTTTGAACTGTCTGCTTGGTTAGGATTGTGAAAAACGAGATTCACTTAATAAATTATAACAAAAAAATTAATATAAACAAAAAGACAATTAGGAGACAAAGGAAATAAAGCAAAGGGTTAAAACGGCCGGGTGCCCTGGTGCCTTGCCAGGAACACACCTGGTATCATGGGAACACCCTTTTTATCCCATCCTGCTGTGAGGGTTTAATGCATATTCAAACTTTTTCAAGAAGTATTTAGCATGTCCCCTCCCTGGTTCCGCCTATTTAGAACATGCTCTGTATGGTTTTTATTTTTGCTGATCATCATTATTTTTGCTGATCATCATTTTTGTTTAGTTTGGTTTCCTTTCTTCTGCAAGTGGTCAATATCGATAACAGTCTGGGTCACTCCTCTCTGCCACTGGTGACAGCTGGGCTTCACGTCTGTCCTTCCATTGTCAACGGCCTGGTCCTGGCTGCTGATAACAGCCTGGTCTCCATTGTTCTTCTGCTGATAACAGCTTGGGCCCCACTGTCTTTGCCCTCTGGGGTTTCCTTGCTTTGTACTACAAAATTGTTTTAAGCTTAAAACTTGTTAGCAAGAAAAAAAAATACATACATAGCCAAAAAGTATTTAACATATAATATTCATCTTAATACTTGCAAAAGCCAATATCACAATACAGATTTATGACAGGATAGCATCCAATGAACAGATGATGGGGACCCTGCTGATTATCAACACTCACCATCTGTGAAAAGGAGCCAAGGCCCAAATTAAAAGGTGATAAGAAGAGGTTTAAAATCACAAGCCAAGAAATGCGCATGCTCTAACAAGGCGGACCCAAGGAGTGGCCATGCAAAACAGTTATTGGAAACGTTTGAATATGCATAATTGTTTATGAATATTCAACAGCCTGGTGCAATGTTATATAATGGTATATAAAGGGTGTTTCCAAAACAGCAGGTGTGCTCTTGGCAGAACACCAAGCACCTGGCTGTTAATCTTTGCTTTATTATCTTTGTCTCTTATTGTCTTTAATAAACTTTTAAATTTTAACAGGAGAGTGAACCTCGTTTTTCACAACCAGAATGTCCAGCCTTTTCAGGGAAACCTATTTCGGAGCGTGGGACAGTGATGCATGCAGACACAAATTTGACAGCAAACACAGCAGCAGATACAGCAACCTGGAGTATCTGTCAGTTTCCAACCAGCCCAGCCTCCCCCCACTGGACTGTCTCTGACCTACGTGCAGCCACCCCAGGGAGCGCTGAACTGGACATATTATTAAAAATGAGATTCACTTAATAAATTATAAAAAGTTTAATATAAATAAAAAGACAATTAGGAGACAAAGGAAATAAAGCAAAGGGTTAAAACGGCCGGGTGCCCTGGCAGGTTGCCAGGAACACACCTGGTATCTCAGGAACACTCTTTTTATCCCCCCCTGCTGTGAAGGTTTAATGCATATTCAAAACATATCTCCTCCCTAGTTCCGCCTCTTAGATCATGCTTTTGCACAATTTAATTTTCTGCTGGTCAGCACTATTTTTGCTGGTCATCATTATTCTTGCTGATGAGCATTATTTTGGAGTTTGGTTTCCTTTCTTCTGCAAATGGTCACTTATTGATAACAATCGGGGCCCTTCATCCTTCCTTCGAAGGCAGCTGGGCTTCACATCTTCTGCTGATAACAGTTTGGGCTCTATTGTTCTCCTGATAAGCAGCTTGGGCCCCACTGTCCTTGCCCTCTGGGGTTTCTTTGCCCTGTACCTAGGAAATTCTTTTAAAACTTGTTAGCAAGAAAAAAGTACATACATAGCTAAAAAGTATTTAACATATAATATTCATCTGCAAAAGCCAATATCACAATACAAATTTATAACAATATCAACCAATAACAAAGTAGCGTTGTCTGAGTGCTCAGTATTTTGTCTCCTTACAGGAATTTCTGGACCCTTGAAACCCAGTTACCACGTTTTGCTTGTAGGTAGATCCTCCACCTCGATAACAGGATTATTTATATTGCCAGGAGTAATTGACTGACTCAGTTGGGGAAATAAAGATCATGGCTTGGACTCCCTAGCTGTCCTCTGTGGTCCCGGCTGGGAGCAATATAGCCCAACTCATACTTTTTCTGGCAGCACCCCTATCTACACCCCCAATAGCTGAACAGAGGGGAGGTGGGTTTGGTTCCACAGGGATCCGGCAGATTGTTTGGACACGTCCTATTAGGTCTCAGTGTCCCACATGCCAATGCAAAATGACTCTGAAAGGCAGGAACTAATCTTAACAGGACTCATTGATACTGGAGCCAGTGTGACTGTTGTCTCAGAAAGCCAATGACCCAGTGATTGGCCATTAACGACTGTTCCTCAGATGCTCTCCTGAGTGGGTGGGAATAGGCAAAGCCTGCAAAGCCAACACTTTGTACAAATTACAGGACCTGAGGGCCGAATTGCTACAGTTAAACCTTTTGTGTTGTCTGTCCCCCTGGCTCTGTGGGGGAGGGATGTGTTGACACAGTGGGGAATTTTCATGCATTCTAATTTTGTATAGGGGTTATTGGGATTCGTGACACTCCCAAATTGACTTGGAAAACCTCAGACCCTGTGTGGATGCACCAATGGCCCCTGTCATTACACAAACTGCGCGTATTGCAAGGACTTGTATAGGAACAGCTGGGAAAAAGGACATATAGTCCCGTCTAATAGCCCTTGGAATTCCCCCATTTTTGTAATCAGAAAACAATCTGGGGGGTGGAGACTGTTACATGACTTGCGCGAAATAAACAAGGTAATGGAAGAAATGGGAGCCCTCCAACTGGGACTCCCTTCCCCTTCCATGATCCCTAAAAATTGGCATATGACAGTAATTGATTTAAGATTGTTTCTTTGATATTCCACTACATCCAGATGATGCAGCAAAATTCAGTTTGTCTGTGCCAACCATTAATATGCAGGCACCACTAATTCAATATAATTGGATTGTATTACCCCAAGGGATGTGAAACAGCCCTATTATTTGCCAGTGGTATGTTGCAAAAACCCTGAGTCTGATTCGGGAACGTATGCCTGATGTTCTATTGTATCACTACATGGATGTATCCTTATCTCTGCAGAAACTGTGGTTTGAAGGGATGAAGCAGTGCTGGCTGTCAGCCAGGCTGTTACATCAGCAGGTCTGACCATTGCTTCTGAAAAGTTTCACAGGACATCCCCATGGAAATATCTGGGCTGGCTTATAGGAATGCACTCTATTTTGGCACAATCTTTGCAAATTTTAACTGAAATAAAAAATCTGCATGATGCACAAAAATTGTTAGGGACCCTAAACAGGGTTGGCCCCTTGCTTGGAATTCCACATGCAGAATTGGAGCCATTGTTTGCCCTATTAAGGGGAGAGCCTGTATTCTCATCACCTAGACATTTAAACACAAAGGCACAAGCTGCATTACAAAGAGTGGCTGATGCTGTCTTGAAGAGGCAATCAGCTCTCTGGGATCCAGAGTTACCACTATTGTTAATCATTTTAAACCCTAATAAACAGCCTTGATATTTCAGTGGGGCTCAGAAAAACCTGACCCTCTGTTAATTATTGAATGGATCTTTTTGTCTAACAATATGCCCAAGACTATTTCCATGCAAGGTGAACTTATGGCCATGTTAATTGTCAAAGCTCATCAAAGACTGACCTCCTTGGCTGGAAGGGATTTTGATTGTATCTTTTTACCCCTTACAATGTTCTATTTATATTGGTTGCTACAGAAGTCTGAGAAATTGCAAATTGCTCTGAGTACCCAGGGCAGTTATCTATCCATCTGCCTAAGCACAAAATGTTAAGCTGTTCTTTTAATTTGGTGCCGAAGCCAAGGAGAAGTGAGATTCCTTTGCAAGCTATGACAATATTCATAGATGGCTCTGGGAAAACCCATAAATTAGTAATGAAGCCATAAAATAGATAGCCTTCGAGAAATAATGGGTTAAAACATAGAATATGAAGGGAACATCTGGAAGTAATAAACACAACGACAGGAGGGAAAGAGAAGGATAAAAAAAATCACCGGACTAAGCGTAATTTAAGCCGAAGCTAAAGCATGCCTAATGTCAATATGATAAGTTGGCCCTAGGAGGTTGGGAACTCGGCCAACTACACCGGGAAAGGACCAAATTTGGAAAGAAGTTCAAAAGTTTAAGGAGGAAGACTCCTCGGAGACCCTCGCCCACGATGAAGGCCGACCGGAACGACCCCCGAAAAGATCCTCAAAATAGAAGTTTCCGCCCACGCCCCGCCTACGGCACGCCCCATATGAATATGCATGGATATGATGTAATTCCAAACCTAAAACTGTATAAAAGGCACGCTTTTGTTGTAAGACTTTGGAAAACTCCCTTTAGAGATTTCCCCAACGTGCACGTTGCTAATAAAATACCTCCTGTCTATCTGACTTAAACTGCGTCTCTTAGACAGTTATTTATCGCCTTTTGGGGCAAAATTCGGCATCAGTTCTTATATGGACACATTCTAAAACCGGAGCCTGGCAAGATGATATTGCTGTTGTCGAAGGATCTCCACAGATAGTAGAATTGGCCACTGTGACTAGAGTGTTTCAGAAATTCAGCACACCTTTTAACCTAATAACGGACTCTGCCTATGTTGCAGGAATTGCGTCTAGAGCTGAAGCCTCTGTCTTAAAACAAGTTAAAAATTATATTATTTTTCACTGTCTGAAACTACTAGTTTTTCTTTTAGATCAAAGGACTGTTCCTTACTTTGTAATGCATATAAGGTCCCATTCTAATTTTCCTGGATTTCTTTCAGAAGGCAACACTCAGGCAGACCTGTTAACCCTACCACTGCAACATGTTTTACCAAATGAAATAGAACAGGTCAGAGTGAATCATTCATTTTTTCACCAGAATGCTGGGGCTTTAATAAGACTTACTGAGCTCACTCCAGCACAAACTTCTAGTATTGCTATGTGTCCTGATTGTCAGCATTGCTCTATTCCTAATGTGAAGACAGGGGTCAACCCGAGAGGTCAACAGAGCCTACAAATTTGGCAAACAGATGTGACATACTTTCCTGAATTTGGTCGTTTGAAATTTGTGCATGCTTCTATTGATACCTTTTCAGGTGCTCTGTTTGCCTCAGTCCAGACAGGAGAAACAGCAAAGGACGCTTGCCGTTATTTCACTGCTGACTTTGCCACATTAGGAATACCACTACAGATTAAAACAGATAATGGCCCTGCATACATTTCCTGTAAAA